>NC_091983.1:33479912-33784396 GCF_044704955.1 Pristiophorus japonicus
AAACCTTTGAGCAGCACTCAGCAGGTTGAATGGAGCCAAAACATTTAATAAAACTATTGAAAGATAAATACAGTGGATGCTGTAATCTTAAATGAAAACACTAATAATTAATATATCTGTTAAAAGATAAATACAGTGGATGCTGTAATCTTAAATAAAAATACTAAAATTAATAAAACTATTTCCCTACTAAAGGGCCCCGATCGTGGCAACATTCCAGCAGTGTCCCGTTCGAGCACCGACTCGAATACCTCACGGGGGCACTCCTGGGACAAGTTTTAGATTTTTGCAGCTGTCCTTGCAGATTTCCAGTTTCCCGCATGCTGCTGGAATGTTTCCTTTACAGCGCTTCACTGCGCAATTTCCGGCGGAAGTGAACACCGCTCAAATCCCACCCCGAGCTGAATATGGCTCGAGGAGGGAAAATTATCCGACCACGATGGTCCATCTATTTTTTCGGTCAACCGCCCAAACTCTGCGGTAGCCATCCCTTTGGGGACGGTGATTTTCGGCCCCCTAATGTTTTTCTCCCTACCAGTCCAGAACGTAAAGCAATCACGAGATTACCATCATTGTGGATTTGTATTTCAATCCCTAAACTCCCTGTGCAAGGCCACAAACCTCAATCTATTTAATTGATTTCAACATAGACCGCATATTTTGGCTACTCTCCCTCCCTTCCCTACCCAGAGGCTATTGCACCCATTCATGATGTACTTCACCATGAAATCAGAGAGGCAACATCATTTGGAATTCCAGATCCCAAGTACAAAAAAGGCTACCTGTCTATTACTATAGACTCCCCACTGGAGTGGAACTAAACTACAGAACCAGTGGGAACCTGTTCAACCTTCGCCGTCTCCAGGCCAGATCCAAGACCACCCCAACCTCTGTCGTTGAGCTACAGTACGCGGACGACACCTGCGTCAGCGCACATACAGAGACCGCACTACAGGACATAGTCGACGTATTTACTGAGGCGTACGAAAGTATAGGCCTTACGCTAAACATCTGTAAGACAAAGGTCCTCCACCAGCCTGTCCTCACCACACAGCACTGTCCCCCAGTCATCAAGATCCACAGCATAGCCCTAGACAACATGGACCACTTCCCATATCTCGGGAGCCTCCTATCAACAAGAGCAGGCATCGAAGACGAGATCCAACACCACCTCCAGTGCGCCAGTGCAACCTTCGGCCGCCTGAGGAAAAGAGTGTTTGAAGAACAGGCCCTCAAAACTGCCACCAAGCTCATGGTCTACAGGGCTGTAGTAATACCTGCCCTCCTGTATGGCTCAGAGACATGTACCATGTACAGTAGATACCTCAAGTTGCTGGAGAAATATCACCAACGATGTCTCCACAAGATCTTACAAATCCCCTGGGAGGACAGGCGCACCAACATCAGCGTCCTCATTCAGGCTAACATCCCCAGCATTGAAGCACTGACCACACTCGATCAGCTCAGCTGGGCAGGCCACATAGTCCGCATGCCAGACACGAGATTCCCAAACCAAGTGCTCCACTCGGAACTCCTTCACGGCAAACGAGCCAAAGGTGGGCAGCGGAAACGCTACAAGGACACCCTCAAAGCCTCCCCAATAAAGTGCAACATCCTCACTGACACCTGGGAGTCCCTGGCCCAAGACTGCCCTAAGTGGAGGAAGTGCATCCGAGAGGGCTCTGGGTACCTCGAGTCTCAACGCTGAGAGCGTGCAGAAATCAAGCGCAGGCAGCGGAAAGAGAGTGCGGCAAACCAGTCCCACCCACTGCATCCCTCAACGACTATTTGTCCCACCTGTGACAGAGTCTGTGGCTCTCGTATTGGACTGTTCAGCCACCAAAGAACTCACTTCAGGAGTGGAAGCAAGTCTTCCTCGATTCCGAGGGACTGCCTATGATGATGATGATAGGTTCCCCTACTGTTACCATGTTCCTTTTCTTGAAGTCAACCTGCCTCCGACTCCATTGGTAAATGTCAGCTTGGCTTAGTGGTACCATTCTTCTATCTGGTATCAGAAGATCCTGGATTCATGAATCTCTGACAGGAATTGAGCACATATCTAAGTTAACAGTGCAGTATTGCTGAAATGTTGCATCGTCAGAGTTAACATATTTTGGATGAAATGTTAAACTAAGGTCCATTTTACCTGTTCAGTTGGACATCCCATAGTAATATTTGAATAAGACATGGGGAATTCTCCTGGTGTCCTGGCCAGGATATATCCTTCAACCAACATCAGTGTCTCATTGCTATTTATGGGACCTGAATGTTTGTCTACAAAACAGCATCTACCCTTCAAAAGTTTTGAAGAAATTTGGGATGTTCTGAGGTCATGAAAAGTGCCATATCAATCTTCCTTTCCTTTCCTTTCCTTCTTTTCCCTTCCCTTTTCTTCCCTTCCCTTCCTCCCTCCCTTCCTCCCTTCCTCCCTCCCTCCTTCTCTTTTTCTCTCAGTGGTGCAGTGTTGATTAGGCCGAACTACCCCCGAGTCACTGTTCACTTCTTACATATCCAACACTAAATATTCACTGGACAGTTATTTAATTTGCCTATTAAAAAGTGTTTCAACTGCCCAGCGCCCCATGTGAAAGAAGCAGCAGGTAACTAGTCATGGCTAACAAGGTGGCAACCCTTACCACCTTACCACATAGGGGCCTCAAATATTTACAATCTATATTAATGACTTGGATGAAGGGACTGAGTGTAATGTAGCCATGTTTGCTGATGATACAAAGATGGGTGGGAAAGCAAATTGTGAGGAGGATACAAGAAACCTGCAAAGGGATATAGACAGGCTAAGTGAGTGGGCAAACATTTGGCAGATGGTGTATAATGTGGGAAAATATGAGGTTATCCACTTTGGCCGAAAAAATAGAAAAACAATTATAATTTAAATGGAGAAAAATTGCAAAGTGCTGCAGTACAGAGGGGCCTGGAGGTCCTTGTGCATGAAACACAAAACGTTAGTATGCAGGTACAGCAAGTAATCAGGAAGGCAAATGGAATGTTGCCCTTTATTGCAAGGGGGATAGAGTATAAAATCAGAGAAGTCCTGCTACAACTGTACTGGGAATGTACTGATGGAGGAGACTAGAACTAGGGGGCATAATCTTAGAATAAGGGGCTGCCCATTTAAAACTGAGATGAGGAGGAATTTCTTCTCTCAGAGGATTGTAAATCTGGGGAATTCGCCGCCTCAGAAAGCTGTGGAAGCTGGGTCATTGAATAAATTTAAGACAGAGATAGACAGTTTCTTAACTGATAAGGGAATAAGGGGTTATGGGGAGTGGGCAGGGAAATAGACCTGAGTCCATGATCGGATCAACCATCATTGTACTAAATGGCGGAGCAGGCTCGAAGGGCCATATGGCCTACTCCTGCTCCTGTTTCTTATGTTCTTATGTTCTTATGTTCACGCCTAGAGTATTGCGTTCAGTTTTGGTCTCCGTATTTAAGGAAGAATATACATGCATCGGAAGCAATTCAGAGAATATTCACTAAGTTGATTCCGGAGATGAGTGGGTTGACTTATGAGGATAGGTTGAGTAGGTTGGGCATGTACTCATTGGAGTTCAGAAGAATGAGGGGTGATCTTATCGAAACATATGATAATGAGAAGGCTCAACAAGATGGATGCAGAGAGGATTTTTCCACATAGGGGAAACTAAAACTAGGAGGCATAGTCTCAGAATAAGGGGTTGCCCATTTAAAACTGAGATGAGGAGGTATTTCTTCTCTCAGAGGTTTATAAATCTATGGAATCCTCTGCCCCAGAGAGCTGTGGAAGCTGGCTAATTGAATATGTTTAAGACGGAGATAGACAGATTTTTGAGCGATAAGGGAATAAAGGGTGATGGGCACTGGGCAGGGAAGTGGAGCTGAGTCCATGATCAGATCAGCCATGATCTTATTAAATGGTGGAACAAGCTCGAGGGGCCAAATGGTCTACTCCTGCTCCTATTTTTTATGTTCTTACGTTCAAAATGTTATTTCTCAGGATCACTAATGTCCTTTAGGGAAGGAAATCTGCCATCCTTACCTGGTCTTGCCTATATATGACTTCAGACCTACAACAATGTGGTTGACTCTTAACTGCCCTCTGAAAAGGTCTAGCACACCACTTAGTTGTAAAAAACCGCTACGAGAAACAATAAGAATAAAACCGGATGGACCACCTGGCATCGCCCTCAGCACCAGCTATGGACACGGCACAACCAATCCAGTCAACCCTGCAAAGCCCTCCTCACCGACACCTGGGGACATGCCAAAATTGGGAGAGCTGTCCCACAGACTAGTCAAGCAGCAGCTTGACATAGTCATGCGCACAGAATCATACCTTTCAGCCAATGTCCCAAACTCTTCCATCACCATTCCTGGATATGTCCTGTCCCACTGGCAGAACAAACCCACCACCGGTGGCAGCACAGTGGTATACAGTCATGAGGGAGTGGCCTTAGGAGTCCTCAACATTGACTCTGGACCACATGAAGTCTCATAGCATCAGGTCAAGCATGGGTAAGGAAACCTCCTGCTGATTACCACCTACCACCTCCCTCAGCTGATGAATCAGTACTCCATGTTGAACACCACTTGGAAGAAACACTGAATGTACTCTGGGTGGGGGACTTCAATGTCCATCATCAAGAGTGGCTCGGTAGCACCACTACTGACCGAGCTGGCCAAGTCCTGAAGGACATAGCTGCCAGACTGGGCCTGCGACAGGTGGTGAGAGAACCAACACAAGGGAAAAGCCTACTTGACCTCATCCTCACCAATCTACCTGTCACAGATGCATCTGTGCATGGCAGCCTTGGTAGCTGTGACCACTGCACAGTCATTGTGGAGCTGAAGTCCTGTCTTCACACTGAGGTCACCCTCCAACTTGTTGTGTGGCACTACCACCGTGTTAAATGGGATAGATTGGGCATCCATGAGGCACTGTGGGCTATCAGCAGTAGCAGAATTATATTCCACCACAATATGTAACCTCTTTGCCTGGCATATCCCTCACTCTACCATTGCCATCAAGCCAGGGGACCAACCCTGGTTCAATGAAGAGTGTAGAAGAGTATACCAGGAGCAGCACCAGGTGTACATAAAATTGAGGTGCCAACATGGGAAATCTGCAACACAGGACTACATGCATGTTAAAAAGCAGAAGCATCATGCTATAGAGAGGGCTAAGCAATCCCACAATTAATGGATCAGATCAAAGCTCTACAGTCCTGCCACATCCAGCCATGAATGGTGGTGGACCATTAAACAACTAAAGGGAGGGGGAGGCTCCATGAATATCCCCATCCTCAATGACGGCGGAGCCCAGCACGTGAGTGCAAAAGGCAAGGTTGAAGTGTTTGTAACCATCTTCAGCCAGAATGTGTCGGGTGGATGATCCACACCGGCCTCCTCCTATCTTCAGCCAATTCGATTCACTGCACGTGATATCAAGACACAGCAGAGGCTTTGGGCTCCAACAACATTCTGGCTGTCGTATTGAAGACTTGTGCTCCAGAATTAGCCGCGCCTCCAGCCAAGCTATTCCAGTACAGCTACAGTGTGGAAAACTGCCCAGGTATGTCCTGTCCACAAAAAGCAAGACAAATCAAATCTGACCAATTACCGCCCCATCAGTTTATTCTCAATCACCAGCAAAGTGATGGTAGGTGTCGTTGACAGGGCTATCAAGCGGAACTTACTCACCAATAACCTGCTCACCAATGCACAGATTGGGTTCCACCAGGACCACTCGGCTCCAGACCTTATTCCAGCCTTGGTCCAAACATGGAGAAAAGAGCTGAATTCCAGAGGTGAGGTGAGAGTGACTCCCCTTGACATCAAGGCAGCATTTGACTGAATTTGGCATCAAAGGGCCCTAGTAACATTGAAGTCAATGGGAATCAGGGGGAAAACTCAGCACTGGCTGGAGTCATACCTAGCACAAAAGAAGATGGTTGTGGTGGTTGGGGATCAATAATCACAGCCTCAGGTCATCGCTACAGGTGTTCCTTAGGGCAGTGTCCTTGACCCAACCATCTTCAGCTGCTTCATCAATGACCTTCCCTCCATCATAAGGTCAGAAGTGCAGATGTTTGCTGATGATTGCACAGTGTTCAGTGCCATTTGCAACTCCTCAGATAACAAAGCAGTCCATGCCCACATGCAGTAAGACCTGGATGACATTCAGACTTGGGTTGGTAAGTGGCAAGTGACATTCATGCCACACAAGTGCCAGGCAATGACTATCTCTAACAAGCGAGAGTCTAACCACTGCCTCTTGAAATTTTGCAGCATTTCCATTGCCGAATCCCCCATCATCAACATCCTGGGTGTCAACTTAACTGGACCAGCCACATAAATACTGTGGCAACAAGAGCAAGTCAGAGGCTGGGTATTCTGCGGCGAGTGTCTCACCTCCTGATTCCCCAAAGCTTTTCCACCACCTACAAGACACAAGCCAGGAGTGTGATGGAATACTTTCCACTTGCCTGAATGAGTGCACCTTCAACAACACTCAAGAAGCTCAACACCATCCAGGACAAAGTAGCTCGCTTGATTGGCATCCCATCCACAATCTTTACCATTCATTCCTTCCACCAGCGGTGTACCGTGGCTGCAGTGTGCACCATCTACAAGATGCACTGCCGCGACTCGCCAAGGCTTCTTCGGCAGCACTTCCAAAATCTGCGACCTCTACCACCTAGAAGGACAAGGGCAGCAGATACAAGTCACACGCCATCCTGATTTGGAAATATATCATTGTTCCTTCATCGTTGCTGGTTCAAAATCGTGGAACTCCCTCCCTAATAGCACTGTGGGAGTACCTTCACCACATGGACTGCAGCAGTTCAAGAAGGCGGCTCACCACCACCTTCTCAAAGGCAATTAGGGATGGGCAATAAATGCTGGCCTTGCCAGTGGCGCCCACATTCCATCAACAAATAAAAAAAAGATAATGCTGATTTCGGCAGGCTTAAAATCGATCAGTGTCTCTATCCATTTTCATTTTCAAAAAAATTGCAAAGGAATTCTGATCAGCTTCCTTTTGTTTACATCTGTCTTTCTGATGATTATTTTGAATGTTTCCATTCAAAATCACTGAAATCTGCTGAAATCTTTATGTGAGCTGTATTGGGTGCATTATGAAGTCTGAATGTGAATTAACCTTCACAATTAAATCTGAAGTGCTCTTGCTAACATTATAATTCTGCTATAATTAATTGGTCAATCTCATTCCCTGGATGGTGTTTCAAATCAGTGCAGCAAATTTTGAGATGCACATTGAATGGTTCAAACAAAATGTTCAAGAAAACAAAGACGGAAATGCACAAGAATGAATATGAATAATATTTTTAATTGTTACGTTTTAAAGTCTACTAATCGGTGACCCTTATTCTTGAACATATTACACGTTCTAGTTGTATTATACTCGAATCATTATTTGAGCTTTTGGCCTTTAACTGTTAATATTTATTGCTCTGTATAATATAAGGGTATGAATCATATGCCTTCTGTTTGTTCAGACAAAAGCTGCTTCTTTGAAAGGATTTATTTTCAAACTGAGTGTCTTAACATGAACTCTGAAATAAAGCATAGAGAAAGTTGGGTAGCATTAGAACAGAGAGGAATTACATGACATGATTACACAGTAGCATGGTGTGGATCTCATGCTAGTTTAGGGTTAACACTCCAGAGACTGGTCGAGAACAAGAGTGCATAAATTTACATCATTTATGGAAGTCAATATGAGTGTAAGATGAGTTGAGATAACTGAGCTTTTCTAATATAATTACAGACTATAAGGAGTGGATCACATGCTCGCTGTGGCTCAGCACTCCAGGGATTGGAAGAGAACAAAAGCACATAAATGTATAAAATACTTAAGTTACCCTGAGTGCAAGATGTGTTGAGGGAAGTAAGACTGTACCTATTTATTAAATCCCCAATAATCCATCACCAGATGGTTTTTCTCACATCCATTAAAAGAAGGGGGTAGAAAACCTCAATTTAATTGGAACAATGAGTACTCTTTAAATTAGGGGTTTATTAGCATAAGACATGTAAAGTCTAGATATTCTGCTGGCATTATATGAATTTAAAATGAATGAGCTAATGCTGACATGAAATGAACACCCATTGGAAAATCTAGGCTGCAGCATGAAAAGCGTGCCGTGTCCTGTTCCTGTTCTGATATGTTGATTGTAGTCAGAGCTCTGGTGATCCAAGTCAACTTTATATGCTAATTAAGTTAAAATTAAAAATAAATCAAGGGGAGGAACTTATTAGATAGAATAGAAGATTGGGAAGCTTTTAAAAGCCAGCAAAGAATGACTAAAAAAATGATTAAGAAATGGAAGATAGATGATGAAAGTAAATTAGCAGGAAATATAAAACCAGATAGCAAGAGTTTCTATAGGTATAATGGGCCCAAGTTTCCACACGATAAAAAATGGGCGCCCAGCCTAAAACAGCGGCGGAAAAAAACCTCGCGATTCTGGAGAGCCCTGCAGCTCCTTGTCTGTTTGGCGTGGCGCCCAGGGGGGCGGAGCCTACACTCGTGCCGATTTTGTAAGTGGGAGGGGGCGGGTACTATTTAAATTAGTTTTTTTCCTGACGGCAATGCTGCGCATGCACGTTGGAGCGTTCGCGCACGCGCAGTGTGAAGGAAACATTGGCACTCGGCCATTTTTGTAGTTCTTTGTAGCTGTTTAATTTTTGAACATTTTTTAATAAAACCACATTGCCATCAGCACATCAGCACTGAGGCTTCCTGCTTACTGCCCCTCCCTCCCTCCCTCCCGTTCGCGGGAACGACGCTGAGCTGACTGTAAGGCTTCCACCTCAAGTGGAAGGCTGCTTGCTGCCTGGTTACTGCCTGCCTGCCCCACCCTCCCCCCCCTCCCGTTCGCGGGAACGACGCCACATCGCTGAGCTGACTGAAGCACTTTCACACAGGTAGGAAGATGGTTTATTTAATCTTTTCTTTGCTTATAAATGTTTATTCAGGTTGGATTTATTTGTATAATATTTGTAGAAGTATAAATAAGGATTTATTGTCGAATTTAATGACTTCCCTTCCCCCCCCGCCTCCCCCCCCACCTCGTTCTGGACGCCTAATTTGTAACCTGCACCTGATTTTTTAATGTGTAGAACAGGTTTTTTCAGTTCTACAAAAATCTTCACTTGCTCCATTCTAAGTTAGTTTGGAGTACGTTTTCACTGTGGAAACTTTGAAATCAGGCGTCAGTGGCCGGACACGCCCCCTTTTGAAGAAAAAATTCTGTTCCAAAGAAGAACTGTTCTATCTGACTAGAACTGCAGAAAAAAAAATGTGGAGAATTGCGATTTCTAAGATAGTCCGTTCTCCACCAGTTGCTCCTAAAAATGAGGCGCAAATCATGTGGAAACTTGGGCCCATAAAAAGGAAAAGGGTGGCTAAAGTAAATGTTGGTCCCTTAGAGGACAAGACTGGGGAATTAGGAATGGGGAACATGGAGATGGCAGAAACTCTGAACAAATATTTTGTATCAGTCTTTACGGTAGAGGACACTAACAATATTCCGACAGTGGATAGTCAAGGGGCTATGGGGGGGGAGGAACTTAACACAATCACAATCACTAAGGAGCTGGTATGCAGTAAGATGATGGGACTAAAGGCAGATAAATCCCCTGGAAGTCTTGCTACAGTTATACAGGGTATTGGTGAGGCCACACCTGGAGTACTGCGTGCAGTTTTGGACTCCCTATTTAAGGAAGGATATATTTGCATTGGAGGATGTTCAGAGAAGGTTCACTAGGTTGATGCCAGAGATGAGGGGGTTGACTTAAGAAGATAAGTTGAGTAGGTTGGACCTCTACTCATTGGAATTTAGAAGAATGAGAGGTGATCGTATCGAAACATATAAGATTATGAGGGGACTTGACAAGGTGGATGGAGAGAGGGGAGACTAGAACTAGGGGGCATAATCTAAGAACAAGGGGCCATTTAAAACTGAGAAGAGGAGGAATTTCATCTCTCAGAGAGTTGTAAATCTGTGGAATTCACTGCCTCAGAGAGCTGTGGAAGTTGGGAGATTGAATAAATTCAAGACAGAGATAAACAGTTTCTTAACCGATAAGGGAATAAGGGGCTATGGCGAGCAGGCAGGGAAGTGGAGCTGAGTCCATGATTGGATTAGCCATGATCGTATTAAATGGTGGAGCAGGCTCGAGGGGCTGTATGGCCTACTCCTGCTCCTATTTCTTATGTTCTTATGTTCTTATGAGAAAAAAATGATAATGAAGAAAATAATAGACTAAAGATAGACAAATCTCCAAAACCTGGTGGTTCCCACCCCTGGGTATTAAAGGATGTAGGTGAGGAAATTGTAGTCATGCACTTCTAAAACTCTGTTGATTCAGGAATTGTCCCCTTGGGTTGGAATATTACATAGAATTACATAGAGTGTACAGCACAGAAACATTGGGTCATTTGGCCCAACTGGTCCATGACAGCCTTAATGCTCTTCCTGAGCCTCCACCGTATCCTTTCTCCTTCATGTACTCATCTAACTTCCCCTTAAATGCATCTATGCTATTCGCCTCAACTACTTTTTGTGGAAGCAAGTTCCACATTCTAACCACTCTCTGGGTAAAGAAGTTTCTCCTGAATTCCTCATTGGATTTATTAGTGACTATCTTATATTTAGGACTCACAGTTTTGAACTCCTCCACAAGTGGAAAAATTTTCTCTATGTCTAGCCTATCGAACCATTTCATAATCTTATAGGCCTCTATCAGGTCATCTCTCAGTCTTCTCTTTTTCAGCCTGCTCAGCCTTTCCTGATAAGTATGTCCTCTCAATTCTGGTATCATCCTTATGAATCTTTTTTGCATCTTCTTCAGTGCCGCTATATTACTTTTATGACATGGAGACCAGAACTGTGCACAGCACAGTAGTAAAATCCAACTACGGTTATATACAAATTTAACATAACTTCTCTGCTTTTCAATTCTATTCCTCTAGAAATGAACCCAAGTGTGTTGTATCCTTTTGTTATGGCCTTCTAAGCCTACACCGTTACTTTCAGTGATTTGTGTATCTGTACCCCAGATCCCTTTGCTCCTCTACCCCATTTAGACTTATTATCCAAGCAGCATATGACCTCCTTATTCTTCCTATCAAAATGCACTATCTCATACTTTTCTATATTGAAATTCAATTGCCAATTATACATGAATTTTTCAAGTTTATTAATGTCTTCTTGTATTTTGTTGCATTCTTCCTCAGTATTAAAGATATACCCCAATTTGATCTCATCGACAAATTTTGAAATTGTATTTCCAATTCCCGAATCCAAATCGTTAATATAAATTGTGAACAACAGTGGTCACAGCACCGATCCCTGTGGAACAGCACTTCCCACCTCTTGCCAGTCTGAGTAGTAGATGCCAATGTCACTCTATTATTTAAGAAGGGTAAGAGAGATAAACTAGGAAATGTTATGCCTGTTAGTCTAACAGCTGTGGTGAGGAAATGACTGGAATCTGTTATTAGGGACATAGGGCTCAAATTTCCTCAGGAGTTGCCCTGTTTTTTTTGGAGCATGTAGCCTTTTTTTGGAGTAACTTAAAAATCGCTAATTTTCCCATTTAACTTGCTCCAGTGTAAGTCATTTAGTTAGGTTTTTTTCTAGTTTTGTTTTTTCTCTCCAAAAGGGGGCGTGACCAGCCACTTATGCCTCTTTTG
Organism: Pristiophorus japonicus; assembly: GCF_044704955.1. Classification (NCBI taxonomy): domain Eukaryota; kingdom Metazoa; phylum Chordata; class Chondrichthyes; family Pristiophoridae; genus Pristiophorus; species Pristiophorus japonicus. The sequence continues at coordinate 33,491,641 of NC_091983.1, forward strand.
GCCATAGAAGCAAATTTGGCCAGCTAAAAGTTACTCCAAACAAACTTAGGCCAGTGTATGTGGCCACTTTTGGAGGCACAAAAAAACCTTATTTACATTTAAGAAATCAGTGCAGGTAGTCAGAGATGGGGTGTGGGGAGGGTGGGGCAGCGTGGAAGGTGAGTTGGAGGATTCTAAAGCACTAAACACCTTCACAACATCAGCACAACATCACAACATCTTCAGCACAAAAGCTGCACAACATCATCAAAAATAAATGAAAGATAAATCAGCTACTGAAAATAGAGCAGTCCCACCTTGCTGACTGCAGAAAGCACCGGCTAGCCCTCCCGCCTGGGGTAGGGGTGGCAGGCATGCATGACTGTAGGGGGGAGGGATTTTTATTTTTTACAGTTGATCCTAAATGTTGTGTGGTCCTAATGGAACATGATTCAGTCTTAACGCAAAATATCTTTTATCGGATAATTTACAATGCACTTCAACGATAACAACAACAACAGCAACAACAGCAGAGAAAGGCTGCACCCATCCCTCACCCACATCTCGGGGAAAGTGCACTTCCTCATAGGGTCGGTGATGGTGGTGGGGGGGTGGGGGCCTGGCTTGGGTCTCACCGATGGCTGGTGCGTGGATTGAAGTTGGAGTGGCATTTGAGTATCTGGCCTTTGTGCCCTTATTGCAGAAGCTAGCTCCCTCATGGCATCTGCCATTGTTTGCACACCCTCTGAAATGCCCGCCCTCAGTTCCCATCTCAGTGCTGATATTTCTCCCGACAGTGTCGCTACCTCATCACGCACCCCACTAATGGTCGCCACGAGTGATCTTTTAAGGGCATTGGTCTCCTCACCCAATGACACAACCTGATTAACATCTGCTGAAGGCTGCATCTCAGGAGAGACTGGTCGGCTTCTCCTTCCCCTCACCGTGGGTCTGCCTAGTGGCACCTTTCCAGTGTGAGGTGCAGGCTGGGACAGTGGGGCACTGGGTGTCCCAAGATGCATTTCACCACCGCCACTGGGACCCACAACCTCGGACGGTGTGAAACCATGGAATGTCGCCGAGGAGCTCATGGAGGTTTCTGGCGGTGTGATGCCCTGTACTATGGACTGATCCATATCACGATCAGCATTCTCCCCTGAACACATTTCCATGGACCCCTCCTCACCCAACCCGCTTTGGTCTGGAGCGCACGCATCTGGATCTTCTGGTGGATCTTCAGGATGTTGAGGAGTACCTTCTTCTTCTGCAAAATACAACAGAATAGTCAAATGGTTAGCAGTACAGGAGAGGGCAGGATGGGTGGCATGAGTAGTCTGATGTGTAGCAGGCCAGAGAGCAGGTTGATTTGAAGGGCGACGATGCATTTTACTGACTCACCCTCACCCTCGCATGTGGGTCCAGTTTGTGCAGAGCTGATTCTTTTTCTGCAGGTGCAACTCAGCAAGGCAGCAACCCTCTGTTCCAGGGGTGATAGTTGGTGCAGATTTGGCAGCCCTCCTCCTGTTCTAAGTCTTTTCCTTTTGTTCTGGGCCAATTTCTTCTGCAAAGATGAAAATATAACTTTTCACACATGGTGCGCTTCTGGTGGGTGGGATATATACAGATGTTCACATTTTCAATTGCAATTCCCTTTAAAGATAAAGATATTACTTACACACACTACTTGACCAACGTGCTGCTATTTCTTTTTGCACTGGCTTCCAGATCTTGTAGTATTCACCCCTGCGGAGTATTCTTCTGCAACTAGGTTCCATCTCCTTCTCATTTCCTTGGGTGGAACTTTTGTGGGACGACTCTGACTGATATCCAGCTCCAGCCATTTCTCCTCAATGACAGTGGCTAGTTTCTCCACTTCCTCAAGGAGGAAATTCTTTATTCTTGTTGCACGCTCTTGCGTAATTCATGTATTGGACTTACACTCAGGTAATGTTCAAAAATTACACTTCTTACCTTTCTTCCACCTATCCAACACTCCTTTCCACTCCTTCAGCCACCCAAAAATCACTAATCACACCGTAACTTTATATATGGTCCATTGCCATTGATGCTGAGGCACTGAGGACACTTTCCCTTTAATTGGCCGATTGCCAAGCTTCCTGCTCCATTGCGCATGCGCGCATGGTCAAACGGACATGCGTCCCCCTGCCAGCACTCCACGAGACGCTGGTCCCAAGCCCCACCCCCCCCTGCCAGTTACGTGAGCAAGTGCGGCTGAAGCTCCGCCCCCCGCAGGTTCTGCAGTGACACACCACTGGAACTGGACAACGAGGGAGCGGCCAAAGTGGAAGGTAAATTTTCAGTGCTTTTTTTGGCTCACTAAGTCGACGTGCCACCCCTAACTACGCCGCTCTATGCGACTGGGGAAATTTGGGCCCTTGGTGACTGAACACTTGGACAAACATGAACTGATCAGAGAGTCAGCCTGAATTTGTAAAGGATAAGTCATGTCTAATGACCGAGTTGAACTGTTTGAGGAGGTAACTAAAATGGTAGATAAGGGAATGTTTACAGATGTTACTTATGTAGACTTCCAGAAGGCATTCGATAAGGTTCTACACAAGAGACTGTTAACAAAAATGAGAGCGAATGGAATTGTAGGCAATATACCGACATGAGTAGGGAATTGGTTAGGAGGTAGGAGACAGAGAGTAGGAATAATGGATTTGTACTCAAATTAGCAGGATGTTACTAGTGGTGTCCTCGAGGGATCTTTACTGCTTTTCACTATGTTTATAAAATACCTAGATGGAAGAATAGCGAGCTGTATATCCAAGTTTGTTGCAACACCAAATAAGGTGGCCCAGTAAATAACATAGATGGGACCAGATAGTTGCAAAGGGTAATTGATTAAGTGAGTGGACAAAACTGTGCCAGATGGAGCTTAATGTGAGGAAGTGTGAGGTCATCAACTTTGGACCCAAGAAAGATAGAGTATTTTCTAAATGGTGAGAAGCTAGGAACTGTGGAGGAGCAGAGAGATTTAGGGGTCCAAGTAGAGTATCATTAAAAGCTAGTGGACAGGTACAAAAAATGTAAAAGTCTTATGGAATGTTAACCTTTATCTCAAGGGGGATGCAAAACAAAATGGTGGAAGTTATGTTACAGTTATAGAAGGCTCTGGTTAGTCCCCATGTGGAGCACTGCATTCAGTTCTGGACTTCGCACCTCAGGGAGGGTATATTGACCTTGGAGTGGGTGCAACACAGATTCACCAGAATGATATCAGGGTTAAAAGGGTTAAATTATGAGGATTGATTGCGTAGACTAGGCTTGCATTCCCTTGAGTATGGAAGATTAACAGGTGATCTAATTCAGGTTTTTAATATGATTGAAGGATTTGATAGGGTAGATAGAGAGAAAAACTATTTCCAATGGTGGGGAAGTCCAGAACAAGGGAGCATAACCTTACAATTAGAGCTCGGCGATTCAAGGGTGATGTCAGGAAGCACTTCTACACACAAAGGGTCGTGGAAATTTGGAACTCATTCCTTCAAAAAGCTGTTGAGGCTGGGAAAATTTCAAAACTGAGATTTTATAGATTTTAGTTAGCAAGGGTATTAAGAGTTTTGGAACCAATGCGAGTAAATGAAGTTCAGGTACAGATCAACCATGGTCTCATTGAATGGTGGAACAGGCTTGAGCGGCTGAAGGGCCTATTCCTGTTGCCATGTTCCTGTTGCCAATGGATTGATTAATAGAGTTAAACTTGAGGAGATAAGTGAGTTTGATTGATTAAAGTAATGATCAGGAAAATAATGTAACAACATTTCTAAACTACAGTATTCATGGTTAAAGCTCCCCCACCAACAGTGTGAAGTCACAAAAATAACCTGTATAAAGTACAAAGCTTCCAATTTCACTACACAAAATGCAGAGAATACCTTCACCCTATGGAGTTTGCTTTTTATCTTCCATGATCAGATCAGCCATGATCTTATTGAATGATGGAGCAGGCTTGATGAACCAAATGTCTAATCCTGCTCCTGTTTCTTATGTTCTTATGTTCTTATCCACAACATGTAAAAATGAAAAGCCACTGTATAAACAAAATACATAGCCAAATCTGTGGTTCAATGTTAATACCATCTAACACATGCTTCTATTCTGATGAGAACACTGTGGCCTAGAAATTCATTTGCCCCTGAAAACGGACGTGGGGATTGCAATGCGATAGTAACTTGTACCCATTGATTGTGGCGTGTAGCCCAGTACTGAATGGCTGAATGCTCAGCAGTTGGCCCAAGTTTGTGTGAAGCTAGCACCAATTAAAGCTAGCCTGCACTACTTAAAGGCAGCCTGCACTTAAAGTGGAAGTTCATTTTGCCTGCAGCAACTCATTCAACTGGCTGAGGAAAACAGTGCAAAAAATCAAATCATGATGGCACAAAAAAGGGTTGAGCATGCAGCATTGGAGTCCCTGATGCAGGAGGTCAATAGGAGGAGAGGTCCTCTTTCCACAGGGAATCAGGAGGCCTTCCAGGAAACAGACCAAAAATGCAAATCTCAATCATCAGCAAAGTGATGGAAGGTGTCATCAACAGTGCTATCAAGCAGCACTTACTCACCAATGACCTGCACAACCATACTCAGTTTGGGTTCTGCCAGGACCATTCAGCTCCAGACATCATTACAGCTTTGGTCCAAACATGCTGCAATGCTCCATCTCACCCTCAGCAAGCTCCCCGCTGGAGTGGAGCTAAATTACAGGACAAATGGGAATCTGTTCAACCTCCTCCACCTCCAGGCCAGATCCAAGGTCGTCCCATCTTCCATCATCGAATTACAATACGCAGACAAGGCTTGCGTCTGTGCACACTCGGAGGCCGAACTCCAAGCCATTGTCAACATCTTCACCGAGCCATACAAGAGCATGGGCCTTACGCTAAACATCCGTAAGACAAAGATCCACTACCAACCTGCACCCACCACACAGCACTGCTCAATGATTATCAAAATCCACGAAGAATCCATGGACAACGTGGACCATTTTCCAAACTTGGGAACCTACTGTCAACAAGGGCAGACATCAACGACGAGGTTCAACACTGTCTTCAGTGTACCAGTGCAGCCTTCAGTCGCCTGAGGAAGAGAATGTTTGAAGACCAGGACCTCAAACCTTGCACCAAGCTCATGGTCTACAGAGCAGTGGTGATACCTGTCCTCTATATGGCTCAGAGACATGGACTATGTACAGCAAGCACCTCAAAACACAGGAAGATCCCACAGACAGCAATGTAATAATGATCAGATCATCTGTTTTAGGTGTTGTTTTAGGGAAAACTCCCTGCTCTTTCTCCAATAGTGCCATGGGATCTTTTATGTCCACCTGCCATCCCTGGTTGAACATATTGAATTACTTACATGGGGCATGTTGGTTTTTTCCGATTGTGACATCTGCATCCATTCCCATTACCTGAACGTACTGTTGCCACAATGTGTAGTCAGAAATGCATGTAACTAAAATGACCAAGGTGTGATTTGAATATGTCCTAAATATGCCCGCTGTTTGTACTTTGTGACCTTACAGAGGGAGCCTGCTGTTGCTGCGCAGGAAATACAATGGGCTAAAAATTCGATAGCCCCCAAAAAACAGGTGCAGCTATCATAATGCTCGATTAACCCGTGTCCATTCAAAGTAATGCAGGCAGCACGCAAACTTGGTGCAAACAGTGCTGTGGGATGACCTTCATCTCATAGATTGCAGCAGTTCACGAAGGCAATTAGGGATGGGCAATAAATGCCGGGCTTGCCAGTGATGGCTGCATCACATGAATGAATTTTTTTTTAAATCACCTCACGTTCATATGCTCCATCTCACCTTCACACACTTACCACTTGACTACAATGAAACTGAATATTAGGCTCTGCTTAAACGATCTGATACCAACCATTTTGTTCCGAGACGAAATCCTCACCACAAGTCTTTAAAATGTTCACAGGAATGGATAACAGTGATGTAATTGTTTTCTTTTTCCACTGAGATCATGAGACTAGACAACAAATATGAGAAATCGTGCACCTCATGCAAGGCTAAAGATTTGTATGTTTTTAATGTATGGAATACATTTACTTCAAAATTAGTTAGTGCTAATTCAATGAACACTTTTAGCAAAACAAATGTACACTTGTATAACTGGAGGTGAAACTGAGGATTATAAGGATAAATTTAGACATTGATAATTAGGTTATGGAATACTGAGAGGATAACTCAGGACATTTGTGACATGTGAAACGTTGCATTTGAGATGTTTCCGTGCTATTTTGTAATGTGTTCTGCATGGTTGGCGTGGTTACATTTCCTTCATTCATGTGTATCTGTATGCATCTGAGAGAAAACACAAAAACAGGACCAGCAGAATGAGAGGTAATTTAAAGGAGATAAATCATGGAAGGACTGTACTATCATTTAATTATCCAGATGTAAATTCTTTGGAAGTTGCTCCACCGGCACCCTGCTTCTTCTGTGATTACGCAACGGAGTGACAGGGGTGTATAATGTATGCAAATAATGGAAATAAATCACCCAATATATATTTGCCATCAAATATGCCGGGCAGCACAGAGGCATATATTTTTGGGAGAATGCATGCACAAATGATTTGGAGGGAACTTTACTGACTCCAATTTTTAACTATCAATATCCTCACTATAGGTTCATCTTAGACACCAGGGGTTAGTTTTCTGGTATGTAACAGAGCACCGAGTTTTTTTGCATTCAGGAGATGATCATTATATTGCTCCAGGGAAATTTTTGTGTTTATTCATTTCTCTAAAAGTGCCAATTCTCAGTTTACCATATGGCAAAAATTGTTACTATAGTCAGCTTACCCAGAGAATTAGTTATGATGGACAGTATCTGCTTGAATACATAGATGTCATCAATAAACCTATTAGAGGATATTTCCTAAAATAATTTCCACTGCTTAAACATATAGTGGGTCTACGTTGCCAAATTTAGAGGGTTTGTGGAGATGATGGAGTTCACTTGTGAAGTTTGTGAAGGCCGAGAAATGCGATGACACTGCACTTGTTTTACAAGTGAAAAAGTGACCAATATTGCAGGTGGTGTGCTCACCCTGAGCTGGAAGTGTGCCGCCCGTCATATTAGTATTAGGCATCAAAAGAGGCGTCCGGGGCCAGTATATGCAAATAGGGGGCCTTATGTCTGTTTGAGTCCCACTTGGTAAAATCGGGCCAGCTGCGTTCAGGACAACCTGGTCTACTTGCAGTCCTTAAAGGAACTGCTGCAGGTCGATACCAAAGAAAGTGTGCTTAAAAAAATACTAATCGGCATGTGGAGCTGGGAGCTGCAGGGGTGCTCTTCCCAGTCAAACATTAAAACCGCAGGCCGCTGCTGGCTATTGCTCATCCCCCTCCTGATCATTGCCTCCCTCCATCTTCCAATCGCTGCCTCCCCCCTACACCCCACAGTCATCCCCACTCCCTCCCAATCACTGCCTCCGCCCCCCCATCCCCAACAGTCATCCCCACTCCCTCTCGATCGCTTCACCACCCCCCTGCCCCACCCACCCCTTCAAGATGCACCCGAGATCCACTGCCGGTGACGCAGTGACTCTAAATTCAAATCGTCTTCGCCGGCAAATTGCCTGGGATGTCCACCAGGCTCCTGCAGCTCGCTAACCTGCATGTATGTGCATGGCTAACAAATTCAGGATCAGGTTCTGAGTGATGTTCCTATGGGCTCTTTTGCATGTTAGCACACACCATCAAGGCCCTCATATGAAGAACGACCAATTAGATGAGGTACCAGAAGGGACATGGCACCCCTTGATCTAAACCGCAGCAAAAACTCAACAGCTTCAGCAAGGGAAAGGAGGGCAGAAAATTGGCAGGAAAAATAATTGTGAAAGGTAATCCGGAGTGCAAAGTAAAATTACTGAAACATCCTAGAAATTTTAGGTAGAATAAATGTAATGTTGTCTTTAGTGGTCATAATGAAGTCCTCAAAAATAGTGGGAAAGGAGAAATAAGGTAGAATTTTAATTTTGTATCAAATAATTCACTGTTGAAATCAATAGTATTCCCTTGATGGTTGATGATCTAGCAGATGCAGTTAGGTTCGTGAAGAAAGAAAGAAAGGAATCATAATGAAAGGGTATGGGTGGCAGGGTTTGAAGTGCCTATATATTCATAAGGAGCAGATGGAATATATCCAAGGGTAATTCAAAAAACTAAGATAAAAGAAATAGAAAGCTATGGTGTAAAATGTTCACAACTCATTAAATGCAAGGGTTGATACCAAGTGATTGAAAAATAGCTAAAGTTACTGCTAATGGAAAGTAGTTAACATCAAATATAACCCAGGCCTTTTAGCTTGACATCTACAGTAAGGAAACAGTAGAATCTGTTTCAAAGAAAAGCACATAATACCTAACAGGAGTGGCGTCAAGAATTCCAAGCCCATGTAAGCTAATAAAAGGCAAATGACAGAATTTAATAAAATTTATATAACAGAATTGGTGAATGCTGTATACTCTGACTTTTAACAGTCATCTGCTGCCCAAGATTTGAAATTCAGCACATTGCCTGCTGACGCTCCAACACAGCACTTTGAACCTGTGCTAAGTGAGTGGGCAAAAATTTGGCAGATGGAATACAATGTTGGAAAGTGTGAGGTCATGCACTTTGGCAGAAAAAAAATCAAAGAGCAAGTTATTATTTAAATGGAGAAAGATTGCAAAGTGCCGCAGTACAGCGGGGCCTGGGGGTTCTTGTGTATGAAACGCAAAAGGATAGTTTGCAGGTATAGCAAGTGATCAGGAAGGCCAATGGTATATTGGCCTTTATTGCAAAGGGGATGGAGTATAAAAGCAGGGAAGTCTTGCTACAGTTGTACATGGTATTGGTGAGGCCACACCTGGAATACTGCGTGCAGTTTTGGTTTCCATATTTACGAAAGGATATACTTGCTTTGGAGGCAGTTCAGAGAAGGTTCACTAGGTTGATTCCGGAGATGAGGGGGTTGACTTATGAGGAAAGGTTGAGTAGGTTGTGCCTCTACTCATTGGAAATCAGAAGAATGAAAGGTGATCTTATCAAAACATATAAGAATATGAGGGTGCTTGACCAGGTGGATGCAGAGAGGATGTTTCCACTGACAGGGGAGACTAAAACTAGAGGGCCCGATCATAGAATAAGGGGCCACCCATTTAAAACTGAGACGAGGAGAAAGAGGGTTGTGGATCTGTGGAATTCGCTGCCTCAGAGAGCTGTGGAAGCTGGGATATTGAATAAATTTAAGACAGAAATAGACAGTTTCTTAACCGATAAGGGGATGAGGGATTATGGGGAGCGGGCAGGGAATTGGACCTGAGCTCACGATCGGATCAGCCATGATCGTATTGAATGGCGGAGCAGGCTTGAGGGGCCGTATGGCCTACTCCTGCTCCTTTTTCTTATGTTCTTATGTTTGTATTACTGATCACTGCACTTAGCTGTTCTTCATTTTTGTCTGGGGTCCACAGTGGTCACATCCCAATATTCTTTTGCCTGATATAATGGTGATGACATAGGAACATAGGAACAGGAGGAGGCCATTAATCCCCTCGAGCCTGTTCCACCATTCAATGAGATCATGGCTGATCTGTGACCTAACTCCATATACCTGCCTTTGACCCGTATCCCTTAATAACTTTGGCTATCAAAAAGCTATCAATCTCTGATTTAAAGTTAACCATTGATCGAGCGTCAATTGCCGTTTGCGGAAGAGAGTTCCAAACTTCTACCACCATACAGAAATAATGCAATCTCTAATGTTTTACGCAGTCTGTTACCTTCATCTGCAGTGAGTAGAAGCTGTATAGTGAGCAAGTGACATGGGGCTAGATTTTACATTTTTGGGCATATCGCCCAAAAATGGGCGTTATTTCCAGCGTGGGCGGTAAAAATGGATTTTCAGATCGCCGGCTTCTCGCCCATTCTCAAAGCACCTAGTCTCCATTTTTGAAATTGGGCGTTACCACGAGCGATATGAAATGGGTGGTAGCATTAAATCTCGCTGATGCTGGGTGATCTCATGGCCGCTAGTTTCGGCAAATGTGCTCTTTACGACAAAAAAAATGGGCGGGCAGTATTATTGAATCTCGGCGTTAATTCCGTGCGGAAAGTAATGCTTGGCGATATTATGGCCATTGATTTTGCCCATTCTGATGACTCTGCCCCAAAAAAGTCATCATTTTTTCCCGACGTTACGCACATGGGGAAAATAATGCTCGGCGATAAGTTTCCGAAAAATGCCTGTCAGTTTCCACTTTGTGGCTAAATGGGCGATATATGGGCGTTATGCGTCATTTTAGCGGTAAAATGGACGTTAAGTGGGCGTTAAGCATGCAAAAAATGAGGAAACTCTAGCCCATTATCTATTTCAACAGCAAAGTATAATGGTTTGCTAACAGGTGAAGTATCACATAGGAAATGTTATCCCTACAGGCCTTAGAAAGGATGTAAAATAGATTTATGAGAATGGTACCAGGGTTGAGGGACATCAGTAATGTGGAGAGACTGGAGAAGCTGAGGTTGTTCTCCTTACAGCAGAAAAGGTTAAGAGGAGATTTGATCGAGGTGTACAAAGTCATGAAGGGTTTTGATAGAGTAAATAAGGAGAAAATATTTCCAGTGGCAGCAGGGTTGGTAACCAGAGGGCACAGATTTAAAGAGATTGGCAAAAGAACCAGAGGCGAAATGAAAAATTTTATGCAGCGAGTTGTTATGATCTGGAATGCATTGCCTGAATGGGTGGTGCAAGCAGATTTAATAATAACTTTCAGAAGGGAATTGGATAATTACTTGCAGAGCGATGGGGAAAGAGCAGAGGTGTGGGACTAATTGGATAGCTCTTCCAAAGAGTCGGCATAGGCACAATGGGTTGAATGGCCTCTTTTTGTGCTGCATCATTTTATCATTCTCTGATACTATGATTCAGTTGAAATACCGATCACTGAAGTTGTCTCTAACCGTCTTTGCTAATTGATGTGCATCCCCTGCTTCCTAATACAATCTTTTTGCGCTGGGCTTTATTCACAGGTAGGTTATAGATGCCTTTTTTTGTGAAAACTCTGGATAGCAAGTTTGTACAGTGTGCAGCAGATCACAAATAATATACAAATGTTGCTTGGCTCATACTATAATGCATCCCACTTACCTAAATATTTGCATGAAGTAGACCAAAGATTTTCTCCATTGTAGACTTTGTAGATTTATGGATCAATTATATTGATGTTTAGCTGACATTTGGAGATTCATTAGAAGCATCATCAGTTTCAGTTTCAATTGGAATCAATAGTTAAGGGTTCAGCTTTGCAGTCAGTTACCCAACACAATTAACAAGTAAAACACAATGGCCTAGAAATTGGTTGGCTCTGGCAGGGAACAGTCCCTGTGCCGGAACAGATAGGGTTGAGGCCCATCTGAATTGTAATAAGGAGTAGGATCCTTGTCTGACATTTTCTTCCCTTGCCTAGGGATACTGAGGACAATTATAACAGCTCTATCACCACCACAACAGCGATTGTATAACGGGGATCGGATCTGAGATCTTCCTGGTCGATATGCCTCAGCTACTCACTGGAGAACTTACCTCCACGGAGGTAAGGGGAGACTGGTCATGAAAGTAAAAGCCCATGGGATCCAGGGCAAAGTGGCAAGTTGGATCCAAAATGGGCTCATAAAGTAAAGGGTAATGGTTGATGGGTGTTTTTGTGACTGGAAAGCTGTATCTAATGGGGTTCCTCAAAGCTCAGTGCTGGGTCCCTTGCTTTTTGTGGTATATATCAATGACTTGGACTTAAATGTTGGGGGTATGATTGAGAAGTTTGTAGATGACACTAAAATAGGCTGTGTGGTTGATAATGAAGAAGAAAGCTGCGGACTGCAGGAAGATACAAATGTACTGGTCAGGTGGGCAGAACAGTGGCAAATAGAATTCAATCCAGATAAGTGTGAAGTAATGCATTGGGCGAGGTCTAACAAGGCAAGGGAATACACATCAAATGGTATGACACTGGAAAGTGTAGAGGAACAAAGGGACTTTGAAGTACAGGTCCACAGATCCCTGAAGGTAGCAGGCCAGGTAGATAAGGTGGTTAAGAAGACATATGGAATACTTGCCTTTATTAGTCAAGGCATGGAATACAAGAGCAAGGAGGTTATGCTTGAACTGTATAAAACACTAGTTAGGCCACAGCTGGAGTACTGTGTGTAGTTCTGGTCACCACATTACAGGAAAGATGTGATTGCAGTGCAAAGAGTGCAGAGGAGATTTACAAGAATGTTGCCTGGACTGGAGAATTTTGGCAATGAGGAAAGATTGAAGATGCTGGGTCTGTTTTGTTCGGAACAGAGAAGGCTGAGGGGAGACCTGATTGAGGTGTATAAAATTATAAGGGGCCTGGTAGAGTGGATAGGAAGGACCTGTTTCCCTGGGCAGAGGGGTCAACAACCAGCGGGCATAGATTTAAAGTAATTGGGGGGAAGTTTAGAGGAGATATGAGGGGAAATTTCTTCACCTAGAGGGTGATGGGGGTCTGGAACTCACTGCCTGAAAGGGTGGTAAAGGCAGAAACCATCACCACATTAAAATAAATACTTGGATGTGCACCTAAAGTGTCGTAACCTACAGGGCTGTAGACCAAGAGCTGGAAAGTGGGATTAGGCTGGATAGCTCTTGTTTGGCTGGCGCAGATAGTGTTGTATATCTGTAAAGCATGCACTCCCATGTTCCGCCACCAGGGAGCGCATCCCCTGAAGTCCCAAGGGATCCCAGCATCCCTTGGGAGCACTGTATATAAGGCCTGTTCCTCACTCTGGAGTGTCTTAATAAAGACTGAGGTCACTGCTACTTTAACCTCCCTGTGTACAGTCTCATCTGTGTTAGGAACACAATAACTGGCGACGAGTATACAAATCCAACGCAAAGATGCAACAAACTGTGGGCATCATGGAGAAGTTCTCGGAGGGTGAGGACTGGGCAGCCTATGTCGAACGACTAGCCATGTACTTTGTAGCCAATGAGCTGGACGGAGAAGGAAGCGCTGCAAAAAGGAGAGCGGTCCTCCTCACGGTCTACGGGGCACCGACCTACAGCTTCATGAAGAATCTTCTGGCTCCGGTGAAACCCACAGCTAAGCCGTATGAGGAGCTGTGCATACTGGTTCGGGAGCATCTTAACCCAAGGGAGAGCGTGCTGATGGCGAGGTATCGGTTCTACACATGCCAGCGATCTGAAGGTCAGGAAGTGGCGAGCTATGTCGCCGAGCTAAGGCGACTTGCAGGACAATGTGAGTTTGATGGCTACCTGGAGCAAATGCTCAGAGACTTTTTTGTAATGGCATTGGCCACGAGACCATCCTACGAAAACTTTTGACTGTAGAGACACCGACCCTCAGTAAGGCCATTGTGATAGCACAGGCGTTTATGTTCACCAGTGATAACACCAAACAAATCTCTCAGCACACAAGTGCTAGCAATGTTCATAAATTAACTGGAACTGTGTTTGCGAGCAGAAACGTACAGGGCAGATACCATGAGTCTGCAACTGCCAGCAGGCCTCAGGTGATCTAGATGACTCAGAGTCTGCAACAAAGAATGAATGCAAGGCAATTCACACCTTGTTGACGTTGTGGAGGCTTCCATTCAGCCTATTCATGCTGCATCAAAGGGTATGTTTGGAGGAGCTATGGAACAATGGGGTACTTCCAAAGAGCTTACAGATGAGCTGCAAGCTCCGAAAAACCTGCTAACCACCACGTGGCAGAGGAAGATTGGTCCATGGTGGATCAAAGCAATTGCGAGCCTCAGAGAGAGGAGGCAGAGAGAGGAGGCAGATGCTGAAGTACACGGGGTGCACACATTTTTGACGAAATGTCTCCCTTTAATGCTAAATGTAAAATTGAATGGCTTACCCATAGCCATGGAACTAGACACTGGCGTTAGCCAATCCATCATGAGTAAAAAGATGTTTGAGACTGTGGTGCAACAAGGCACGCAGACCAGCCCTGAGCCCCATCCACACGAAACTGAGAACGTTCACCAAAAAGCTTATCACTGTCCTGGGCAGCGCCATGGTCAAGGTCACCCACGAGAGCACGGTGCACAAAATGCCACTCTGGATTGTCCCGGGCGATGGCCCCACACTGCTTGGAAGGGGCTGGCTGGGCAAAATCCGCTGGAACTGCGATGACATCCGAGCGCTATCACATGTCGATGAGGCCTCATGTACTCAGATTCTTAACAAATTTCCTTCCCTTTTTGAGCCAGGCATTGGAAACTTTTCCGGGGTGAAGGTGTGGATCCACTTGATCCCAGAGGCATGACCCATTCACCACAAGGCGCGAGCGGTACCTCACATGATGAGGGAGAGAGTGGAAATCGAGCTGGACAGGCTGCAATGCGAGGGCATCATCTCCCAAGTGGAATTCAGCGAGTGGGCCAGCCCGATTGTTCCAGTACTCAAAAGTGATGGAACGGTCAGGATTTGCGGCAATTATAAAGTAACTATTAATCGTTTCTCGCTCCAGGACCAATACCCGCTACCGAAGGCAGACGACCTATTTGCGACGCTGGCAGGAGGCAAGACGTTCACCAAGCTCGACCTGACTTTGGCCTACATGATGCAGGAGCTGGAGGAGTCTTCGAAGGGCCTCACCTGCATCAACACCCACAAGGGACTGTTCATCTACAACAGATGCCCTTTTGGAATTCGGTCGGCTGCAGTGATCTTCCAGAGAAACATGGAGAGCCTACTCAAGTCGGTACCACGCACAGTGGTTTTTCAGGACGACATATTGGTCATGGGTCGGGACACCGTCGAGCATCTACAAAATCTGGAGGAGGTCCTCCAGCGACTGGATCGCATAGGGCTGCGGCTGAAAAGGTCGAAATGCATCTTCATGGCAACAGAAGTGGAGTTTTTGGGGAGAAAGAGCGCGGCGGATGGCATTCAGCCCACAGACCCCAAGACAGAGGCCATCAGGAACGTGCCCAGGCCACAGAACGTCACGGAGCTGCGGTCGTTCCTGGGACTCCTCAACTATTTTGGTAACTTCCTACCGGGGTTAAGCACCCTCTTAGAGCCCCTACATGTGTTATTGCGTAAAGGTGAGAACTGGGTATGGGGAAAAAAAATCAAGTAATTGCTTTTGAGAAAGCCAGAAACATTTTATGCTCCAACAAGCTGCTTGTATTGTATAACCCGTGTAAAAGACTTGTGCTAACATGTGATGCGGCGCCGTACGGAGTCTGGTGTGTATTACAACAAGCTAACGTTGCGGGGAAGTTGCAACCTGTCACCTACGCCTCCAGGAGTTTGTCTAAGGCCGAGAGGGCTGACTGCATGATTGAGAAAGAGGCATTAGCGTGTGTGTTCGGGGTAAAGAAAATGCATCAGTACCTGTTTGGCCTCAAATTTGAGCTGGAAACTGATCACAAGCCCCTCATATCCCTGTTCGCTGAAAACAAGGGGATAAATACTAATGCCTCAGCCCGCATATAAAGGTGGGCACTCCCGCTATCAGCGTATAACTATACCATCCGCCACAGGCCAGGCACCGAGAACTGTGTGGATGCTCTCAGTCGACTACCATTGCTCACCAGGGGGGTGGAAATGGCGCAGCCTGCAAACTTGTTGATGGTGGCGCAGCCCGCAGACTTGTTGATGGTCATGGAAGCGTTTGAAAATGATAAATCACCTGTCACAGCCCTCCAGATTAGGACTTGGACCAGCCAAGATCCTCTGCTGTCCCTAGTAAAAAAACTGTATACTGCATGGGAGCTGGGCCAGCATTCCCGTTGAAATGCAAGAGCTAATCAAACCGTTCCAGTGGCAAAAGGACGAGCTGTCCCTTCAGGCAGACTGCCTGTTGTGGGGTAACCGCATAGTGCTACCCAAAAAGGGCAGGGAGACGTTCATCTCGGATCTCCACAGCACACACCCGGGTATTGTAATGATGAAAGCGATAGCCAGATCCCACGTGTGGTGGCCCGGTATCGACTCTGACTTAGAGTCCTGTATACGGCAATGCAGCGTGTGTGCTCAGTTGAGCAACGCGCCCAGAGAGGCGCCACTAAGTTTGTGGTCCTGACCCTCCAAACCATGGTCAAGGATCCATGTCGACTATGCGGGCCCGTTTCTTGGTAAAATGTTCCTTGTGGTGGTTGATGCTTTTTCAAAATGGATTGAATGTGAAATAATTCGGGAAGCACCGCCACCGCCACCATTGAAAGCCTGAGGGCCATGTTTGCCACCCACGGCCTGCCTGACATACTGGTCAGTGACAACGGGCCATGTTTCACCAGTGCCGAATTTAAAGAATTCATGACCCGCAATGGGATCAAACATGTCACCTCGGCCCTGTTTAAACCAGCCTCCAATGGGCAGGCAGAGCGGGCAGTACAAACAATCAAACAGAGCCTTAAACGAGTCACAGAAGGCTCACTCCAAACCCGCCTGTCCCGAGTACTGCTCAGCTACCGCATGAGACCCCACTTGCTCACAGGGGTGCCCCCAGCTGAGCTACTCATGAAAAGGACACTTAAAACCAGACTCTCGCTGGTTCACCCCAACCTGCATGATCAGGTAGAGAGCAGGCGGCAGCAACAAAATGTAAACGATGGTTGCGCCACTGTGTCATGGGAAATTGATCTGAATGACCCTGTGTATGTGCTAAACTATGGACATGATCCCAAGTAGATCATGGGCACGGTGATAGCTAAAGAAGGGAGTAGGGTGTTTGTAGTCAAACTAGACAATGGACAAATTTGCAGAAAGCACCTGGACCAAACGAGGCTGCGGTTCACAGACTGCCCTGAACAACCCACAGCAGACACCACCTTTTTCGAGCCCACAACACACACCCAAAGGATCAATGACACCACCCCGGACCAGGAAATTGAACCCATCACGCCCAACAGACCAGCAAGGCCAGGCTCACCCAGCAGCCCTGCAGGGCCAACAACACGCCAGCCCAGCGAGGGCACAGCCAACACACCAGAACAGACATTTGTACCGAGGCGGTCCACCAGGGAAAGAAAGGCTCCCGACCGCCTCACCTTGTAAATCGTTTTCACTTTGACTTTGGCGGGGAGTGATGTTGTGTATCTGTAAAGCATGCACTCCCATGTTCCGCCACCAGTGAGTGCATTCCCTGAAGTCCCAAGGGATCCCAGCATCCCTTGGGAGCACTGTATATAAGCCGGCCCCTAAGTCCTGTTCCTCTCTCTGGAGTGTCTTAATAAAGACTGAGGTCACTGTTACTTTAACCTCCCTGTGTGCAGTCTCATCTGTGTTGGGAACACAATAGACAGGTTGGGCCGAAATGGCCTCCTTATGTGCTGTAAATTTCTATGAATCATTGTGCTGGATTTTCGGGTTGTTTGCGATCGGGTTTTCGCCACGTTTTGACCCACCGCGGTGAAAAATGGTGCGGTGAGCTGTTTTGCGCCACAAAACCTGACCCGGGCGCGATCCTCGGGTCAGGTTTTGTGGCGCCGCTTCGAAGCACCGCCGTGGAGATCTGAGCTTGTATTGCGACACCGGCAGAAGTTTAGACAATTACCCGACCCGTACGCCACGAAACACGCCCCACGATGACCGCCAGGGAAAACAGCGGCCCAGCCCTGCTGGCGGCGGTGAGGTGGATAAACAGTAAAACAGGTAAGTTCCAGTTTGTATTTTTCTATATTTTTGCAACGATTTGTGTGCTTTTTTGAAAGTTTTTGTGAATTTTTTTTTTTTCCCTCCCATGGCCTCTCTCGGAATGCTCCCGGCCCCGCACTAAAGTTGGCGAGGTTCCTGTTTTTGTGCCGTGAAACTAGTACAAGGCTCCCTTTGCGCAAGGCCCAAATGATGATAGTTGCTTCACAAAGCGCAAATGTTACTCTGGCGATAGATTTTCCGCCCCGAAAACGGCAAAGCCGAAAACCCAGCCCATTATAACTCTATGAATGGAGAAATTGATGAGGAAAAAAAGAACCTGAACAAAGTATTCGATGTTTCTTTTACTATTTGACCTTTGTGTATTGTCAGTAATGGAAATGACTGATGTTAATGATACTGTGAAACACAAATTTTGTAAAGGAGTAAGCATTGTGTTTTTTAAAATGTTACAGCATGGTCTTGACTCCAATGTAATTGCAACAGTGGTCAGTAGACCTATGGCCATTCACACAATAAGAAACAGCTTGTGACTCTGTAGGCTTGTACGGTTTATCAAACCATGACATCTTGACATTTGGCTCTTTATTATTGGCCTCAAAAGCAGGCTTCTAGTCACAACTAAAAACTAAATGGATTGTAATGTGGAGTATTTTCATAATAGTTCATCACAAAATTTAAAGACTAGTAAAATAATTCCCCACTGTTATGAACACAGATTGGAAATTACCTTTTCAGGGACATTATTTCTGATGGAAGGGCCGAAAATGCAGCATTTTGATTGTATATTGGCTGTGGTCAGAATGCTTCTAATAGTTGATGAATTGGAATGAATGGTTATATTCAGCATTTTGATACATATTCTTACTTTTTGTTGTTGGTGCTCACTCAACAACAACTATATTTCTTAAGCATTGTAAAGAACTGATAAAAATGTGTATTCTTTCAACGTCCATAATTTTAACTTCAGGGGCAACTTCAAATTATTCCTAGTTAACATCTGACAAGACCAAATAGCTGCTCTCAGCTTTATTCTATTCCCCAATGCTCTGGTCATCATCATAATCATAGGCAGTCCCTCGAAATCGAGGAAAACTTGCTTCCATTCTGAAAGTGAGTTCTCAGGTGACAGTACAGTCCAATACGGGAATTACAGTCTCTGTCACAGGTGGTTGAAGGAAAGGGTGGGTGGGGAGTCTGGTTTGCTGCGCGCACCTTCTGCTGCGCTTGTTTTCTGCATGCTCTCGGCGACGAGACTCGAGGTGCTCAGCGCCCTCCCAGATGCTCTTCCTTTACTTAGGTCAGTCTTTGGCCAGGGATTTCCAGGTATCAGTGGGGATGTTACATTTTATCAAGGAGGCTTTGAGGGTGTCCTTGAAACGTTTTCCTCTGCCCACCTTGGGCTCGCTTGCCATGTAGGAGTTCCGAGTAGAGCGCTTGCTTTGGGAGTCTTGTGTCGGGCATGTGGATGATGTGGCCCACCCAATGGAGCTGGTCAGTGCTTTGATGCTATGGATGTTGGTCTGATCGAGAACACGGACATTGATGCATCTATCCTCCCATGGGATTTGCAGGATCTTGCGGAGACAGCATTGGTGGTATTTCTCCAGCAATTTGAGGTGTCTACTGTATATGGTCCACGTCTCTGAGCCATATAGGAGGGCGGGTATCATTACAGCCCTGTCGACCATAAGCTTGGTGCCCGATCTGAAGTCCTGGTCTTTGAACACTCTCTTCCTCAGGCGACCGAAGGCTGCGTTGGAGGTGGTGTCAGACCTCGTCATCGATGTCTGCCCTTGCTGACAGTAGGCTACCGAGATACGGAAAATGGTCCACGTTGTCCAAGGCTGCGCGGTTCATTTTAATGACTGGAGGGCAGTGCTGTCTGGCGGGGTCACCAGCATAATCACAGATTGTGCACTGCCATGTCGAAGTCAGAGTAGAAGCAGCAGGATAGTTAAGATGAATACATGGCTTGAGGAATGGTGCAAGAGGGAGGGATTCAAATTCCTGGGACATTGGAACCGGTTCTGGGGAAGGTGGGGCCAGTACAAAATGGATGGTCTTTACCTGGGCAGGACCGGAACCGATGTCCTCGTGGGAGTATTTGTTAATGCTGTTGGGGTGGGGTTAAACTAATATGGCAGGGGGATGGGAATCTATGCAGGGAGACAGAGGGAAGTAAAATGGGGGAAGAAGCAAAAGATAGAAAGGAGAAAAGTAAAAGTGGAGGCAGAGAAATCCAAGGCAAAAATCAAAAAGGGCCACATTACAGCAAAATTCTAAAGGGGCAAAGAGTTAAAAAGCCAAACCTGAAGGCTCTGTGTCTCAACGCAAGGAGTATTCATAATAAGGTGGACGAATTAACTGCGCAGGCAACTATTAACGAATATGATATAATTGGGATTACGGAGACATGGCTACAGGGTGACCAAGGCTGGGAACGCAACATTCAGAGATATTTAACATTCAGGAAGGACAGACAGAAAGGAAAATGAGGTGGGGTAGCGTTGCTGGTTAAAGATGAAATTAACGCAATAGTAAGGAAGGACGTTAGCTTGGATGATGTGGAATCTGTATGGGTAGAGCTGCGGAATACCAAAGAGCAGAAAACACTAGTGGGGGTTGTGTACAGACCACCAAACAGTAGTAGTGAGGTTGGGGATGGCATCAAACAAAAAATTAGGGATGCGTGCAATAAAGGTACAGCAGTTATCATGGGCAATTTTAATCTACATATAGATTGGGCTAACCAAACTGGTAGCAATACAGTGGAGGAGGATTTCCTGGAGTGTATAAGGGATGGTTTTCTAGACCAATATGTCGAGGAACCAACTAGAGATCTGGCCATCTGAGACGGGGTGTGGTGTAATGAGAGATGACTAATTAGCAATCTTGTTGTGCGAGGCCCCTTGGGGAAGAGTGACCATAATATGGTAGAATTCTTCATTAAGATGGAGAGTGACACAGTTAATTCAGAGACTAGGGTCCTGGACTTAAGGAAAGGTAACTTCGATGGTATGAGACGTGATTTGGCTAGGACAGACAGGCAAATGATACTTAAAGGGTTGACGGTGCATAGGCAATGGTAGACAATTACAGATCACATGGATGAACTTCAACAATTGTACATCCCTGTCTGGAGTAAAAAATAAAATGGAGAAGATGGATCAACCATGGCTAACAAGGGAAATTAGGGATAATGTTAAATCCAAGGAAAAGGCATTTAAATTGGCCAGAAAAAGCAGAAAACCTGAGGACTGGGAGAAATTTATAATTCAGCAGAGGAGGACAAAGGGTTTAATTAGGAGGGGAAAATAGAGTATGAGAGGAAGCTTGCAGGGAACATAAAAACTGACTGCAAAAGCTTCTATAGAAATGTGAAGAGAAAAATATTAGTGAAGACAAAGTAGGTCCCTTGCAGTCAGAATCAGGTGAATTTATAATAGGAAACAAAGAAATGGCAGACCAATTGAATAAATACTCTGGTTCTGTCTTCACTAAGGGAAACACAAATAACCTTTCGGAAATACTAAGGATCCGAGTGTCAACTGAGAAGGAGGAACTGAAGGAAATCCTTATTAGTCAGGAAATTGTGTTAGGGAAATTGATGGGATTGAAGTCCAATAAATCCCCCAGGGCCTGATAGGCTGTATCCCAGAGTACTTAAGGAAGTGGCCCTAGAAATAGTGGATGCATTGGTGATCATTTTCCAACATTCTATTGACTCTGGATCAGTTCCTATGGACTTGAGGGTAGCTAAAGTAACACCACATTTTTAAAAAAGAGGGAGAGAGAAAACAAGGAATTATAGCCTGACATCGGTGGTGGGGAAAATGTTGGAATCAATCGTTAAAGATGAAATAGCAGAGCATTTGGAAAGCAGTGACAGGATCAGTCCAAGTCAGCATGGATTTATGAAAGGGAAATCATGCTTGACAAATCTTCTAGAATTTTTTGAGGATGTAATTAGTATAGTGGACAAGGGAGTACCAGTGGATGTGGTGAATTTGGACTTTCAAAAGGCTTTTGACAAGGTCCCACACAAGAGATTAGTGTGCAAAATTAAAGCACATGGTTTTGGGAGTAATATATTGACGTGGATAGAGAACTGGTTGGCAGACAGGTAGCAGAGAGTCAGAATAAATGGGTCCTTTTCAGAATGTCATGCAGTGACTAGTGGGGTGCCGCAGGGTTCACTGCTGGGACCCCAGCTATTTACTATGTACATTAATGATGTAGATGAAGAAATTGAATGTAATATCTCCAAGTTTGCAGATGACACTAATCTGGGTGGCGGTGTGAGCTGTGAGGAGGATGCTAAGAGGCTGCAGGGTGACTTGGACAGATTAGGTGAGTGGGCAAATGCATGGCAGATGCAGTACAATGTGGATAAATGTGAGGTTATCCACTTTGGGGGCAAAAACATGAAGGCAGAATATTATCTGAATGGTGACAGTTTAGGAAAAGGGAAGGTGCAACGAGACCTGGGTGTCATGGTACATCGGTCATTGAAAGTTGGCATGCAGGTACAGCAGGCGGTGAAGAAGGCAAATGGCATGTTGGCCTTCATAGCTAGAGGATTTGAGTATAGGAGCAGGGAGGTCTTACTGCAGATGCACAGGGCCTTGGTGAGGCCACACCTGGAATATTGTGTTCAGTTTTGCTCTTCCAATCTGAGGAAAGATGTTCTTGCTATTGAGGGAGTGCAGCGAAGGTTCACCAGACTGATTCCTGGGATGGCAAGACTGACATATGAGGAGAGACTCGATCGACTGGGCCTGTATTCACTGGAGTTTAGAAGAATGAGAGTGGATCTCAATGAAACATATAAAATTCTGATGGGATTGGACAGGTTAGATGCAGGAAGAACGCTCCCGATATTGGGGAAGTCCAGAACCAGCAGTCACAGTCTAAGGATAAGGGGTAAGCTATTTAGGACCGAGATGAGGAGAAACTTCTTCACTCAGAAAGTTGTTAACTTGTGGAGTTCTCGACCGCAGAAAGTTGTTGATGCCAGTTCGTTAGATATATTCAAAAGGGAGTTAGATATCTCCCTTACGGCTGAAGGGAGTGAAAGCAGGAAAGGAGTACTGAGGTTGAATGATCAGCCATGATCATATTGAATGGTGGTGCAGGCTCGAAGAGCCAAATGGGCTGCTCCTGCACCTAATTTCTATGTTTTTATGTTTCTAACTAGTAGCACATCTGCCTTGGTTCAGATACTCAAAGGAATTGGGTAAAATCTATTTGGTTGATATCGAAGTTTGATTCATCAACAGTCAAATCTACAAGAACATAAGGACATAAGAAAAAGAAGCAGGAGTAGGCCATTTTTCCCCTCGAGCCTGCTACGCCATTCAATAAGATCATGGTTGATCTGATCTTGTCCTCAACTCAATTTCCCTGTCTGCTCCCCTTGACTCCTTTATCTGTCTATCTCCTAAATATATTCAAATGATCCAGCCTCCAGAGCTCTCTGGGGTAGAGAATTCCAAAGATTTAGCACTCTCTGAGAGAAGAATTTCCTCCTCATTTCTGTTTTAAATGGGCAACCCCTTATTCTGAAACTATGCCCCCTCGTTCTAGATTCCCCCACGAGGGGAAACATCCTCTCTGCATCTACTTTGTCAAGCCCCCTCAGAATCTTATACATTTCAATAAGATCACCTCTCAGTCTTCTAAACTCCAATGAGTATAGGCCCAACCTGCTCAACCTTTCTTCATAAATCAACCCTTTCATCTCAGGAATCAACCTCATGAACCTTCTCTGAACTGCCTCCAATGCAAGTATAACCCTCCTTAAATAAGGAAACCAAAATTGTGTGTTGTACTTCAGGTGTGGTCTCACTAACGCCATGTAGAGTTGTAGCAGGACTTTCCTACTTTTGTACTCCATCCCCCTCGCAACAAGGCCAACATTCCATTTGCCTTCCTAATTACTTGCTGTACATCCATGCTAACTTTTTGTGTTTCATGTACAAGGACCCCCAGATCCCTCTGTACCACAGCATTTTGTAATCTCTTCCCATTTCAATAATAATTTGCTTTTTTATTCTTCCTACCAAAGTGGATAACCACACGTTTTCCCACATTGTACTCCATCTGCCAAATTCTTGCTCACTCACTTAGCCAGTCTATATCCCTTTGCAGATTATTTATCCGCCTCACAACTTGCTTTCCCACCCACCTTTGTATCATCAGCAAATTTGGCTACATTACACTCGGTCTCTTCATCCAAGTCATTAATATAGATTGTAAATAGTTGAGGCCGCAGCACTGATCCCTGTGGCACCCCACTAGTTACAGTTTGCCAACCTGAAAATGACCCATTTATCCCAACTCTCTGTTTTCTGTCAGTTAGCCAATCCTCTATCCATGCTAATATATTACTCCCAACCCCATGAGCTCTTATCATGTGCAGCAACCTTTTACCTCGAACCTTATCGAATGCCTTCTGGAAATCAAAATACATGACATCGACTGGTTCCCCTTTATCCACCCTTCTCGTTACATCCTCAAAGAACTCCAGCAAATTTGTCAAACATGATTTCCCATTCATAAAACCATGCTGACTTGGCTTGACTATATTATGATTTTCTAAATATCCTGCTACTACTTCCTTAATAATGGACTCTAGCATTTTCCCAATGACAGATATTAGGCTAACTGGTCTATAGTTTCCTGCTTTCTGTCTCCCTCCTTTCCTAAATAGAGGCGATATATTTGCGGTTTTCCAATTTGCTGGGGCCTCTCCAGAATCCAAGGAATTTTGGTAGATTACAGCCAATCCATCCACCATCTCTGCAGGCACTTCTTTTAAAACCCTAGGTTGCAGATCATCAGGTCCAGGGGATTTGTCCATCTTTTAGTTCCATCAGTTTGCCTAGTACTTTTTCTCGAGTGATAGTGATTGTTTTAAGTTCCCCTCTCCCAATAGCTTCTTGATTATCAATTATTGGGATGTTTTTAGTGTCTTCTACTGTGAAGACCGATGCAAAATATTTGTTCAAAGTCTCTGTCATTTTCCTGTTTCCCATTATTAATTCCCCAGTCTCATCCTCTAAGAGACCAACGTTTACTTTAGCTACTCTTTTCCTTTTTATATTATTTAGAAGCACTTACTGCCTTTTTTTATATTTCTTGCTAGTTTACTCTCATAAACTATCTTCCCTTTTGAATTGCCCTTTGCTGGTGTCTAAAAAAATCCCTATCCTCTGGCCTTCCGCTATTCTTCGCAACATTGTATGCCTTTGTTTTCAATTTGATATTACCCTTTACATCCTTAGTTTGCCATGGATGTTTCATCCTTCCTCTTAGATTCTTTATTTCTCACTGGAATATATCTTTGCTGAGAGTTATGAAATATCTCCTAAATGTTTGCCGTTGCTCATCTACCGTCTTACTCTTTAGTCTATTTTCCCAGTCCACCTTAGCCAACTTTGTCTTCATACCTTTGTAATTACCTTTATTTAAGTTCAGGGCACCAGTTTGAGACCCATCTTTCTCACCCTCAAACTGAATTTGAAATTCTATCATGCTATGATCACTCTTCCCAAGAGAATCCTTTACTATGAGGTCATTAATTAATCCAGTCTCATTGCACATTACCAGATCTAAAATAGTCTGCATCCTGGTTGGTTCCACAACATATTATTCTAAGAAACCATCCCGAATACACTCTATGAACTCCTGTTCAAAGCTATCTTTGCCAATTTGATTTGTTCAATCAATATGAAGATTAATATGACCCATGATTATTGCTGTACCTCTCATCAGGCTCCATTATTTCTTGATTTATACTCTGTCCTACAGTGTAGCTTCTGTTAGGGGGCCTATAGACTACTCCCACCAGTGACTTCTTTCCCATATTATTTCTTATCTCCACCCAAACTGATTCTACACCTTAATCTTCTGAGCCAATATCATTTCTCACTACTGCACTGATCTTATCCTTTATTAACAGAGCTACCCCACCATCTTTTCCTTTCTGCCTACCCTTCCAAAATGGCAAATACCCCTGAATATTTAGTTTGCAGCCTTGGTCATCTTGCAGCTACGTCTCTGTAATGGCTATCAGATCAGACCCGTTTATTTCATTTTGTGCCGTCAACTCATCTCCATTGTTACTAATTTTGTCTTTTTATCATTTGTCTGACCCCACTTTCTGATTCGCTCTGATGTTTATACTCTCTGTCCCTTCCTGTCACACTCTGGTTATCATTACCCCTATCACTACCCTGCACTATCGCATTCTCCTTTCTTTTTGACTTTTTAAATTTCCGCTCACCTGATCCCTCCACTGCCCACTATTTAGTTTAAAGCTCTATCTACAGTCCTAGTTATTCAATTTACCAGGTCACTGGTCCCAGCCTGGTTCAACTTTTCCTTTTTTAAGAAATTGGAGCCAGGTTATTGTTATAGGGTGAGGCATTTTCAACATCAAGAAAGATTTCCACTCAATAAATGTAGAGGAGCTACCTTGAGCTTGAATGTTGTAACCCTTCTCTTTCCTTATTTCACAGCTTCAGAGGTGGGTCTTAAATTGATCCAGCAAAGGCTTAACAAATTCAAACCTTAACAAACCTTGCATTTTAACTGAGGCGGTGACCCATTTATTTAAACTGTATTAATGGAGTTGATTGTATCTCTCGGGTGTAAAGGCGGTCTAGCAAGTTGTCGGCTCATCGGGAGGAGACAGCAAGAAGGCCGGGCTGACTAACGGCACACCTGGCAGCCGCTTCCCACTGACTTTCCGGTCCTTTTGGAATGGGCGTCAGGCTGTTAAATGTCAGGATGCACAGCTCGGAGGCTGCCGCCAGGTATCCGTGGGAACTGTCCCGAGTCAAGGTAAGTGGATGTGAGGGCTCGGGGAGGGTATTGGAGTCAAGTTCAGAGGAGAAGCCCTTCTGCTCCTCCTGGCCCACAAGGAACTGTACAAGAAATAATTTAAAACTTACCATTAGCCCTAGCATTGGCTTTTGTCCTGGGCAGGTTTGGTCTGGTGGAGGAGCGCTACCACTGCTCCCCCACTTAGGCCGCTGGAAAAGTAGCAGTCAGACCCCGATAACACCATTGGAGCCTGTTCGGCATATTTATTGAAAAACCCCGCCAGCTTTGGGCAGGTGTCCTTGCCGCCTGCAATGTAAAATTACAGTCGGCCAGATTGGGGAGGGAATGAAGTAGGCAAGTCCCTCGCTCTATTTTAACTGCTCTTCCTACTGGGCACCAAAGCCACAATTAAAATTGTGGACAAACATCATGACAGTAATCTCACGAATCCACACCAACAGCGGAGAGACTTGCCATAAGAAGCATAAATCGGGCACGTAGTGCCAATGATCTTCCAACCATTCATTTAGTGGGCAGTGCATACCCACATTTTTGTTTTGTGGTACTGGCATGCAAGGCTCTCTACCAGCTGCGCAGACTTGATACATTTCTCCATTGAGTGTTCTGACAGTAATATTGCGTGGGGTCATTTTCAAGCTGTGGTACTTACAAAATTGCTTAATCCAGGTGTATCGAGTGCAGAATTATAGGCAACAGGTGGACAGTCCCAAACCGAAGTTCAATACAAACTGAACAGAGATGAATCCTGCCTGTAAGATTTCTCAAGGTGGTATCACTCTCAATAATCTGCAATTGAATGACAGCACAGTCTATGATTGTGAGGCCTCCAGCAAGCAAGGATCCATTCTTGACAATGTAATTGTCAGTGTTCTGAGCCTTGCTCCAATGATGCTGACCCCTGACAATCTCATGTGCACAGTGAAATGTTTGGCTCTCCTTCACCCATGGTGCTTTGGTTAAAGGATGATATGGAAACTGCACTTGTGGGCCAAAGTTATTTTGTGCTTAAAAATGGTACTTGCGAGATAAAGGATGTTCAGAGGAAGGTGCTTGTAGGGCAAATAATATATTCTGCAATGATACTACCACCAGTATGTTACAAGTCAGAGTCACTTCAGAAATAGTGGTTTGTCCTGAGGACTTGGTGGAACAGAAGTCTACCATGGCACAGTTTAAATGCATGCTGAATATGACTCCGTTTTCAAGAATAACTTTGAATAATCATGGTAAAAGGATGGAGAATAAATATACAGTGACCAAACAGAGAATGTCAGAATAATAATGGATGACAATTTTCTTCAAATCACACCTGTGTAGCAAAAACTTCCTTAGACACAGTAACAGCAGAAGCAAAGTTTATTGCCATTGATGTTCCAAGATCACCAGAAGATTTGGAATTGTTTATCCTGTAAAATTGGAGTGTTAGGTTAGAATGGAATCATGGAAATTGCCATAATAGTCCCATTTGGTAGCTGGCCTCTTTTCAAGTCTACTATGCTTCTGTGTGTCTAATGTGATGTTTTTCATTCATTAGTAACAGTTTGAGATTCTGCCTCATTACTTCAGTACTGAAACTTGGCCTTATGACTTCAACTCAAAATTCCTACTCATGACCACAAGTGGAAACATGACTTTAGATATTAAAAAAGGATTTTAATTTTCTGGATTTTATATAGCAATGTGCACCTCCCTCCCGTGCCCCTCCCTCCTGTGTGTGTGCTGATCCCACCACAATACGTCATCACTGCCGTGGATGGTAATGATCTTCCTCTTCTGACGTGCTGTCAAATACATCCAACATGCTTCACATACTGATGTTGTCAGTTTAAAAGCCTCCAAGATTGAAAAAAAACTGTATCCACACAAGCACTCTCTGCCAAATGTTTTCCACAGGGACGTGAGATACCAGCTGCAATAAGTGAGCTTTGATTCAGATGGGACAAAGTCAAGTTTTAATACCCACCTAAACTGCTGCTCAAACCCGACTCCGCTTGCTTGGTCTGTTTCCCGAGTCCCGGGAATCCTATGCTACTCAAGTTAAATTTGGAACCAAGTTCAAAAAAATTTGTAAAGAGCTCATTTATGTCTCCTAAGGACTTCACTTGTGCCAATACATACCCGCCTGCCTGCAATAATTCAGTCCTCAACTTCGGTGAGTGGGTTTTTCACCAGCTTTTAAACATACCCCAAAAACACCCGGAAGCGGTCACATTGGAGCCGGCTTGCCCTCCCCCTACAAAATTACAAATTTTAGCACCCCTACTCACTCCCCGCCAACACATTCTTGGGGATTTAAAATTCCCCTCATTATGTTGGGTCTCTGATTTATTTAAATTGGACTGGGATTTATATAACTTCCCAGAAATGCAGACTGAATCGCACAAGTGTGCACAATGGGAAACAGGCCCTTTGAATGTGTGAACAGCACTTTTTAAAAAGGTAGGAATTTAAAAATAACAGTTTCTTTCCCATTTATTTTTTAATTCACAATTGTCAGACAGCTAGTCCATGATGCCAATTGTAGCACCTCTACAGCCACTCCAGTTGGAACCGACTAACAATGAAGATGAAGGATCGAACCTACAATCTTTCTGGTCTATATGGTTAGTTCAACAATAAATAGGGTGTTTACAGTGTCACCTGATAACTTCCATGACAACAACAATAACAACAACAAGCATTTATATAATGCTGCTGTGATATCAGTTTTAAAAGAGCTCTTCCCTACTTCGAGTAACTGACCTATTATGGCACAATTCTGAACAGTCGTCCAGGCCTCGGTACAACTGGCACAGACCCAAGTTAATTTACTTATATTAAAGGCTATGATCAATACATCAATAAATAAATAGCTACCACTGGAATTACAGAGAGAATTCCACTTAGGAAGAATGAAACAATTACACATTGCTTACTTTCAGATAGAATAAAAAATAAAATTCAACATTTCAGTTAAATTGTAACAAAAAAGGAGGGATAACCGGAATAGGTAAACAGTAAAGACCAGCTGCCCTATATTACATGCAGAGATGACATTTGTTTATGCAAGTGCGATATTTGAGGAGAGCAAATTTACTTATCTAGCTACAGAGGGTAAGGAAAGTACTATTTATTCCCCATGAACCAATCAAAAAACACTTACTGTGCTGTCAGGGGGTGGGCGGGAGACCTTATAAACTCTTTCCAAATTCCTTCAGTGGACTACTTCCCCTCTTTCACACCCTCAATTCCTTGTAACAGTTTAACCTGACTCATAATACCACAGGAAATCAGCTAGTGAAATTAGATTGATCGATTTTTACATAGAATATACGGCACAGAAACAGGCCATTTGGCCCAACCAGTCCATGCCGGCATTTATGCTCCACTCGAGCCTCCTCCCATCTTTCCTCATCTAACTAGATCAGCATAACCTTCTATTCCCTTCTCCCTCATATGCTTATCCAGTTTACCTTAAATGCATCTATACTATTTGCCTCAACCACTCGCTGTGGTACTGAGTTCCACATTCTCACCGCTCTCTGGGTAAAGAAGAAACTCTTGTTTCAGTTTTTGTTAGGCAAGGGTATTAAGGGTTACAGAACCAAGGTGGATAGATGGAATTAAGATACAGATCAGCTGTGATCTGACTGAATTGCAGAACAGGCTCGAGGGGCTAAATGGCCGACTCCTGTACTTCTGTTCCTATGTTCCTCTGGTCATTAATAGCCTTGTGTGGGACATCAGGGTTTATTCCACTGAAGTTTTAAAGTGAGTAACAGTGATGTTTCCATTTCCTCCCCACCAATAGGACCAATCTGTATGTGTGTTTTTCTTTTAATTTATTAGTTTATTTGGAGCAGTTGGGAAGTAGCTGCAGTCCTCATTGCAGATGGTGCTAACAATGCTGCTCTGTGATAGCCCCCTTCCATGGCTAAAGCTCCCCTCCGCCCCCGAATCGCTGTGAATGAGCATCATTTCAGGCAAAAGTAAGTGCTTTCCTTACCAATGGAAGTTGGATCTGTAACCCAGTGCAGCGAAGTAACAGCATGAGCTCCTTCTCACCTGATGGCACTGCCAGCTAAGCCAATTAGTTGTAACAGGATGACGAAGGTGGCTTCCCTTAGTCATCCTGTACAATATCATGGTGATTTGGGATTATGTCGATATTAGGAACTTCAAAATACAATTAGACATTATGATTTAAAAAAAATATAAAAACAGACAAAAATAATGCTGCATTTTTTGTGCGGGGGAAGAAAAGACAATTCCAATTGAGAATTTTCTTCCATAATGATTCTAATATTATTATGAGCCTAAGGCCTTTCTGTCACAGTGAATGGATAGCCTGTTCCAGCCCACTGATAAATGACAGCTATAATACTGTATTAAATAAAGAGTGTCGCGAATCTCAATTTATTACACAGAATAAGTGATATAAGATATACAAGATATATATCCTATTTTGCAGGTCACAACCATATATGAGATATTGTCTGTTCTCACCAAAATATCCATGAATCATAATTACATTCTTGGGCTGTGCAGTGGGATTGTGTTGCAAGACACTTCCTATGCATGGAGATTCAGAATTCATCATTGTCATATGTAATGAAATAGAGCATTGTCAGACAATGGAGACAATTGTTTCTCAAGACAAAAAAGATAGAATCCACTAGTGTTCATTCAAGTAAAAATGTGTAATAAGAACATTTTCTACATAAGCTATTAAACTCAATCCAAATAGTTGTGCCATCAGCAACCACCCAGATAAACCTGCGTCTATAATTAATTTCTAAATTAACTGTGGGCCTGTGGAATTGGAGACTAAAATTAAACTAAAACTTTTCTGAAGAAATACATACAGAATGGCATAGGGTTTTGCATGTGAATTTGCTCCAGCAAAGGTTTTTTTTACATTTTCAACCTGGAGTGATTGTGATGTAAGTTGGACCCTTAGAAACCGTATCATCGATATTTGGACATCAATTACCTGAAACAGGAAGGCCCAATGTTTTAACTGAACTAAACACAGTATTATGTGGTATAACCTGAACACTGCGATCTGGAGTTTTTGCTCGGGGCGTAATTGGGACAACGTGTTCAAAAATGAGCTGGAAATTGTGCCGGTTTTGCCGAGGTGAAGTTACACATAAATTTCTGCTCAAACGCATCTGCATAAGCCCCAACGTAAAATCTCCCATGAATCAGCGCAATCGAGCAGCGTAATCAAACGTATTCGATTATTGACTGGAATATGGCCAATGGAGCCTCAAGATTACTGAATTAAACTAATTTAAACTGAAAATGTGTTCAAGTAACTGCTGCAGCTGAAGAAGCAGCCAATCAGTGGTTTCAATTGAATGATCACACGTCTTATGTACCAAGGGCCAATCAATTGATTAAATTCACTTTAAATGAGTTCAAATTCAAAGTAATTGTATCATCAGTATGAGAAATAGACCTGAGCAAGGCTTCAATTGTCTGCTGGTCACTGCAACTAAAAAAAGAAAGACTTGCATTTATATAGCGACTTTCACGACCACCGGACGTCTCAAAGTGCTTTACAGCCAATGAAGTACCAATGAAGTGCTGTTGTAATGGTCATTACGAATGGAATAATGTGGCCATGGTTGCCTGTGCGCCTGAAATTCTGGACGTAATGTGATGAACAACCCCGAATATCGGTTCCCCATCACCCCTGTGCTCACTCACCTACGTTGGCTCCTGGTTAAGCAACGTCTCAATTTTTAAATTCTCATCATTATTTTCAAATCCCTCCAAGGCCTCACACCTTCCTCTATCTGTAATCTCCTCCAGCCCTCCAATTTGGCCTCTTGAGCATCCTCGATTTTAATCGCTCCACTATTGATGACCGTGCTTCAGCTGCCTAGGCCCAATGCTCTGGAATTCCTGCCCTAAACCTCTCCGCCGCTCGACCTGTCTCTCCTCCTTTAAGACGCTCCTTAAAACCTAACTCTTTGACTACCTTTTGGTCATCTGCCCTAATATCTCCTTATGTTGCTCAGTGTCAAATGTTGTTTTATAATGTTCCAGTGCAGCGCCTTGGGATGGTTTACTATATTAAAGGTGCTATATAAATACAAGTTGTTGTTGTTCTTGAATGGGCACAATTGGTGGAAACTCGCCATGCCGACCTAAAGGCAGGACCAGTTTTGTGAGCGGGTACTGACTCGGGCAAATTAATTTTTGAACCAGTGTAAAACATTGCAGAAACTCAAGGGTAAGTGGTTATGTGCGTGACTCACCTAAGTTTTAAATTCTGGGATCTTTTGTGCTAGTTCAGTCGATTCCACCCAGATTACACTGATATCCAGGTGGAAGCCAAGCAGAGACTCCAAGCCTGCACACTCACTTAGTGGTTTCGGAGGCAGCTAACGTCAGGTGCAGAATGTTGGGAAAGAACTGCACAATTCTTACAATTCAAAGGATAGCACAGTGCAAATTATTATGGACATGGGCACAAGTGGCTTGTTTTTCAATCTGAGCAATTACAGAAGTGGGACAAGATTGGTTGTTGTAATCTGTTCCTAAAGTGAAGAAATCATGACGGCTCTAATGGAAAAGAATAAATGGTTTCATTTTCTTTTAGGAAATTCTCTGTACTTCTGAGAAGTAATCCGTCAAAAACCATGTTTGAAAGCTTCTATACGGATTTAGAGCTCCCCCAATTGATTAATCTGCAATGATGGGCATTAAAAATCCATCTGTATTTAAACGACTGGAAAGGACGATCCAAGAACCAACAGAATAAAAACCCTTTGGGTTCATACAGAAACATGAACAGATTTTATAAAACCGGTGCCTTTAAATTGCTCCCTTACTGTTGAGTGATTTTAGCTCTGTGCTCGATGGTAAGTATCCAACATAAATTTAAAGGTTGGCATTGATTATAGTTCATCATAAAGATGTTTTTGATCTTCTGAATGATTATATAATTTCACTGCATAACCGCAAGAGACAAATTCTTGTTCAAAGAGGTTGGAAAAAATGCCTTAATTGGTATAGACCAATCAGCTACTTCAAAGTAAATTCCATAAGTAGGACAAGGGGACACGCAAGAACATAAGCACATAAGAATTAAGAGCATGAGTAGGCCATATGGCCCCTTGAGCCTGCTCCGCCATTCAATAAGATCATGGCTGATCTTCGACCTCAACTCTACTTTCCCGCCCGATCCCCATGTCCCCTTGATACCCTTAGAGTTCAAAAATCTATCTATCTCAGCCTTGAATATGCTCAATGATTCAGCATCCACAGCCCTTTGGGGTAGAGAATTCCAAAGATTCACAACCCTCTGAGTGAAGAAATTCTTTCTCATCTCCATCAAAAAAGGCTGGCCCCATATCCTGAGACTATGCCCCCTAGCTCTAGAATCTCCAGCCAGAGGAAACAATCTCTCAGTATCTACCCTGTCAGTTCCCCTCAGAATCTTGTATGCTTCAATGAGATCACCTTTCATTCTTCTAAACTCCAGAGCGTATAGGCCCAATCTACTTAATCTCTCCTCATAGGACAGCCCTCTCATCCTGGGGATCAATTGAGTAAAACTTTGTTGCACCGCTTCCAAGACAAGTATGTCCTTCCTCAGATAAGGAGACCAAAACTGTGCACAGTACTCCAGGTGTGGTCTCACCAAAGCCCTATACAATTGTCATAAGACTTCCTTACTCTTATACTCCAACACCCTTGCAATAAAGGCCAACATGCATTTGCTTTCCTAATTGCTTGCCATACCTGCATGCTAACTTTCAGGATTTCCTGTACGAGGATACTTAAATTTTATAGTTTCTCATCATTTAAAAAATATTCTGTTTTTCTATTCTTCCTACCAAAGTGAATAACCTCACAATTCCTGATATTCGACTCCATCTGCCACTTTATTGTCCACTCACTTAGTCACTCTATAATCCCTCTGCAGGCTCTTTGCATTCTCCGCACAGCTTACCTTCCCACCGAGCTTTGTATCATCAGCAAACTTGGCTACTGATGTGGTATAATAATAAATACACTATGAGAAGTCCGTGAAAAGTCAAAGAGTCATTTATTTAATTACCTCGAGGGGAGAGGAGCAATTTTCCTGGGTCATCACCCAGGCATTCCAGGCTTCACTCTCCCTGAACATAAAAATGGTTGAATCGCTTATACATTTCCATTGACCGATTTCGGTCAGATACAAGTCTCATGACCTGACCACATGGGCAAGAATCTACATTTCTTTTGCACACTTAATGCCCATTTTACCGCTGAAATGATGCATAACACCCATATATCGCCCATTTTGGCACAAAATGGAAACTGACGGGCATTTTTAGGAAACTTATCGCCGAGCGTTACTTTCCCCATGTGTTTAACTCCGGGAAAACATATTACCACTCACCCACTTTTTTGGGTGGAATTATCAGAATGGGCACAATCAACACCCATAATATCGCCCAGCGTTACTTTCCGCACGGAATTAGCGCGGAGATTCAATAATACCGCCCGCCCACTTTTTTTGTGGTAAAGAGCACATTTGGCGAAACTAACGCCCAGGAGATCGCCCACTGTCACTTTCACCACCTCACACACATGTCGCCCACAATAATGCTCGCCCAAAAAAAACACCCACAAAAAGTGGAACTGTTCTGAATGAACACCAGCGGTGTGGCTGCCATTTTTTAAATTGCAGGTCGCTTCATTCAAAAGGCTGCTTCAACATTGGGGGAGTTTGCATTGACTCTGGAGTTTTTCTCAGGTGAAGTGATCATCTCAACAGACATATTTTAAAACTCTAGACTATTGGGGGTTCACTCTCGGTGTATTTTAGTGAGGAAATTATTGCTTCTGATCATTCGCTGTTATACTTTCATTGCAATGGGGCCAGCCATTTCTCAGCCTGTCATGTATCTCACACCACTGTATATAACTGTAACTTACCATGTTATACATGACTGTAACTAGATATGACCTGTAACTACAAGCATACCTTACAACCAGGGGTGCACTTGCAGGAGACACTGCACACCTGTCCCACACAGGTATATAAAGGCAGGTCTCAGGCAAGTGAGACATTCCAGAGCTGTGAAATAACGGTGCAGGTCCTGAGTGACCTTGACTTCAAGATGTGCCTCGTGTAAGTCTGTACTGCAGGGTCAGGACTTTACAGTGGCGACGAGTTACGGGATCACAGAATCCACAGAATGGCTACCAATGGCTCAGATGAGAAATACAATGCTGGAGATAATTGGGAGGACTTTATAGAAAGGCTCCAGCAAAGCTTTGGGCGATGATAAGGCAGACAAGAGAAGAGCCCATCTCTTGACCAGCTGCTGCTCGAAAATACACGCCTTAATGAAGGACCTGCTGGCATCCGAGAAGCCAGCAAGCAAGTCATTTGAAGAGTTGAGCACACTGGTGAGAGACCACCTGAAGCCAGCGAGCAGCCTACACATGGCCAGACACAGGTTCTACAACAACAGACGTTGTTTGGCCAGAGCATACCCGACTTTGTGGCAGAACTTCGGAGGCTGGCTAGTTTATGTGAGTTCTCCAATGGACTAAGGAGAGAAGTACTGAGAGACTTTTTTATTGAAGGAATAGGCCACGCAGGCATACTCCGAAAGCTCATAGAGACCAAGAACCTGGCCCTAGAGGCAGCAGCACTGGTCGCACAGACATTCTTGGCAGGAGAAGAAGAAACGAGGTTGATCTACACTGCGGGTACGACAACTAACGAAACATCGGAACAAGGGGTTCACAGCGTGAAACAAGCCGCTACCCCCACACACAGACAAAGGCAGGAGAGCAGGCCCTCAACAGCAGGCAGTGGTGCCAGAAGCCATCAAGGACCACATGAACGGCCGTTCACACCTCATCAACCCACAATGCGGACAATCAACTACAAACTGAGAGAAGCTCAAGAGAGATCAGCCAGACGCAGCTCATCCTTCTGAAAAAATGGAAGCGGTCTCTGCTGGAGATGCGTAGGAAGGCACTCATCAAGGGGGTGTCGATTTCAGCATGCCGTTTGCAAAAACTGCAACTATACAGGGCATCTGGCAGAGGCCGCTTCCATTGTTTCAGAAGGATGAGCTGCGTCTGGCTGATCTCTCTTGAGCTTCTCTCAGCTTGTAGTTGATTGTTCGCATTGTGGGTTGATGAGGTGTGAACGGCCGTTCATGTGGCCCTTGGTGGCTTCTGGCGCCACTGCCTGCTGTGCAGAAAAACAGCAGCTCGGCTGGTATACGAATTGGAAGGGTCGGAAAGCGGACCAGAAGACGGTGGGGACAGTGCCCGGGACACGAGGTACAGCGGATCAACACGATCAATGTCCACTGTTCTTACAACAAGACGCCTCCAATAATGATGAGGGTCCTACTCAACGGGATACCCGTCAACATGGAATTGGACACGGGAGCGAGTCAATCTCTCATGAGCGTCCAACAATTTGAACAGCTGTGGCCGCACAAAAGCAACAGATCAAAACTCAAAAGGGTCGACACCAAACTAAGGACCTATACCAAAGAAATCGTCCCAGTCCTTGGCAACGCCATGCTCTCAGTCACATACAAAGGGACAGTGAACCGACTTCCCCTGTGGATTGTCCCCAGAGATCTCCCAGCACTGTTGGGGAGAAGCTGGCTGGCAAAACTAAATTGGAAATGGGATGATGTTCACGTCATGTCATCAGAGGAACGGACCTCCTGCTCAACAGTTCTAAGTCGATTTGAACATCTCTTTCAGCTAGGTGTGGGCACCTTCAAAGGGGCTAAAGTCAAAATCTACATCACACAGGATGCTAGACTGGTCCATCACAAGGCTAGAACTGTGCCTTATGTGATGAGGGAAAAGATTGAACATGAACTGGACCAGCTTCTGCGGGAAGGCATTATCTCACCCGTGGAATTTAGCGACTGGGCAAGTCCCATCGTCCCCGTCATGAAGCCCGATGGATCCGTACGAATCTGTAGGGATTACAAATCTACCATAAACAGAGTCTCGCTACAGGACCATTACGCTCTGCCCAGAGCGGAGGACCTATTTGCCACATTGGCTGGAGGAAAACTTTTCTCGAAACTAGATCTCACATCTGCGTATATGATGCAAGAATTGACTGAAGAGTCTAAGCTATTCACCACCATCAACACACATCGAGGCCTTTTCATGTACAATCGATGCCCATTTGGCATCAGGTCGGCAGCTGCTATATTCCAGCACAACATGGAGAGCCTGCTCAAGTCCATCCGGGGACGGTGGTATTTCAAGACGACATACTTATCACGGACAGGGACACCGACTCCCATCTCCGCAATTTGGAGGAAGTACTAAAGTGATTGGATCGGATAGGCCTAAGAGTTAAGAAATCCAAGTGTCTGTTTCTCACGCCCGAGGTTGAATTTTTGGGCAGAAGGATTGCCGCTGATGGAATCCGCCCAATAGAATCCAAAACCGAAGCAATTCGTCTGGCACCCAGGCCCAGGAATGTCTCGGAGCTGCGTGCCTTTCTCGGGCTACTCAATTACTTTGGGAACTTTATGCAGAACTTGAGCACGCTGCTGGAGCCTCTCCACGTGCTACTCAGAAAGGGGTGCGATTGGTTTTGGGGGGACGACCAAGAACGCGCCTTCAATAAGGCACGCGACCTTCTATGTTCCAACAGTGTTTTGACTTTTTTTGACCTAGGTAAAAAGCTAGTTCTTACATGTGATGCATCAGCGTACGGGGTCATGTGCGTTTTACAGCATGTCAATGGTGCGGGTAAATTACAACCCATTGCTTATGCCTCCAGGTCACTTTCGCGGGCGGAGCGCGGGTATGGTATGGTGGAGAAGGAGGCACTCGCGTGCGTGTACGGTGTCAAAAAGATGCACAAATACCTTTTCGGGGCCAAGTTCGCATTCGAAACTGACCACAAACCCCTCACGTCCCTGCTATCCGAGAGCAAGGCAATAAATGCCAATGCCTCGGCGCGCATTCAACGGTGGGCACTCATGCTGGCGTCTTACGACTACACAAGAAGGCACAGACCAGGCACAGACAACTGTGCTGACGTGCTTAGCTGGCTACTCCTGGTGACCATGGAAGGGTCCGACGAACAGGACTGTGAGATGGTCATGGCGATCAATGCCTTTGAGTCCACAGGTTCACGAATGACGGCTCGCCAAATCAGAGCCTGGACGACCAGCGACCCCACATTATCCTTAGTCAAAAGATGTGTTTTAACTGGTGACTGGGCAGAGGCTCGCGATGCCTGCCCCGAGGAGATCAAACCTTTCCATAGGCGCATGCATGAGCTGTCACTACAGGCAGACTGCCTGATGTGGGGCAGCCGAGTAGTCATGCCTTTGCGAGGCAGAGGGGCGTTTGTCCGGGAGCTCCACCGCGAGCACTGGGGATCGTTCTCATGAAGGCCATAGCCAAATCCCACGTCTGGTGGCCTGGCATTGGTGCGGACTTGGAGCTCTGTGTCCGACGGTGCACCATTTGTGCCCAACTCAGCAATGCCCCCAGGGAGGCCCCCCTGAGCCCCTGGCCCCCCAAACCGTGGTCGCCATGCACGTAGACTATTCATGGGCAAAATGTTCCTCGTAGTCATCGATGCATTTTAAAAGTGGATCGAATGCACCATTTTAAACTCGAGCACCACCTCCACCACTGTGGGGAGCCTTAGAACCATGTTTGCAATGCACGGAAGTCCTGACATATTGGTCAGTGATAATGGTCCGTGCTTCACCAGTGCAGAATTACAAGATTTTATAGTTGACCACGGCATAAATCACGTTAAGATGGCACCGTTCAAGCCGGCCTCCAACGACCAGGCGGAGCGAGCAGTGCAAATCATTAACAAGCCATGCTTAAAATCCAAGGTCCCACGCTGCAGAGCAGCCTGTCACGACTGCTGCTGGCATACAGATCTCGTCCGCATTCGTTCCCCCCGCGCATCTATTGATGAAACGGACCTTAAAGACTAGGCTCTCGTTAATCCTCCCAGACATGCATGAAATTGTTGAGGCAAAGCGCCGGAAGCTAACTGAGTACCATGACCGAAATTCGAGGGGGAGGTGGAATGAGATAGGGGACAAAGTGTTTGTGCTAAACTATGGCAGGGGTCCCAAATGGCTTGCAGGCAAAGAAGAAAAACAGGCACCAAGGCAAACAACTGAACCACAACTAAGACGCTCCACGCGAGAGCGTAGACCACCTGAGAGACTGAATCTATAAAGACAATAAGACCTTGTGGGAGGGTGATGTCATGTATCTCACACCACTCTATATAACTGTATCTTACCATGCTATACATGACTGTAACTAGATATGACCTGCAACCACAAACATACCTTACCACCAGGGGTGCACTTGCAGGAGACACTGCACACCTGTCCCACACAGGTATATAAAGGCAGCTCTCAGGCAAGTGTGGCATTCCAGAGCTGTGAAATAAAGGTGCAGGTCCTAAGTGACCTTGATGTCAAGATGTGCCTCGTGTAAGTCTGTACTGCAGGGTCAGGACTTTACACAGCCTGCATCGATTAACATGCAGATGCTGCAGAGTGCAGATTGCTCAATGTGTGATGCACATCATTATGTCCCCAATTTAAGACGTGCAAGAATGAGGAGGAGGGCCAGACCATACACATCCCGCACGTACAAGGAAACGAGGTCTTACCTTGACGTCTCCGACCACACCTGCCTTCGGAGACTGTGTTTCCACAAGGTGATGATCAATGAAATACGTGAGCTCATCAGGCCACATATGCAGCCTGCCATCAGAACATCAGTGTTGGACATAAGAACATAAGAATTAGGAACAGGAGTAGGCCATCTAGCCCCTCGAGCCTGCTCCGCCATTCAATGAGATCATGGCTGATCTGGCCGTGGACTCAGCTCCACTTACCCGCCCGCTCCCCATAACCCTTAATTCCCTTATTGGTTAAAAATCTATCTATCTGTGACTTGAATACATTCAATGAGCTAGCCTCAACTGCTTCCTTGGGCAGAGAATTCCACAGATTCGCAACCCTCTGGGAGAAGAAATTCCTTCTCAAATCAGTTTTAAGTTGGCTCCCCGGTATTTTGAGGCTGTGCCCCCTAGTTATAGTCTCCCTGACCAGTGGAAACAACCTCTCTGCCTCTATCTTGTCTATCCCTTTCATGATTTTATATGTTTCTATAAGATCACCCCTCATCCTTCTGAACTCCAACGAGTAAAGACCCAGTCTACACAATCTATCATCATAAGGTAGCCCCCTCATCTCCGGAATCAGCCCAGTGAATCGTCTCTGTACCCACTCCAAAGCCAGTATATCCTTCCTTAAGTAAGGTGACCAAAACTGCACGCAGTACTCCAGGTGCGGCCTTACCAATACCCTATACAGTTGCAACAGGACTTCCCTGCTTTTGTATTCCATCCCTCTCGCAATGAAGGCCAACATTCCATTCGCCTTCGTGATTACCTGCTGCACCTGCAAACTAACTTTTTGGGATTCATGCACAAGGAGGGTGGCATGGTTTTAATGTTTATGTTTTTGCAGGTAAACTCAAGAGTTTCATGCACAAGGACCCCCAGGTCCCTCTGCACCTCAGCATGTTGTAATTTCTCCCCATTCAAATAATATTCCCTTTTACTGTTTTTTTTCCCAAGGTGGATGACCTCACACTTTCCGACATTGTATTCCATCTGCCAAACCATAGCCCATTCGCTTAACCTATCCAAAACTCTTTGCAGCCTCTCTGTGTCCTCTACACAACCCGCTTTCCCACTAATCTTAGTGTCATCTGCAAATTTTGTTACACTACACTCTGTCCCCTCTTCCAACTCATCTATGTATATTGTAAACAGTTGTGGTCCCAGCACCAATCCCTGTGGCACACCACTAACCACTGATTTCCAACCTGAAAAGTACCCATTTATTCCGACTCTCTGCTTTCTGTTAGTTAGCCAATTCTCTATCCATGCTAATACATTTCCTCTGATTCCGCGTACCTTTATCTTCAGTCACCTTTTGTGTGGCACCTTACCGAATGCCTTTTGGAAATCTAAATACACCACATCCATCGGGACACCTCTATCCACCATGCTCATTATATCCTCAAAGAATTCCAGTAAATTAGTTAAACATGATTTCCCCTTCATGAATCCATGTTGCGTCTGCTTGATTGCACTATTCCTGTCTAGATGTCCCGCTATTTCTTCCTTAATGATAGTTTCAAGCATTTTCCCCACTACAGATGGTAAACGAACCGGCCTGTAGTTACCTGCCTTTTGTCTGCCCCCTTTTTTAAACATAGGCATTACATTAGCTGCTTTCCAATCCGCTGGTACCTCCCCAGAGTCCAGAGAATTTTGGTAGATTATAACGAATGCATCTGCTATAACTTCCGCCATCTCTTTTAATACCCTGGGATGCATTTCATCAGGACCAGGGGACTTGTCTACCTTGAGTCCCATTAGCCTGTCCAGCACTCCCCTCCTCGTGATAGTGATTGTCTCAAGGTCCTCCCTTCCCACATTCCTGTGACCAGCAATTTTTGGCATGGTTTTTGTATCTTCCACTGTGAAGACCGAAGCAAAATAATTGTTGAAGGTCTCAGCCATTTCCACATTTCCCATTATTAAATCCCCCTTCTCATCTTTTAAGGGACCAACATTTACTTTAGTCACTCTTTTCCGTTTTATATATCTGTAAAAGCTTTTACTATCTGTTTTTATGTTTTGCACAAGTTTACTTTCGTAATCTATCTTTCCTTTCTTTATTGCTTTTTTAGTCATTCTTTGCTGTTGTTTAAAATTTTCCCAATCCTCTAGTTTCCCACTGACGTTGGCCACCTTATACGCATTGGTCTTTGATTTGATACTCTCCTTTATTTCCTTGGTTATCCACGGCTGGTTATCCCTTCTCTTACCGCCCTTCTTTTTCACTGGAATATATTTTTGTTGCGCACTATGAAAGAGCTCCTTAAAAGTCCTCCACTGTTCCTGAATTGTGCCACCATTTAGTCTGTGTTCCCAGTCTACTTTAGCCAACTCTGCCCTCATCCCACTGTAGTCCCCTTTGTTTAAGCATTGTACGCTCGTTTCTGACACAACTTCCTCACCCTCAATCTGTATTACAAATTCAACCATACTGTGATCACTCATTCCGAGAGGATCTTTTACGAGGAGATCGTTTATTTTTCCTGTCTCATTACACAGGACCAGATCTAAGATAGCTTGCTCCTTTGTAGGTCCTGTTACATACTGTTCTCAGAAACAATCCCGTATGCATTCTATAAATTCCTCCTCCAGGCTACCCCGTGCGATTTGAGTTGACCAATCGATATGTAGGTTAAAATCCCCCATGACTACTGCCGTTCCTTTTTCACATGCCTCCATTATTCCCTTGATTATTGCCCTCCCCACCATGAAGTTATTATTTGGGGGCCTATAAACTACGCCCACCAGTGACTTTTTCCCCTTACTATCTCTAATCTCCACCCACAATGATTCAACATTTTGTTCATTAGAGCCAATATCGTCTCTCACAACTGCCCTGATATCATCCTTTACTAACAGAGCTACCCCACCTCCTTTCCCTTCTTGTCTATCTTTCCGAATCGTCAGATACCCCTGTATGTTTAATTCCCAGTCTTGGCCACCCTGCAACCATGTTTCTGTAATGGCCACCAAATCATACTCATTTGTAATGATTTGTGCCGTCAACTCATTTACTTTATTTCAAAAGCTGCATGCGTTTAGGTAGAGTGTTTTAATCCTAGTTTTGAAACCATGATTTTTAGTTTTGACCCCTCCTGCAGCCCCTTTGTATTCAGTGGCCCTTTTTGTTTTTTGCCTTGGGTTTCTCTGCCCTCCACTTTTACTCGTCTCCTTTCTGTCTTTTGCTTTTGTCTCCTTTTTGTTTCCCTCTGTCTCCCTGCATTGGTTCCCATCCCCCTGCCATACTAGTTTAACTCCTCCCCAACAACACTAGCAAACTCTCCCCCAAGGACATTGGTTCCGGTCCTGCCCAGGTGCAGACCGTTCAGTTTGTACTGGTCCCACCTCCCCCAGAACCGGTTCCAATGCCCCAGGAATTTGAATCCCTCCCTGCTGCACCACTGCTCAAGCCATGTATTCATCTGTGCTATTCTGCGATTCCTACTCTGACTAGCACGTAGCATTGGTAGCAATCCCGAGATTACTACTTTTGAGGTCCTACTTTTTAATGTGTTGGTCGAGGTCAAGGTCACTGCGGCACTGCCTTTCTATG
This sequence comes from Pristiophorus japonicus, assembly GCF_044704955.1. Classification (NCBI taxonomy): domain Eukaryota; kingdom Metazoa; phylum Chordata; class Chondrichthyes; family Pristiophoridae; genus Pristiophorus; species Pristiophorus japonicus. The sequence continues at coordinate 33,535,390 of NC_091983.1, forward strand.
TGTTCGGTTCCTTTCGGGCCTCCGCGGTCGAGATTTGCCCTCTGTCTCACCATGCAACCCATCGCTGCGTTAGACAGGACATGGAGGCCCTATACATGAGAAGGATGGACATTATCAGCTTCCCCATGACCATGGAGGCTCAGACTGACAGGGCTGGAGCATTCTACTGCATTGCTAAGTTCCCCAGGATGCAGGGAGCTATACAGTGCACTCACATCACCATGCGGCCACCTTCTCAGGACCTGGAGCGTTTTCATAACAGAAAAGGATTTCACTCCCTGAAGGTCCAACTAGTTGTTGACCACAACCAGATCATACTGGCAGTGAATGCCAAATGTCCAGGCACCTTCGATGAGCCTCACATTCTGCGTGAGAGCGCTGTCTCTGACATTTTTAAGAGTCAGCCAAAAGGACAATGCTGGATGCTTGGTGATAACCAATATGATCTAGCCACCTGGCTGATGATCCCCCTGCGTGACACCCACACCAAGGCCGAGAAGCGTTACAATTGGAGCCACAGAGACACACACAATGTGGTCCAGAAAACAATAACTGTGCTTAAGCAGCGCTTCAGATGTCTTGACCACTCAGGAGGGGAGCTACAATACAACCCTGAGCAAGTAGGTAAATTCATGGTCCTGTGCTCCATGCTGCACAACCTGGCTATCAGGAGGGACCAAGAATTGCCAAAAGGGACTGATGCTCCACCTCAGGAGGGAGAAGATGAAGACAACGAGGGGCTGGACGTTGACCTCGGGTCAGACAATCAGACTGACGATGCAAACGTGCCCACAGCCCCCTCCAGATCGCAGGAATGGGCCCATAGTGGTTACATAGCTGCAAGACTCTTGCGTGAGGAGCTGATATCCGAACGATTTGCCTGAAAGAACGTTGATATGAGTGACTATGCTGACACACTGCTGTGTGTGTGCAGCTCAGACATCAATGGTGCCCATCATCTTGGTGCCAGTTAAAGTTTACGTTGATTGAAGTTAAATTCTATTTAACCCTTTCATGTTAAGAAATCACCAGTGTGTAATAGTCCAGCTATCTAAGACAATGCGCAACAAGATTATGTTCAATAAAAAAAATTTATAACAACATTGGTCTGAAATCATAAGTATCATGGGCAATAACACCCAACCCCCGCCCACACCCCACTTTTTGCACCATTGACATCAATCAAATGTTCAACATGTCCAGCAACACAGAATACAAAGGCAAAGCAGGAGTGTGGTCCCCTGCCCCCATACATTGCAACAAATTGCATACACCCAGATGGAGATATAACATATCCATCACCTGTGAATATGCACCTCACTTTCCTTCCCCCCTTCCCTTCTTCTCCCCACCTCTACCCCTTCCCCTCTTCACTCCATGGCACATGGCCGAGGAGCTCCTCAGGCGGTGCCTCATTGAGGGGGATGAAGACAGATGCAGTGGTTGCACGGGTACGGGAGTGGGGGATGCCGAGGGGCAAAATTCTCTGATGCAGAAGCAGGATCTTGGTCTTGCTCTCATTTGTCATTCGCAGTGGTGGTGGAGAATCTAGGGGTGGAGTGCCGTGCTCGGGGACCACTGGGAGGCCTGTGCCAGCAGTGTCCCTGGCTATCGCATCCAGGGTCTCCGCCATCCACGGAATGTACTCAGTCATGGTGGCCAGCTGTCAGGATATGCCCCCCAATGTTTCGATGAGCTGGTCACCAATGTCTACTGCCCTCCTGGACAACTGTACCATCTCTCTGCTCTCATGTGGCGCTCCTGGAACAGGCCTGCCGCATCCACGAGACCTCCTCGGGGTCGGCGGGGTCCTGCAGACAAATGGGGTGCCCTGTGTCGAGGTGCTTGAGGCTGGTACCTCCAGTGTGGAGGCGGGAATCACCGGAGGACCACTAGATGGCCTTGGGGTGGAATGGCTTCTGGAACGTGGCGATGCAGGTTCCTCAAAGTCCCCGCTCTCATCCGTGGAGAACAGACCCAGCGGATTGACGGGCGAGAATCGGAGCTCCTCAGCACAAGATGTTGGATCGTCCGGAGAGTCGGGCCCCGTGCCCCCACCTTCTGGCCTCTGTGATCTCGCCTTGGGATGCGCTGCTGGCTGAGCTGCAAAACACAAATGAGGTTATTAGAGGAGAAGGGGGTGCTAGGGTCACAAGGCGAGTCCAGCGCTACACACAGCATATGCACGACAAAAGCAGCACCGCTCTCAAAATCATCGCAGACATCACATTTCATGACCATCAACACCTTTGCATTTCAATGATTTTCATTAGGCCATCATTATTTCTGTGACAATTTTAGAAATCATCGATCATATATCATGGTTCGGATATGAGTGGGTGTGGCATCTATTGGCTTTACATTACGCAATGGTGTAAGCTTTACTCAAGTGGCATCACTTCAGGGTCTGCAGGTGCACCCGAGGCTGTCCGGGGGTGCTTCCCCACGAGTGCGAGCACCCGCTCCTCCATCTCAGTGATGTCGCTGGTGACTCGTGACCCCTCCACGTGATCGCCTCTGCACGGACCTCATCGTTGATAGCTTCTTCTGTAAAAGGTGACAGGACGACATGGCATGAGATCATTGCATGATATCATTGCTAGGTACTGTCACAGACACTGATACAACACATAACCGACAGATGAAATCATGATTATTACGATAATTATCATTCTTTACCTAACGACGTGCACCATGACTGCAGGCTTTGAGTAAAATATTCCCGGTAAAAGTGAAAGTCCTCACATCTGCTGATAGTCACTCATGATTGTTACAAATCAAATTATATAAATACATAAGTACATGGTAATCAATGTAATACTTACATTTGAGGATCACACAAGGTCGTTCCATCGTTTGCGGCATTGGTTGCCCTCACAAACCTCGTTGGTCACCGACGAGACCATCTCTGCTATCTCGGTCCATATCCTCTGCTTGGCCTTTGGGGTGGGCTTGCCACGCCCTTTCTGTGTCAAATCACCCCAGCGTAACTTGGTCTCCTGCAGGAGGGAGGCATTTGCCTCGTCCAAGAACCTCTTGGCTCTTTTGCGCCCTCCAATGTGCTCCTCTCCCACATCACTACTCTCTCCAGCGTCAGTCTCCACAGCCTGCTGTGATCCCTCCTTCTCTCCCTCCATTATAGGCCAAATTTGGGCAAATATGTGGCTGGTAACAGGTAATTTTTCTTTCCTTACTTGCTGTGAAGCTCAAGTCTCCCTCCTTCCTCCCAAAATAGCAACACCACACCTAGGCACGCCTTCAGTCCCTCTGAGCTCCCTCTCTCTCTGTCTCCACTTCTGCGCATGTCATGATGACCCTCGATCTCCTGAATCGTGGGAATTGAGCGTTGCCATGCCGTTGCTTAGGACGGTGATACTTTATGGCAGAAGGTCAGCGTGATTTAACGCTACCGCCTATTTCATATCGCTCGCGGTAATGCCCATTTTCAAAAATGGAGACTAGGTGCTTTGAGAATGGCGAGAAGCCGGCGATCTGAAAACACTTTTTTACCGCCCACGCCGGAAATATCGCCCATTTTGGGGCAATAAGCACAAAAGTGGAAAATCTAGCCCCATGACATTTAACATTGCATCTAAAATCATCGTGTTGACCAGTTCGCTTGAATTGTGTGGTTTGTTCATCTCAACCACAATGTCTAGGACAGATATAAAGAAACGCAGAACTTGCAGTCTCAGACGACTGCGGTTTTACATTCTCACAGCTGGACATCCTATTATGTTCATAATAAAGTGATGTAACTGAGTACTGTAGAAGTGAGTAAGTGTGATCTTAGTTCCTTTATTCTAACTCCAGAATGCATGTACAGTATGGAAGTCCTGCTTATATACAGTGCTCCCAAGGGATGCAGGGATCTCTTGGGAGTCCAACAGGTATGCCCTCTAATAGCAGTATAATACTGGTTACATAGGGTTGCATACATAACATCACTCCCTCTCAAAGTCAATAGTACACTTATTTACAGGGTGAGACGATCTGGGGCCTTTCGCTTCCTAGTCGATCGTCTCATTACAAATGCAGGTGTAGGTGAGTTGGTTGGTTCTTCGCTGGGCTGCTGTGCAGCTGGCCTTGCTGGTCTGCTGGGGATGGTGAGTTCAGCTTCGTGGTCAACCATGATGTCGGTTGCCACTTGTGTGTGTAGGAGGGTTGAAGTTGGTGATGTCCTCTTCGGGTTGCTCTTGTTTGTCTGTGAATCGCAGTTTGGTTTGGACCAAATGCTTTCTGCAAGTTAGTCCATTTGCGAGTTTCACCTGAAACACCCTACTCCCTTCTTTGGCTATGACAGTGCCAGCAAGCCATTTGGGACCATGTCCATAGTTAAGAACAAATACAGGGTCATTGACTTCAATATGGCGTGACAAATTTGCGTGATCATGGTACATGCTTTGTTGATGCCGCCTGTCCTCCACGTGATCATGGAGTACAGGGTGGACAAGAGAGAGCCTTGTCTTGAGTGCCCTTTTCATGAGCAGCTTGGCTGGGGGAACCCCGGTGAGTGAGTGGGGTCTGGTGCGGTAGCTGAGCAGGACTCGGGACAGGCGGGTCTGCAGGGAGCCTTCTCACACTCGTTTCAAGCTTTGCTTGATGGTTTGGACTGCCCGTTCTGCCTGGCCGTTGGATGTGGGCTTGAACGGGGCAGATGTGATGTGCTTGATCCCATTGCGGGTCATGAACTCCTTGAATTCAGCACTGGTGAAGCACAGCCCATTGTCGCTGACAAGGACATCAGGCAGGCCTTGCGTGGCAAACATAGCTCATAGGCTTTCGATGGTGGCAGTGGACATGCTCACAGACATTATTACACACTCAATCCATTTTGAATAAGCATCCACAACAACCAAAAACATTTTGCCTAGAAACGGCCCAGCAAAGTCAACGTGGATCCTAGACCACGGTTTGGAGGGCCATGACCATAAACTTAGCGGTGTCTCTCTGGGTGCATTGCTCAGTTGAGAGCAAGTGTTGCATTGGCGCATGCATGACTCCAAATTTGAATCGATGCCGGGCCACCACACATGGGATCTGGCTATAACTTTCATCATTACTATGCCTGGGTGGGTAGATCGCGTATGAACGTTTCCCTGCCTTTTTTAGGCAAAATCATGCGATTACCCCACAAAAGACAGTCCGCCTGTATGGACATTGCGTCTTTGCGCTACTGAAACGGCTCGATCTCTTCATGCATCTCTGCTGGAGGACACAGTTTTTTACAAGGGACAGTAAAGAAACATAGAAACATAGAAACATAGAAAGTATGTACAGGAGCAGGCCATTCGGCCCTTCAAGCCTGCACCACCATTCAATAAGATCATGGCTGATCATTCACCTCAGTACCACTTTCCTGCTTTCTCTCCATACCCCTTGATCCCTTTAGCCGTAAGGGCCATATATAACTCCTTCTTGAATATATCCAATGAACTGGCATCACAACTCTCTGCGGTAGAGAATTCCAAAGGTTAACAACTCTCTGAGTGAAGAAGGTTCTCCTCATCTTGGTCTTAAATGGCTTTATTCTTATCCTTAGACTGTGTCCCCTGGATGGATTCCCCAACATCGGGACCATTCTTCCCACATCTAACTTGTCCAGTCTCGTCAGAATTTTATATGTTTCTATGAGATCCCCTCTCATCCTTCTAAACTCCAGTGAATACAGGCCCAGTCGATCCAGTCTCATATGTCAGTCTTGCCATCCTGGGAATCAGTCTGGTGAACCTTCGCTGCACTCCCCCAATAGCAAGAACTTCCTTCCTCAGATTAGACCAAAACTAAACACAATATTCCAGATGATGCCTCACCAAGACCCTGTACAAATGCAGTAAGACCTCCCTGCTCCTATACTCAAATCCCCTAGCTATGAAGGCCAGCATACCATTTGCCTTCTTCACCGCCTGATGTACCTACATGCCAACTTTAAATGACTGATGTACCATGACACCCAGGTCTCGTTGCACCTCACTTTTCCTAATCTGCTGCCATTCAGATAATATTCTGCCTTTGTGTTTTTGCCACCAAAGTGAATAACCTCACATTTATCCACATTATACTGCATCTGCCATGCATTTGCCCACTCATCTAACCTGTCCAAGTCACCCTGCAGCCTGTTAGCATCCTCCTCACAGCTCACACCACCACCCAGGTTAGTGTCATCTGCAAACTTAGATATTACACTCAATTCCTTCATCTAAATCATTGATGTATATTGTAAATAGCTGGAGTCCCAGCACTGAGTCCTGCGGCAGCTCACCAGTCACTGCCTGCCATTCTGAAAAGGACCCGTTAATCCCAACTCTCTGCTTCCTGTCTGCCAACCAGTTCTCTATCCACGTCAGTACATTACCCCCAGTACCATGTGCTTTAATTTTGCACACTAATCTCTTGTGTGGGATCTTGTCAAAAGCCTTTTGAAAGTCCAAATACGCCACATCCACTGGTTCTCCCTTGTCCACTCTACTTGTTACATCCTCAAAAAATTCTAGAAGATTTGTCAAGCATGATTTTCCTTTCATAAATCCATGCTGACATGCACCGATACTGTCACTGTTTTTCAAATGCATTGCTATTTCATCTTTAATAATTGATTCCAACATTTTCCCCACTACTGATGTCAGGCTGACTGGTCTATAATTCCCTGTTTTCTCTCTCCCTCCTTTTTTAAAAAGTGGGGTTACATTAGCTACCCTCCAATTCATAGGAACTGATCCAGAGTTGATAGACTGTTGGAAAATGATCACCAATGCATCCACTATTTCTAGGGCCACTTCCTTAAATACTCTGTGATGCAGACTATCAGGCCCTGGGGATTTATCGGCCTTCAATTCAATCAATTTTCCTAACGCAATTTCACGACTAATAAGGATTTCCTTCAGTTCCTCCTTCTCACGAGACCCTCGGTCCCCTAGTATTTCCGGAAGGTTATTTGTGTCTTCCTTTGTGAAGACAGAACCAAAGTGCTTGTTCAACTGGTCTGCTATTTCTTTGTTCCCCATTATAAATTCACCTGATTCTGACGTTTGTCTTCACTAATCTTTTTCTCTTCACATATCTATAGAAGCTTTTGCAGTCAGTTTTTATGTTCCCAGCAAGCTTCCTCTCATACTCTATTTTCCCCCTCCTAATTAAATCCTTTGTCCTTCTCTGCTAAATTCTAAATTTGTCCCAGTCCTCAGGTTTGCTGCTTTTTCTGGCCAAATTATATGCCTCTTCCTTGGATTTAACACTATCCTTAATTTACCTTGTTAGCCACGTTTGAACCACCTTCCCTGTTTTATTTTTACTCCAGACAGGGATGTACAATTGTTGAAGTTCATCCATGTTATCTTTAAATGTTTGCCATTGCCTATCCACTGTTAAACCTTCAAGTATCATTCGTCAGTCTATTCTAGCCAATTCACGTCTCATGCCATCGACGTTAACTTTCCTTAAGTTCAGGACCCGAGTCTCTGGCTGGTCCAGGTCCTGATCTGGTGGGCCCTAACGGTGACTTTTCATTTTCAAATGCATCCATCACCAAGAGCAAATCTGCAGGCTGTGCCATTTCCACCCCGGTGGTGGGCAATGGTAGCTAATTAGAGCATCAGCGCCGTTCTCTGTGCCTGGTCTGTGGCAGATTACATCGTTATATGCAGACAGCATGAGCGCCAATCTTTGGATGCGAGCAGAGGCATTGGTATTAATCCCTCTGCTCTCTGAGAATAGCAATATGAGCGGCTTATGGTCAGTTTCTAACTCAAACATAAGACCAAACAGATACTGGTGCATTTTTTTTACCCCGTAAACGCATGCCAGAGCTTCTTTTTCAATCATGCTGTAGGTCCTTTCAGCCTTGGACAAACTCCTAGATGCATAAGCGACCGGTTGCAATGTTCCCAATTCGTTTGTTTGTTGTAACACACACCCGAACCCATACAAAGATGCATCACAAGCTAGCACTAAACGTTTACATGGGTCATACAGAACAAGCAATTTGTTGGAACACAACAGATTTTTGCCTTTCTCAAAAGCAGCCTCTTGTGATTTCCCCCATACCTAATCATCTCCCTTGCGTAGCAACTTGTGTAGAGGTTCTAGCAAGGTGCTTAACCCGGGTAGGAAATTACCAAAATAATTGAGGAGTCCCAGGAACAACCGCAGCTCTGTCATGTTCTGTGGTCTCGGCGTGTTCTTGATGGCCTCGGTCTTTTCGTCGGTGGGTCTGATGCCAGCTGCCGCGATTCTTCTCCCTAAGAACTCGACACCTGGCGTCAGAAAAACACATATTGAGCGTTTCAACCTGAGTCCCACACGATCTAGCCAACTTTGAACCTATTCAAGTGTTTGATGGTGTCCTGACCTGTGATCAATATATCGTCCTGGAAAACCACAGTTCGCGGGACCGACTTTAGCAGGCTCTCCATGTTCCTTTGAAAAATAGCCGCGGCCGATGGAATCCCAAACGGGCATCTATTGTAGATGAACAGACCTTTGTGTGTGTTGATGCAGGTGAGGCCTTTCGAAGATTCCGCCAGCTCCTGCGTCATGTAGGTCGAAGTCAGGTCCAACTTGGTGAACGTCTTCCCTCCTGTCAGCGTCGCAAATAGGTCGTCTGCCTTGGGTAACGGGTACTGGTCCTGCAGTGAAAAATGGTTAATCGTTACTTTATTCTAACTGTGCCATCGCCCTTGAGGACCGGATTAATCAGACTGGCCCACTCATTGAACTCCACCGGCGCGATGATGCCTTCTTGTTGCAGCCTGTCCAGCTCGACCTCCACTTTCTCTCGCATCATGTATGGCACCGCCCATGCCTTGTGGTGGATGGGTCGTGTACCGGGAACCAGGTGGATCTGCACCTTCACTCTCGAGGAACTTCCGATGCCTGGCTCAAATAACGACGGAAACTGGGCACATGAGCCGTCGTCGACGGACGAGAGCGCTCGGATGTCATCCCAGTTCCAACAAATTTTTCCCAGCCAGTTTCTGCCGAACAGTGTGGGGCCATCTCCTGGTACAATCCATAGTGGAAGGTCGTGCACTGCTCCATCATAGGAGATTTTTACTGCTGCGCTGCCAATTACATGGATCAGCTCTTTAGTGTAAGCTTGGTGTGAATAGGGCTCAGCTTGGGCCTGTGTGCCTTGTTGCATCACAGTCTGTCGAAGGCATTTTTGCTTATGATAGACTGACTCGCACCTCTGTCCACTTACATGGATACTGGAATTCCATTCAGTTTGACTTTTAACATGATCGGTGGATATTTTGTGGTGAAGGTGTGTACCCCATACACTGCCTCCTCAGTTTGAGTCTCTAGTTCAGTTTGATCCACCATGGATTGGTCTTCCTCTGCAATGTGGTGGTTTGCAGGGTTTGCAGCTTGTTTGCACACTCGCTGGAGGTGCCCCATTGTTCTACAGCCTGTGCACGCATAGTGTTTGAAGCGGTATTGATGGATTCAATGATCGCCTCCGCAGCGCCAACAAGGTGTCAATTGCCTCGCATTAACGCTTGATGGCAGCCTCTGGATCATCTGCAGTTGTGCAGCTGCAGGCGTGTACGTTCTGCCATATGCATTCCTGCCTGAAAATAATGTTACTTTGTATACAGTACTTGCCGAAACCTCTTTATGCTGCGAAATTTGTTTGGTGTTATCGCTGGTGGACAAAAATGCCTGGGCTATCATTATGGCTTTGCTCAGGTTCGGTGTTTCAACAGTCAATAGTTTGCGAAGGATAACCTCATGGTCAATGCCAAGCATGAAAAAGTCTCTTAGCATTTGCTCCAGGAATCCATCGAATTCGCAATGTCCTGCAAGGCGCCTTAGTTCGGCAACGTAGCTCGCCACTTCCTGGCCTTCAGGCCGTTGACACGTGTAGAATCGATATCTTGCCATCAGAACGCTCTCCTTTGGATTTAGGTGCTCCCGGACCAGCGTACACAGTTCTTCATACGATTTGGCTGTTGGTTTCACCGGAGCGAAAAGATTCTTCATGAGACCATAGGTTGTTGCCCCGCAGATGGTGAGGAGGATCGCCCTTCATTTGGCAGCATTCTCATCCCCTTCCAGCTCGTTGGCCACGAAGTATTGGTCGAGTCGCTCCAAAAAGGCTTCCCAATCGTCCCCTTCTGAGAATTTCTCCAGGATACCAACAGTTCTCTGTATTTTCGTATGATGGTTCGTTATCTCGTCGTCAGTTATTATGTTCATAATAAAGTGATGTAATTGAGTACTGTTGACGTGAGTAAGTGTGACCTTAGTTCCTTTATTCTAACTGCAGAGTGCACGTACAGCATGGGAGGCCTGCTTATATACAGTGCTCCCAAGGGATGCTGGGATCCCTTGGGACTCCAACAGGTACACCCTCTGGTGGCGGTATAATACTGGTTACATAGGGTTGCATACATAACACATCCTGTTCCATGCGATTTCTTGGAACTGTTTACGTGATGTACTGCTATTATTTATATACTGTTGCTAAGCCTGCTGCTGACCTACTTTGACTACTGCTAGGGGCTTACTTAGTGGGATTCTAAAACCCTACTTCAGCTACATTGTACTCAGTCCCTTCATCTAAATCACTAATATAGATTGTAAGTAGCTGAGGCCCAAGCACTGATCCTTGCGGCACCCACTAGTTACAGCCTGCCAACCAGAAAATGACTTGTTTATCCCGACTCTCTGTTTTCTGTACATTAACCAATCCTCTATCCATATTACCCCAAAACCCCAATGGTCGTAATCTTCTTTAGCAACCTTTTATGTAGCACCTTATTGAATGCTTTTTGGAAATATACTGCATCCACTGGTTCCCCTTTATCTACCCTGCTAGTTACAACCTCCAAAACTTTATTAAACACAAGTGCACTCTTGCAGCAAACAACACATTCAAAACAGGCAAATGAAGCAATATAGATATATTTCATAAACTCTGCAATGGTCCGTACTAAGGGACTGGTTCATTCACTGGATTGGTACCCTTTACTCTAATCTTAAAGCGGTGGTCTTACAGGTGGAATTTTATTGTATATTCAGTGATGGAAAAGAGAATGCACTGAAGGAGCAAATTTCTATGGCTAGGTCACCCTACTTTCTTCCCTACTCCTGTAATGTTTAAAGACAAAACTAGAGCATTACAGGGTTCGCCTGATATCTTACCATTTCCTCAGTGGAAGAGTGGCAGAAATCCCATAAACAGCTGTTGTACACTGTTTCTCTATGTCTCTGCCAACGAGCCACCAATGTTATGATGGGAGATCGGGTAACCCCCCCCCCATCCCCCCGTCTACCCCCCTAACTTCTGTGATTGTCACAATATATTTTACTAATGTGTCCGTATACAGACTGTGCAAAAGCACATATTGGGGCCAGAATTTGATGAAAAAATAATGGCATGTGAAAGAGGCACGTCAGCAACTTGTAGCAAGGAAGAGATATCCCGTGAATTGCATCTCGCCACAAATTTCTGGCCGATTTGCGCCGCTCCACCATTAGCTTCGCAAATACTGCATCTCGCCCTTAACCTCCCCGTGATTTTCGTAAAGTTATTGAATTTGCACATTAATGGCTCATTAAAGTCACCACTGAAAGTTAAATCTAATAATTAACAGCGTAATGCCCTTTTAACAGGAACATTGTTAATGATTGCCAATTAACCTCTAGCCCAAAAAGTAAACAATTATAAGTGAGGAGGCTCATTAATTTCTTCAGGTAGTGAATTGTTGTTGGAGATTTTAAAAATTGCATTTTTATTTTATCTTTCTTACGTTGCCTGTCTGCCTTTTTCTCTCTCTCTCTTAATCCAATGTTTCCCTCTCTTTATTTCTTTTTACATACCTGATTTGGCATTGGATTCATCCACTCTAATTCACCTTCCTCAGTCCTCCCTCTGATTAGTTCTCAATCCTTTAATCTCATTAGTTAAGGAGATATCCTGTTTGACCCATTGTTCATTAATGTCCCAGCTGCTCTGTTATCCTCTGCACTGTTATCATCTCACTCGTCCAGCCACCTGGTGAGCAAAAGATATTTGAGCTGAAAAGTGCAGGAAAATGACGAACTAACTGCTGTGAGATGCCCCACTCCAGCAAATTCCAGCCCAATAGTTCATGTAAAAACAATATAGTCCTCAAATTGTTCAGTGGGCTTGGATAATTATATAACTTCCTTCAGTTTTGTTCACAGAGAAATGAGAACCCAGTAATCTAATAAGGCACACCTAGAGAACACCATTCATCTGAGCATCAAAAATCACCGTCCCCACTTGAAGCATTCACTCGTACAGATGGGAGAAGATTATATGTGATCTTGAAACAGGATGAGGCAGAGGATTGGTGGGGAACAGATAGCAGTGAAGGGTTTATCAAGGGTCAGCAGCTACATGACAAAGGACTAAATTGGTGAGTGTCCCTCTTGAGCAGAATATGAAGAGTTCTGCTTTCAAAACAGAGGCTGTTAGAGCAGTAGCGTCAAATGACCGAGTTACTTGCACCCATGTGCATTGCATTGAAAGGTGGTGTGGGTAGTGTGGGGAATCCAATACTCAGATATTCACTGCCTTCTCCCACAAATAATGTTACGTACCAACGATTACACAGTAATCTTCCAAGTAGCAAGACCAGCAGCATATGCAATGGTGATCCCAGTTACACAATGTTTAGCTACAGAGAGAGTGGCCCACATGAATGCTGCCAGTGCTGCTGGAATCATAGACGTTTACGGCACAGAAGGAATCCATTCGGCCCATTGAGCCTGTGCCGCAAAATGTTATGGAGGTTTTTGTGTCCAAGCTCCAATATACAGGCATCTTTGAAGAACAATTTTGGCAACCATGACAGAAAGATGCTTAAATCTAATCAGTAATTAATGGGTGTTATGAAGAGATTCACAAGTGATAGTAGGTGCTAAACTACACAAAATAAATCTCCTGGTACTGATAAAGTTCCATCAGGGTTTGTTGCAGATACAGGGAACAGGTTTTCAGCTCCTCAGTAAAGGGTCGACTAGTTAGGACTGAGCATGATAGATTTTTGGATATTAAGAGGAATCAAGGAATATGGGGATAATGCAGGAAAGTGGAGTTGAGGTAGAAGATCAGCCATGATCTTATTGAATGGCGGAGCAGGCTCGAGGGGACGAATGGCCTACTACTGCTCCTATTTCCTATGTTCTTATGTTCTTAGCTATGCGGCCAAACAACAGTAATATTTTCTCAATGAGGGGCGCACTTAGCAGTCGAGCATATCTTCAACCAATATAGAGACATTCACAGTGCATAAGGGGCAAACATCAGAGCATAGCAAACCTAACACATGCACGGAGAGCTCTGCATGATTGAATCATTTTATTACATCTTACCATCTGTAATTCTTTCACTGTGCAGAAAAATACATTGCTTGCACAGGTCGAATACAATTCTTTGCGAAATGAAATAAGTAAATGAAATGAATACTAATGATAGACTGGTCACTGTCTGTAGTGATCAGTCATTTATAATCTGCATTACATAACCACAACCCATCTGATCCAGGTTATTGTGAATGTGATGATCAGCGCAGTTCAGTTCCATTGATCACTTTAGTGGCAGGTCCCTATTGTTGAAAGGTAGTTGCTTCAGTTGTAACATTTTTAATCTGGACAACCTAACATATGAATAAGCAATGACATTACTAATTGAGTGCTAATTGCCCTTAACTGATTAATGGTAAAGAGTACACATGCAAATCATCATAATAGCCTGTCTTTTTTCTTTATGGATTCTGACTGACCTGCTGTGTGTTCTAGTATTTGCTGTTTTTATTTCACATTTTCAGCATTTGCAATTTTTCCTCATATTTAACTATAAAGCTTCCTGAGGCTGACTCAATGACTGCTTTGCTATGCAGTATCATGTTCACTAGCACTTTAAACTAAGCCAAATAAAGGAACTATCAATCTTTTTATAGCACTAACACTTAGAGCAGTGCATTGGAGAGGAGAGGCTAAACATTTATTTAATCGGCTGCTTAAGGTATCATGGAGAACTATGCAGTGCAGTGCACATTGTGGATCATGAAATCAGCAGTACAGGTTGAGATTGTTGCCTTCTGATATATTAATCAATGGGCCATCAGCCGGTCCAGGCAGCGGGCAGTCGAGGGGGTCGTTCAACCTGACTGCCTGCCTCTCTTCCGCTCTTACATCCGGTCCAGAGTGTCCTTGGAGATGGAGCACGCAGTGTCCACCGGTACGCTCGCGGCCTTCCGCGAGAGGTGGGCACCGGAGGGACTGGAGTGCATCATCACGCCCGGCAACCAAATTTTAATTTGATTTTACGTTTTAAAGTTTAATTTGTTTTAATTGCCGGTGCTTTTAGTGTCCCCTTCCCTTTTATAGGGGCACCGGAAAAATTGTGATTTTAGTGCCAAAAAAAAACAAAAAAAGGAAAAAAGGGCCTTGTAAATGTCTGGTGTGTCACCCAGGTCGGGTGGCACAGTTTAATGTTTATGTTTTGCAGGTAGACTCTAAAAGAATTATATTAATCAATGGGCTATGGTGATCACTATAACAGGATTACACTATGAAACGATTAAAACTTCAGTGATTTTAAATATGTTCAATCGAAAGTAATGATACTTAATTGAAGACCTCACTGGATGAACTGTACAATGAGATCCTTAATCACCGAGCTCCCAGGGTGCACTTACTAGTAAACTGCTAGTCGTTAATGTGCACCATCATTCTCAATATCTTCCATAGCTTGCAAAAATGTCTGTGGTGTGAGCTCCAGAAGAACGTAAGAACATACGAAATAGGTACAGGCCCTTTGAACCTGCTCCCCCATTCAAGATGATAATGGCAGATTTTCTACCTTAACTCCATCTTCCCACACTATCCCCATATCCCTTAATATCCAAAAATCTATCAATCTGTGCCTTGAATATACTCAATGACTTAACATCAACAGCCCTATGAGGTAGAGAATTTCAAAGATTCGCAACTGCTTGAGTGAAGAAATTTCTCCTCATCTTAGTCCTAAATGGCAGACCATTTATTCTGAGACTGCGACCCCTGGTTCTAGCTGCCACAGCCAGGGGAAACATCCTCCCTACAGCTACCCTGTCAAACCCTGGAAGAATTGTATATGTTTCAATGGGATCATCTCTCATTTTTCTAAATTCTAGGGAATATAGACCTAGTCTCCTCAATCTCTCCTCACATGATATTTCCCCAATCCCAGGAATTAGTCTAATGAACCTTCATTGCACTCCTTCTAAGGCAAGTATATCCTTCCTGAGGTAAGGAAACCAAAACTGTACACAGTGCTCCAGGTGCAGTCTCACCAGGGCTCTATATAATCTTATACTCCAATCCTTTTGTATTAAAGGCTAACACACCATTTCATTTCCTAAATGCTTGCTGTACGTGCATGTTAACTTGCAGTGATTTGTTTACAAGGACACCCAGGTCCCTCAGAATACCAACATTTCCCAATCTCTCGCAATTAAAAAAATATTCTGCTTTTCTATTTTTGCTACTAAAGTGGATTACTTCATATTTCTCCACATTATATTTAGTTTGCCATGTTCTTGCCCACTCACTTAATTGGTCTATATCACTTTGCAGCCTCTTTGCATTCCTCCTCACAACTTACTTTCCCACCTAGCTCTGTAACCATCCAGCCATCCATGCCAATATTTGTGCAACATACCCAATACTGCTATAATTCTTCAGACCTTCTCACCAGCTCCCACAACTAGTTCAGGTATCTAAAATTTCTGCTTCAGCACCTCAACTGTCTGCTCAATCAGTGCTGTGGCTCATCCATGCACTTCATTTTGTGTATTCTGTGCTCAACTGCAGGGATTATGCAGAGATGTAAATAGCCACAGTTGCAACACGCAGCACATATTTCCAAAGAACTGGTCGTTCATCTTACCTTCTCCTTCAAATAGCCTTAGCACACTTGATTGCCTCTGGACTAAAGCATCATGTGCACCCCCTCTCCATGAATGGAGCATAAAGCTGCATTGTTTTCTTGGAGGGGGTCACATATTATTTGCACACTGAGGCATAACAGCCCTTCCTATTTAGATATGTCACAATATTGGATGGTTCCATTATTACAGTCAAATATCTTTAGTTTAGAGAAACAAGCAAGTTGGAAAACATTTGCTGCTTCTGGTGATGTTGGTCACTGCTGAAATATATATAGCAGGGTGGGTGACACTAGGGCTTCAGTTACCTCTTCAATGAAGCAATATGTAGCAAATCAATGGACTCCAATGTCCTTTATGGATTCCTGGAAGACCCCAATAATATAAAGTCATTATTCATCAGAATATCTGTTCATCCATACGAACATAAGAAATAGGAGCAGGAGTAAGCCACCTGGCCCCTCGAGTCTGCTCCGCCATTTAATAAGATCATGGCTGATCTGATCATGGACTCAGCTCCACTTCCCTGCCTGCTCACTATAACTCTTTATTCCCTTATCGCTCAAAAATCTGTCAATCTCCGCCTTAAATATATTCAATGACTCAGCCTCTGTAGCTCTCTGGGGCAGAGAATTCCATAGATTTACAACCCTCTGAGAGAAGAAATTCCTCCTCACCTCAGTTTTAAATGGGTGGCCCCTTATTCTAGTTTTAGTTTCCCCTATGAATGGAAATATCCTCTCTGCATCCACCTTGTCGAGCCCCCTCCTTATCTTATATGTTTCAATAAGATCACCTCTCATTCTTCTAAACTCCAATGTGTATAGGCCCAACCTACTCAATCTATCTTAAGTCAACCCCCTCATCTCCGGAATCAACCCAGTGAACCTTCTCTGAACAACCTCCAAAGCAAGTATATCCTTCCTTAAATACGCAAGTATATCCTTCCTTAAAAAACTGTACACAGTACTCTAGGTGTGGCCTCACCAATACCCTGTACACTTATAGCAGGACTTCTCTGCTTTTATACTCTATCCCCCTTGCGATAAAGGCCAACATTCCATTTGCCTTCCTGATTACTTGCTGTATCTGCATACTCACTTTTTGTGTTTCATGCATAAGGACCCCCAGGTCCCTCTGCAGCACTTTGCAATTTTTCTCCAATTAAATTATAATTTGTTGTTCTATTTTTTCTGCAAAAGTGGATAACCTCACATTTTCCCACATTATACTCCATCTGCCAAATTTTACCCACTCACTTAAGCTGCCTATATCTTTTGGCAGATTTTTTGTGTCTCCTCACAATTTGTTTTCCCACCCACCTTTGTATCATCAGCAAATTTGGCTACATTACACTCGGTCCCTTCATCCAAGTTATTAAGATAGATTGTAAATAGTTGAGGACCCAGCACCGATCCCGCGGCACCTCCCTAGACACTGTTTGCCAATCGGAAAATGACCCATTTATCCCAACTCTCTGTTTTCTGTTAGTTAGCCAATCCTCTATCCTTGCTAATATATTACCCCCAACCCCGTGAACTTTTACCTTGTGCAGTAACCTTTTATGTGGCACCTTATCGAATGCCTTCTGGAAATCCAAATACACCACATCCACTGGTTCCCTCTTATCGATCCTGATCATTAAATCCTCAAAGAACTCCAGCAAATTTGTCAAACATGATTTCCCTTTCATAAAATCATGCTGTCTCTGCTTGATTGAATTATGCTTTTCCAAATGTCCCGCTATTGCTTCCTTAATACTGGAATCCAGCATTATCCCAACGATGGTCTATAGTTTCCTGCTTTTTGTCTGCCTCCTTTTTTAAATATGGGTATTACATGTGTAGTTTTCTAATCTGCTGGGACCGCCCTAGAATCTAGGGAATTTTGGTAGATTATAACCAATTCATCCATTATCTCTGCAACCACTAGGATGTAAGCCATCAGGTCAAAAGGATTTGTCTGTCTTTAGTCCCATTATTTTACTGAGTACTACTACATTGGTGATGGTGATTGTATTAAGTTCCTCTCCCCCCCTCCCCCCCCTATTGCCCAACCCCCTGATTATCCACTATTAGGATGTTTTTAGTGTTTTCTACCGTGAAGACCGAGACAAAATATTTGTTCAACATCTCTGCCATTTCCCTGTTCTCCATTATTAATTCCCCAGTCTCATCCTCTAGGGGACCAACATTTACTTTAGCCATTCTTTTCCTTTTTATATACCTGTAGAAACTCTTACTATCTGTTTTTATATTTCATGCTAGTTTACTTTTGTAATCTATCTTCCCTCTCTATCATTTTTTATTCGTTCTTTTAAAAGTTTCCCAATCCTCTGGCCTCCCACTAGTCTTGGCACATTGTATGCCCTTGTTTGAAGTTTGATACCATCCTTTATTTCCTTAGTTAGCCACGGTTATCCCTTATCTTACACTCTTTCCTTTTCATTGGGAAATATTTTTGTTGAGAGTTAGGAAATATCTCCTTAAATGTCTGCCACTGCTCATCAACTATCCCAAACTTTAATCTATTTTCCCAGTCCTTTGGAGGAATAGAAATCCTCAGCGTATTTAAAATAAGGATGAGTAGTCTATTGGTGGTTTATATGTGTTTCCAATGCAGATCTCCTTCTCCTCCTCCCGCACTGTGGTGTGCCTGCCAATGCTCACTAAATATTTTCAAGCAGAAAATCCTTCTGTGTTAGTCACTTCAGTCACTGCTGTTAAACATTGGAATCTTCCCCTTCAGTAAGTTCACCAGTTCATATCAAGTGGAAAAATATAGTCACTTTTCAATGTAATGTTACAGCTGTGACTTTCTGCCTAAATATATCATTCATGACTTTAACAAGCAAGTATCTGCTTTTTTCCTAATTCATCGCTAATGTATGTAAACCTATTTTTGGATGGATTGGAATCCTCAGAGTAGTTTTACTAAGGGTGAGTAGTCCATGAGTGCTTTTTACCTACACCATTTTTACTCATTTGCACTCAGTTAAATCAGCGAGGCACACAAAACATTCTCAAAATGAATCCTATAACAATATCCCTTAATTAGTTCTGATTGGCATATTTGTTTTGTTGCTGTATAGAAGGTAATTTGGGATAATGTTGAAACATATATTGCATTTAATTTTCTCTTGTGACTGTGTAGAATTTACTTATACAATATAAAAAATTCAACATATTGGATCTAACAACATATTACTACTTCCCCTACAAAAAAATTCATGCTCTATCATAAATGTTTCAAAGAAGTTTGCATATTAGAGTTAGCACTTAACACAAGGAAAATACTTTGATTACCCCCGTACTTAAAACCACTAAAAGCAAACAGTTATTATTGACCATAAAATTTTGTGGTTAAAAAATAATGTGCACATGTCAGTGCAAGAAATGAAAGGATGTTTGAGTCAATTAAAGGACTAAACTGCAAGTTAAATCTTTGAAACAATCAGCCCATCACACATTCACTGAGACACCACAAACCCAAATAAATTATTGCTCTAGCGAACCATCGAAATGCTGAAGAAAACGCCTCCTTTCATGAGAGCACTAAATGCAGTTTATATGTTTCTAAATTATCCCAAATTGCCTCTTGGTTTGGAACAATGCAAAGGAGTGTAGGCAAATGTAGGCATTTTGGACAGATTGCAAGCATTCTGTGATAAGATTAAAAAAGACTTCACTCTGGGATTGCTTCAAACACAGACAAAGGAGTTACATGCCTTAGTATCAGCAAGTGTTTCCAAATAAAACTCCGGTGCCCAATTGAACTGGGCCTGACTAACACTGTAGAACAACAGACTGAATAGTGTACTATGATCATTGGTTAAATAAGGTCATCAACAACGGCGGAACCTTTAACAACCATTGATAGCATAAATTTGTCTTTCTTTTTATGATTTAGATATTAGAGACTTGCATTTATATAGAAAGTTTAACATAGTAAAATATTCCAAGGAGTGCTTCACAGGACTGTTATCAATCAAAATGTGACACTGAGCCACAAAAGGAGATATTAGGGCAGATGACAAAATGCTTGGATAAAGAGATAGGTTTTCAGAAGCATCTCAAAGGAGGAAAGCGAGATAGAGAGGCTGAGAAGTTTAGGGAGGGAATTCCAGTGTTTATGGCCTAGGCAGCTGAAGGCAAGGACACCAATGGTGGAGCAATTAAAATCGAGGATGCACAAGGGGCTAGAATTTGAAGGGCGCAGAAGGTTACAGAGAAAGTGAGAGGCGAGGCCATGGAGAGATTTGAAAACAAAGATGAGAAGTCCAGATTGTAGCAAACTAATTAAAACCTGTCAATTATAGTTTTTGAATATGTGATGTCACTAATGGTCAATCCACTAAAAGAGGGTTTCCTTGGTGAAATTGAAGGTATTTAAGGCCATACTCTACCCTTCGAAATCAGACTTGAAATAAAGTTCTTCGGAAGAGTTAGAAGATGTCGGAAGTTGTAAACTTCTGAAGCTGGTCTTCAGAAGTTGAGAAAGAATTTCAGAGTGAAAGTAACAAGTTCAAGAAAGGTAAGTGTTTAATTGAAGATATTATAATGTATATCACAACAGAGTACAGAGAGCAACTTATTGTCCAACTGTACAAAGAATTATAGCACATGAAAGGTTAGCTAAAGCTAGGAAGAAAAGACAACAGCAGCTGTCCATGGTGATAACTTGCCACAAACATCTCCAGAAATGAAGTCTGTGCATCACAGTGGAAGGCAGAATTGCCCAATATTACAGCAGCTAACCCTTATAAAAGGAGGATGTTGAACTCCATGTTGAACACCACTTGGAAGAAGCACTGAGGGTAGCAGGGGCACAGAATGTACTCTGGGTGGGCGACTTCAATATCCATCACCAAGAGTGGCTCGGTAGCACCACTACTGACCGAGCAGGCTGAGTCCCGAAGGACACGGCTACCAGACTGGGCCTGCGGCAGGTGGTGAGAGAACCAATATGAGGGAAAAACCTACTTGACACTGTCCTTACCAATCTACCAGCTGCAGATGCATCTGTCCATGACTGTATTGGTAGCAGTCTTGTGGAGACAAAGTCTTGCCTTCACACCGAAGACACCCTCCATCGTGTTGTGTGGCACTACCATCATGCTAAATGGGATAGATTCAGAACAGATCTGGCAGCTCAAAACTGGGCATCCACGAGGCACTGTGGGCCATGAGCAGCGGCAGAATTGTATTCCACCACCATGTGTAACTTCATGGCCCGACATATCCCTCACTATACCATTACCATTACCATCAACATAAGAACATAAGAAATAGGAACAGGAGTAGGCCATTTGGCCCCTGCTCCGCCATTCAATAAGATCATGGCTGATTTGATCCTGTCCTCAACCCCACTTCCCCGCACACTCCCCATAACCCTTAACTCCCTTATCATTCAAAAATCTGTCTGTCTCCACCTTAAATGTATTCAAAGACCCAGGGGATGAAATTCAGGGTCTCAGAGCAACCCGTTACTCTCCGATTGTGGCGGCCATTTGGTGGAATCCCGTGGCCGCCGCTTTGGGGCCAATTGGCTGGCCTGACCCAAATTCAGGTCAGAGATGTTTTGGCCGATACAGAGTGATTCTGATGGCTGCCGCAAGCATGTAATTAGAATGCGCTCCACCACTTTCCCTCACATTAAAAATGGACCCACCGAAAATCGAAAAGTCGATCCCCCACCGTGCGGTGCCCCTGACAGCTTTCTGTATTGGTGCACCTTCTCCACACTGAGTGCGACCTGGCAGCGCGGCGGCCCTTCAAGGGGAGGTCCCACTGCCGCGGCTGCCATGTATTTATATTTGCCGGCCAACTTCCCGATCGTCCGGCAAAATTGTGCCCCCGGGTTTGGCCGGGCTGCCAATGGGCAGCATGGCACCCCCTCTTGCATGCCGGGCCAAAACCCTCCCTGGTGGCCCAGTGGCCAAAGATCTAGAATGACAGATTCTCTACCTTTTAATGGAGGGGAGAGAGCGTGGTGACGCACACATGATGTGATGTCACCAGCACGTCACCGCTGATTGACAGCAGCGGAGTCCCGGTCCGACCCATAGTCAGCCCCTCAGCCTGCCTATCACTCTATGTCCCGCCCCCACTAAGACAGATTTCCTGCGGGACTTTGAAAAAATTGCTCTTCCGACTGCATCATGGATCTGTGCGGTAAGTACAGAACAATAATCATGGGTGCACCAGCTTTCTTGTACTACTGAATTTCAACCTCCAGCCTCCATAGCTCTCTGTGGTAGAGAATTTTAAAGATTCACAACCCTCAGAGAAGAAATTCCTCCTCATTTCTGTTCTAAATGTGCGACTCCTTGTTCTGAAATTATACCCCCTAGTTCTAGATTCCCCCAAGAGGGGAAACATCCATATCTGCATCTACCCTGTCAAGTCCCCTCAGAATCTTATATGTTTCAATAAGATAACCTCTCATTCTTCTAAACTCCAATGAGTATAGGCCCAACCTGCTCAACCTTTCTTCATATGACGACCCCTTCATCTCCGGAATCAACCTCGAGAACCTACTCTGAACTGCCTCCAATGCAAGTATATCCTTCCTTAAATAAGGAATCCAAAATAGTATTCCAGGTGTGGCCTCATCAATCCCCTGGAGCAGGACTTCCCTACTTTTATACTCCATCCCCCTTGCAATAAAGGCCAACATTCCATTTGCCTTCCTGATTACTTGCTGTACCTGTGTGCTAACTTTTTGCGTTTCATGTACAAGAACCCCCAGATCCCTCTGTACTGCAGCATTTTGTAATCGCTCCCCATTTAAATAATAATGTTTTTTTATTTTTCCAACCAAAGTGGATAACCTCACATTTCCCCTCATTGTAGTCCATCTGCCAAATTTTTGCCCATTCACTGAGTCTATCTATATCCCTTTGTAGATTCTTTGTGCGTCCTCCTCACAACTTGCTTCCCCCCCTATCTTTGTTTCATCAGCAAATTTGGCTACGTGACACTCGGTCCCTTCATCCAAGTCATTAATATAAATTGTAAATAGTTGAGGCCCCAGCACTGATCTCTGTGGCACCTCACTAGTTACCGTTTTCCAGCCTGAAAATGACCCATTTATCCTGACTCAGTTTTCTGCTAGTTAGCCAATCCTCTATCCATGCTAATATATTACCCCCAACCCTGTGAGCTCTTATCTTTTGCAGTAACCTTTTGTGTGGCAGGGATGGGGCCTCGGTTTTAACATCTTCTGACTCAAAGTCAAGAATGCTATCCACTGAGCCACAGCTGCCACTTAACTTCAGTATGTAACCACATGATGGTAAAAATAAAAATAAAGAAAGGAAAAATAGAAAGAGTTGAATGTCACCACAGGTATCGTAAAACTGCAGCAATGACAAATGTAGCAGCCAGCAAGGCAACACCTGAGGCAAGATTATGTGAATCAAGCGTGTAAGTGGTTTTGCCCTTGGTGGTTTCAAATCACCCCAGTTCTAGACCTGGGAATTATAGTAGTGAACAGAATACTCAGTTATAGACAGATCTTTCAGTCTCAACCGTCACAATGCTTTTATTCAAATTAAAACATACACCTGCTTCCAGTAAAACACACTCTGGTGGTGTAAAACAAAAAATCCCACAGTACAACACACAACCCTGGCCCATCTGAACAGGCCCCTATTGCAAACTACCCAAGATTAAAACACCCCTACTTGGCTCGATAGGCCACCACCGAATCTGTCCAACAGAACTGTGCGTATACCTACGATCCACGTACAACCTCCCCACTAAACCCCGAAGGCTTGGTTGGGACACACGGCACCCCTTCACACTATGCGGTCATCTAAAGGAATGCGTGGGCAGGGATAATGCTCACCAGTTACCCCTCTGGCTTACTCGCTGCTTCTCCTGATGAGGAGTATCTTTTGGTTTTGTACCAATCTGTGGTATTCAAGTCCAGTCTCAAGGTTAGCTGCCCAGTCGAAATAGCGAGGCTCTCTTTGCTCGTAGATGATGGTTTCTTCTCTCCATCCCAGACGGTCCGTGAATGTGTTGAATGAAGCAAGCAGGCGTAGAAGAGGAGAGAGAGAGATATTGCAGCAAACTGCCTACTCTTATACCTGAAAAATGCTTGCTGAACACACGCCAAAAAACAATCCTTTGCCTGAGGCAGTCCATCTAAAGAGCAAAGAATCACATCTTCGGCCTGTGCCTTTGTTATCGAGCTCTTCCTGGGGATAAAGGCTCCAACGAGTCTGGTGGCCAAAGAGCTTCCTTTGTCCTGAGGTTCCCATGCTCCGGGGCTCTCAGTCATTTCAATGGCTTGAGCACTGACCAGTTCACCTGATCTCTCACTGATGGGTTCCCATTACATGACAAAAGGGTCCTCCACCTGCTTTCAGCCATCCCAGACTATCTCCACCCACCTGATGTGTATTCCTTTGGAACAAGGTTGGACCTATCCAAGTCATGCTATTAGCTCTTCTGAAATATGAAAAAGCAATGTTCAAAACTTAAAGTCCAAAATCCTGAAGTCCAGTCCGTGTCGATGTTTACGCTGAAGCTTACAAGAGACATGGAAACATCATGTAAATTAAGATTAGAGGTATTTTAGTAAGAGATTTGATAAGAACTAATAATTGATAATCGTAAGAGGGCTCACAGGTCCAATATTATCAGAGCAGTTGGAAACAGGACAGAAAATCATCAAATTTACAACAAGAAAGATTTTGATTTCCGAGGCACTAAAGGATCAGTTTGATGAGAGACAGCAAATATTTGAGGCAGGCAATGAGAAATGATGCCTATACGGGGATAAAATCAGTAGTAAATAAACAAATAGATGCAAATAGGACATTTGGGACTGAGCTTTAAAAAAGATTCTATAATATACAGCTATCTTATTGGGATATTAGACCATTCAGTGCATGAGAAAAAGGAAATTTAATGCACAAAGCATCTTTTTAGAATAATAATGTAAAAATACGATAATGAACTTTACATAGTCAAGCATTACAGGCGTATCATTTCCTATACAATTGGAAAAAAAATGTTTGTAATTGAAATGTAAAACCTATAGTAATCCAATAACTATTATTATATTTCCATAATGATTATTTTATGGTATTTCACGCTATTATATTGCTAACTCCTCATTAAATTGAGATTTCACCAGCACCCGTCCCACTGTGCCATAATAAATGATTCCTTATTTTACGTACTAATGAATCATTAGGAAATCATTTTTTCACCTCATGTTTATTAGAAAGATCCCAAATGTTCTAATGTCAGAAAGGATGCTTTTAATGCTTTCGTCATAGATTACTGATGAGTCCATGGACTATTGTTTAGTAAAAATGGTACACCATTCTAAATTGTTTATGCTCCTCTATTTACAAATTTTGACATTTTGCTAATTTTGCCTCAACTTACCTGTACATACATTCGATTGTTTACAGCTCCTCTGAGATAAGAATAAATAAATAAATAAATAAATGGATGGACGGACGGACGGACGGACGGACTGATTTCCATGACCACCGGACGTCTCAAAGCGCTTTACAGCCAATGACGTATCTGTGAGTTGTAGTCACTGTTGTAATGTAGGGAATGCGGCGGCCAATGTGCACACAAGCAAACTCCCACAAGTGAAAGGCCATCAACCTGAAACATTGGACTCAATTTTGGCCGAACCCATTTTTCAGCGTACTTACCCGAGTTGCACTGCTTAAGTATGTCCGGAGATGCTCCGGAAAAAAATGTTCCAACTTTGGCCGCTGTCTGGCCTCCTCACTGCAGCCGTGCAGCGTGGCCAGGAGCCTGCGTTCTACGCTGGAAAATGTGCCGGGACATCTGCACATGCACAGTGGAGAATAGTGATGGCCGCGCATGCGCAGTAGCGCTGCGAGTTGGCAATTGGCCATTTGCAAGTTTATGGGATTGGAAACGGGGTTTCCACTGCACTCTCGGTGAAGTTACAGGTGCGAAGCGGGAGCAGCTCCATGGTAACTCCTGCCTTATACCTCGTTATAAATGTCTTTTTCTTGAAGTTTCAATTGAAATGTTTGTTACTTAAGTCTCGAGTTCATCAACATCAAAAGAGAAATACCACAGTTTGTGTCATAAAACATCTTGCAATATTCTTTGTATTCTTTGCCATGTTTATGGGAATGAAGGACTGTTCAATGTCAAAATCTTTATAAAAGTCTTTTTCTTTAATTTAACTTGCAAGACAAATCAATGGAGTGGGTTTAAGTACTTCCTATTTTTACTTCCAATGTGCATTTGTCCCCATTGAACCCCCGATCACCAACCCTATCGTTCCCTATTTCAACCTTGCTTCCTTTTGTACCCCGATGCCGGCCAGTTCGATCGCTCCCACCCCTAGCCCAGGCCGACTGGCCTCCCTGTTCGTTCTCCCACCCCTAGCACAAGCCGAGTGGCCTCCCGGTGCGATCGCAGAGTTCTCCTGCCAGCTGGTGAGTTCTGTGAGTTCTCCTGCGTGCGTTCTGAGAGTCCCTGGCCGAGTACAGAAAGGTGAATTGCAGTTTGATGCTGAAGGTAGGACTTTAATTTTTTATTTCTTCTTATTTTAATTGTGCGAAGGAAGGGTGGTTTTGCAGTCTGTTCCCTAAAGCTTGGTTGGTTCATGTCCAGGTCCTCTCTGCTTCCCGCCCCTAGCCCAGGCCGAATGGCTTCAGATGTACATACCTGCGCCGATTTCTTTATCTCTCCGCAAGGGTTTTCTCAAGTGGCCAGATATGCTGGCCTAAGTAGAAATGGAGTAACTATTAGCTGGCCAAGGTTGCCTAAATGGCCAGAACTGGCGTCGGTGGATGGTAACACCCCCTTTTGAGAAAAAAACTAACCTAAAAAAAGCATAATTAAGCGAGTTACGCTGGTGCAAAATGATTGGGGAAACTGGGGATTTTTAAGTTAGGCCAGAAAGTAGGCCAGAAAAAGCAGCCTACTTCAAAAAAAATGGAGCAACTCCTGGGGAAAATTGAGCCCATTAACTTTGTTTCTCTCCACAGCTGCTGTCTGACCCGCTGAGATTTCCAGCATTTTCTGTTTTTATTTCAGATTCCAGCATCTGCAGTATTTTGCATTTGTGCTTGTGTCCCACAAACAGCAATGTGATATTGACCAGATAATCTGTGTTTATTATGTTGGTTGAGGGATAAATATTGGCCAGGACACGGGATAACTCCCCCACTCTTCTTCGAAATCCATGGGATCTTTTATGTCCACCTGATGCAGCAGACGAGGTCTCAGTTTAATGTCTCAACCGAAAGGCAGCAGCTCCGACAGTGCAGCGCCCCCTCAGCACTGCACTGGAATGTCAGCCTAGATTTTTTGTGCTCAAGTCTCTGAAGTGGGACTTGAACCCACAACCATCTGACTCAGAGGTGAGAGTACTGCCCACTGAGCCGCAGCTGACACTGATTGCTTCTGGCTGTTTGAAAATTCTCTCCGGCTATTTAGTAGTAAGTAACTACATTCATGAGAAATTAGGCATATATTTAATTTAGTTTTATAAATTAGGTAGTGAGTCTTCACTGGGAATACCTACAGAATAGTTTCAGCTGTGAGTTGGGTGATCACCTAATCTGATTTGAAGAGTTGTTACGTAGGAAAGTTTAAATGAATTCTGCCAAGTATCTGAGGAATTCAAACTTTCATGACCAGTGTTTAGTATATCAGATTCCTTTTACTTGAAATTTGTCCAAGTGCATTTACATGGTATTAGCAGAAATTATTGTGTGCTTGTTGGGGAACAAAGAAATAGCAGACCAATTGAACAAATACTTTGGTTCTGTCTTCACTAAGGAAGACACAAATAACCTTCCGGAAATACTAGGGGACCGAGAGTCTAGCGAGAAGGAGGAACTGAAAGAAATCCTTATTAGTCAGGAAATTGTGTTAGGGAAATTGATGGGATTGAAGACCGATAAATCCCCAGGGCCTGATAATCTGCATCACAGAGTACTTAAGGAAGTGGCCCTAGAAATAGTGGATGCATTGGTGATCATTTTCCAACATTCTATAGACTCTGGATCAGTTCCGATGGATTGGAGGGTAGCTAATGTAACCCCACTTTTTAAAAAAGGAGGGAGAGTAAAAACAGGGAATTATAGACCAGTTAGCTTGACATCAGTAGTGGGGAAAATGTTGGAATCAATTATTAAAGATGTAATAGCAGCGCATTTGGAAAGCAGTGACAGGATCGGTCCAAGTCAGCATGGATTTATGAAAGGGAAATCATGCTTGACAAATCGTATGGAATTTTTTGAGGATGTAACGAGTAGAGTGGACAAGGGAAAACCAGTGGATGTGGTGTAGTTGGACTTTTAAAAGGCTTTTAACAAGGTCCTACACAAGAGATTAGTGTGCAAAATTAAAGCACATGGTATTGGGGGTAATGTATTGACGTGGATAGAGAACTGGTTGGCAGACAGGAGGCAAAGAGTAGGAATAAATGGGTCCTTTTCAGAATGGCAGGCAGTGACTAGTGGGGTACTGCAAGGTTCAGTGCTGGGACTCCAGCTATTTACAATATACGTTAATGATTTAGGTGAAGGAATTGAATGTAATATCTCGAAGTTTGCAGATGACACTAAGCTGGGTGGCAGTGTGAGCTGTGAGGAGGATGGTAAGAGGCTGCAGAGTGACTTGGACAGGTTAGGTGAGTGGGCAAATGCATGGCAGATGCAGTATAATGTAGATAAATGTGAGGTTATCCACTTCGGCAAAAACAGGAAGGCAGAATATTATCTGAATGGCAAGAGATTAGGAAAAGGGGAGGTGCAACGAGACCTGGGTGTCATGGTACATCAGTCATTGAAAGTTGGCATGCAGGTACAGCAGGCAGTGAAGAAGACAAATGGCATGTTGGCCTTCATAGCGAGAGGATTTGAGTATAGCAGCAGGGAGGTCTTACTGCAGTTGTACAGGGCTTTGGTGAGGCCACAGCTTGAATATTGTGTACAGTTTTGGTCTCCTAATTTGAGGAAGGACATTCTTGCTATTGAGGGTGTGTGGCAAAAGTTCACTAGACTAGTGCCCGGGATGGCAGGACTGACATATGAGGAGAGACTGGATCGACTGGGCCTGTATTCACTGGAGTTTAGAAGGATGAGAGGGGATCTCATAGAAACATATAAAATTCTGATGGGACTGGACAGGTTAGATGCAGGAAGAATGTTCTCGATGTTTGGGGAGTTCAGAACCAGGGGACATAGTCTAAGGATAAGGGGTAAGCCATTTAGGACCGAGATGAGGAGAAACTTCTTCACTCAGAGAGTTGTTAACCTGTGGAATTCTCTACCACAGAAAGTTGTTGAGGTCAGTTTGTTAGATATATTCAAAAGGGAGTTAGATATGGCCCTTATAGCTAAAGGGATCAAGGTGTATGGAGAGAAATCAGGAATGGGGTACTGAGGTGCAAGATCAGCCATGATCATATTGAATGGTGGCGCAGGCTCGAAGGGCCGAATGGCCTACTCCTGCATCTATTTTCTATGTTTCCATGTTTCTAATAAGCCACAATGAGATCCTATGGATGATTGGAGTAATATAGAGAAAGAAGTGACAAAGGAACTTATTTGCATTGTTTCATTTTTAGTTTGACCTCTTAAGTGAGGCATCTGCTGAAAATAAATATGTGCTGATAAGGATGAGAAACTGGAACTGGGGAGAGCTGGGCTCGATTGGGATGAATAGAGCTTTTCCCACAAAATCAAGATTGTGGGAATTCTGCAAGAGCTTGAGATGCTTTGGCTTCCTCCCTCAGGCGTGATAAGGGAAGGATATGGCTAGAAAGAAAATCGATAAAAATAAAAGATTCAGGAGGATTGACACAGCCTTTCACCTCGGGTATCCGAGTTTGTATCTAATGGAGATGATGGCGGCAAATGATCCCAGTGGTCATTGGCTGGCATCAGAAAACCACCCCAATTATTTGGCACTAAGTTTGCAATTTCTGATGTGCTGTTGAAGGCAACATCAGTCACAAATTAGATGGCAGGATCCCACAAAGAATTTGAAATTTACTTGTAATCAGACCCTAATTAGGCAAAGCTTTATTGTGTTGCTCATCATTAATAAAGAGCTCCTGATGTATGACATCCATATATCACAAAGCTGAGAATAAGGGAAATTAGAATTTTCAAATTCAACAGAATATCCTGATTCCACATGCTGGCACCGATGCTTTTCTCATTGTTGCCTGGAGGGCTTCCAGGCCCCCTGTGGAAACAGGATCTCTCTCCTCCTAGCCACGTCCTGCACCAGGGCCTCCAGTGCTGTATCCAAGAACCTTTGTCCATGCTCTCTCCCCTGTTGCGCCATCATTAGTTGTTGTCCCTGCGAACAAAGCCAGTTCAGTGAGCTGCTGCAGACAAAATGCACCTCCCCTTTAAGAGGTGCAGGCTGCCTTTAAGTAGTGCAGACTAGCTTGAAGTAATGCTAGTCTCGCTCAAACTTGGGGCCCCTGCTGAGCATTCAGCCACTCAGCAGCGCATTCAGCACTGGGCTGAACCTCGCAATCATGGAAATGAACCGGCAGCTTGGAGTTCACGTGCTGCCTGCATTCCTCTGGTTGATTGGCACGGGTCGATTTCGCATTGCAATCCTCCCGCCCGTTTTCTGGGTCTAGCGAATTTCCAGGCCAAAGTCTTCTGGAGAGGAGAAAAATAATTTACATTTACTTAATCACAACCCGGAAACATCCCAAAGCACTTCACATACTTTGACGTGCCGTTACTGTTAAGTACAAACATGCAACAACCATTATGTGGAGGGAGGAATAAAAAAAATAACTTTTGTGATTGCATCTTAAATAAAAATTGGAAGACATTTTCAGGCATAACAAGGATCTGTTTGTCTGTCTGTCTGTCTGTCTCTCTCTCTCTCAAAAGCTGCCTGACTTACTACTTATTTCCACCAAAATGGCAGAGACACTGTTGCCAGCGGGGCCAGTGCAGCAAGTGCTGTACTGCTATTTTGATGCTTGAGCACTTCATTACCACTTGGCGGAGAGGATGAAAACCTGCTCCAACATGTGTTTTAAGCACACTTAAATGTTTCACGGTGACATCTTTATATTCGCACACAATACTGGATGTTGGGAAGCGATTTGTGTTGTGCATGAAAAAAAATTGAAATGCAACTTAAATACTTAAAATAGAGAAAGTTGCTTTTGGCCATGTGGTAATGTGTTGTGTCACAGTGGGCTAACACAATATCTAATCATTTCTGAGCCCTTGGTTGAATTCAGCCTCGACAGTTGGATTGAAACTCTTCTTTCTGGCTCCTATGTGAAAGTACTTGGGACAAACTTATCCTCACTTCCTCGGGATACCGTTTTACACCACAGATAGGTCGTAATTTTGCACTGTTTGGGACTAAATAGCAATGCCACTACAAGGCTGTAAGAATGGGCAGTGCAGGAAATGAAATTACAATCAAGAATATCCTTGAGTTTGTGATGAGGGCACATCGTATAAAGGATTATTACCCTTTGTACTACAATACATGTCTTTGACATAACTAGGTTATATACATGGGCACAACATACATTTCCTTTATGAACAGACTAATGTTTAAACTTCAACATCTGTTTTCTCCTAATCCATGAGCCAGAAAAACTCCCATGCAAAATGGCAGATTTCTCCGTGGCAACCATTTGTATGCATACAAATGAGCAAGCGTTCTAGACTAATCAAGTAAAATGATACCTGAAGTCATGAACAGGACTTTCTTACTGTTTGAAATAAATTTTGCTTTCATCTACAAAGTTCTCTCCCAACCTGCCCATCATTCCTTTTCTGACAGAAAAAAGCTGAGCATGACTTTACTATTTCTTAAATCTTATTGCATTACCTTTCACTAGTTAGCATTACTTGAAATCTCAAACCTATCCCCTCTGAACACAGAATTAAGGGTATAGCCAGAAAAACACTTTCAAATCAGATTGTTGTGAGATAATTTAAGATCAACATCAATTTAATTGAGAGCTGACAATTAGTAAGCTTTGCCAGATCCATGTAAATAAGCCAAGTGACAAATTTTCAGGATTTAACATTAGTAATTAATAGTAATCAGCAAAGTTATTTAAATGTTAATTCCAAATAATGCAAAAGGGAAAACACAATAATACAGATTCCCTAGATTCTAGAATGGTCCCCGTGGATTGGAAGGTAGCAAATGTAATCCCTCTATCCAAGGAAGAAGGGAACGAGAAAACAGGGAACTATAGGCCAGTTAGCCGGACATCAGTAGTAGGGAAATTGATAGAATCTGTTGTTAAGGATGTGGGAATAGGGCAGTTAGAAAATAATACTATGATTGGGCAGAGTCAACAAGGATTTATGAAAGGGAAATTGTGTTTGACAAATCTATTAGAGATTTTTGAAGGTGTAACTAGCAAGGTAGATAAGGGGAAACCAGTGGTTATAATATATTTGGATTTTCAAAAAGCATTCAGTAAGATGCCACACAAGAGGTTATTGCACAAAATTAGGGCTCATGGGTTTACGGGTAATATATTAGCATGGACTGAGGATTGGTTAAGAGATAGAAGACAGAGAGAAGGAATAAATCGGTCATTTTTCGGTTGGCAGGCTGTAATTAGTGAGGTGCCGCAAGGATTGGCGCTTGGGCCCCAGCTATTTACAATCTATATCAATGACTTAGTTGAGAGGACCGAGTGTAATGTAGCCAAGTTTGCTGATGATACAAAGCCAGGTGGGAAAGTAAAGTAGTGAGGAGGATGCAAAGTGGCCGCAAAAGGATATAGATAGGCTAAGTGAAAGGGCATGAATATGACAGATGGAATATAATGTGGAGAAATGTGCAGTTATCCACTTTGGTAGGAAAATAGAAAAGCAGAATATTTTTTAAATGGTGAAAGATTAAGAATTGTTGATTTTCAGAGGGACCTGGGTGTCCTTGTACATAAAACTCAGAAAGTTAACATGCAGGTATAGCATGCAATTAGGAAAGCAAATGATATGTTCGCCTTTATTTCAAAAGGATTGGAGTATAAGAGTAAAGGGGGTAGAAATTGCCTCCCGCCCAAAACAGGACGCTCCCACCCTGTTTCGATGGTTTTTTACCACAGCTGCGGTTCAGGTCGCCTCTTGAGCGACACTCTGCTCTTTGTTGCTATTTTCTCCTTGGCTCCGGAAGTCTCTCTTTGTAAGAGTTAAAAATAATAAACAGCTAAAATTGTAGCAGCAGCTGAGCTCATGGGAAAGGGACAGTTTTGGCTGATAAGGGAACGAAGGGCAGAACTCAAGGGAGTTAACAATACTTACTAATAAATTCTCCAAGGTTAGTAGGGATTAAGTTGTCTGGAAACATAGACAGGGTGCCTGACAGCTGCATATGAAATATTGTAAGATTGCCAAATAATACTATATATAAATGTTGATTTGTGGATCGATGAAGTCCCTCTCGAGAGTGATCGAGAAGGGTTCTTCCCCTGCATATGCTTGAATAAAGATCGTTTTCAACCTATCTCTGGAGTCTGTAATCAATCGGGTGTCAATCCTCTATCTCAGTGAAACGCTCGGGAGTGGTACACTCATAATAAAGGATGAAACGGAGTACTATGTACAATGAGCAAGTGTGACCTTAACTCCTTTACTAAGACTCCAGAGTGCAGGTACCTCGTGGGTGTTCTGCTTATATACCGTGCTCCCAAGGGATGCTTGGATCGCCTGGGACTCCAACAGGTAGGTCCTCTGGTGGTAGTGTAAT
Organism: Pristiophorus japonicus; assembly: GCF_044704955.1. Taxonomy (NCBI): domain Eukaryota; kingdom Metazoa; phylum Chordata; class Chondrichthyes; family Pristiophoridae; genus Pristiophorus; species Pristiophorus japonicus. The sequence continues at coordinate 33,569,030 of NC_091983.1, forward strand.
ACAGGTTACAAGGGGTTAAATACATAACAGGGAGAAAGGAAGATTTCTCCACAACAATCTTAATGGGGGCAGTGACAACACTTGAGGGGCGGATACGGGGCGGTGGCAACGTCTGAGGGGCAGAAGTTGGAGGCAGTGCGGAGTGACCGCCGCGATGCCCATCATCATGTAATGTGTCATTACGGCTCTCACCTTCACTTAAAGGGGAGGGCCTCCGCGATTTTGAAACTTCGGCCCACTGGGAGGGTTTCGGCTGGGCCAACAGTCTGGCACCCAAGAGAGAGGTGCCAGGCTGTCTGTTGGCAGCCCGGCTGAACCCGGGGGCATAATTGTCGGACTGACCTGGCAGTCGGCTGACAAAAAAAACATGGCGACAGCGGCAGTGCATCCTCCCCTTTAAGGGAAGCCGCACCACAATTGCAGAAGGCCACAGTGAGGCTGGACCACCGGGAAAAAAAACAGCTTTTGGCACTGTTGGGCGGGCCGAAGATTTTCAGAGGGGACTATCGCAGTCGGGGGGGAAGAGTTAGATCTGCAATGAGCACAGTGATGACGCGCTTACCACGGATTGGCAGGAGCGGAGTGATAAGGGGGGGGGGGGGATTGGGGCACCGTCGGGAACACTCGGGAGGGCCATTGGGCTAGCAACAGCCATTCCACCAAAAGTCGGTGGCCACTGCACTCCGCAGTGTGGCTGCCGATTTGCGGCGGTAACAGGCCTTAAGGAGAGGGGCAATTTCAGCCCCAGGAAGTCTTACAGCAATTATATAGGGTGTTGGTGAAATCACACCTGGAATACTGTGTACAGTTTTGTTCTCCTTGCCTGAGGAAGGATATACTTGCCTTAGAGGGAGTGCAACAAAGGTTCATCAGCCTGATTCCTGGGATGGGGGGAATTGTCCCATGAGGAGAGATTGAGTAGACTAGGCCTATATTCCCCGGAGTCTGGAAGAATGAGAGATGATTTAATTAAATTAAATGGTACAATTTTAAAAGGGATGCAGGAGCCGAGAGACCTGGGGGTGTACATACACAAATTTTTGAAGCTGGCAGGACAAGTTGAGAAGAAAGTTCAAATGATCCTGGACTCTCTATATAGAGGAATAGAGGAAGAGCGTTCAAAACTGTCAGGTATGTACAGGTTGTTTGTAGCAACCAGATGATGTCATTGTTGGAGGCCACTAAGCAGCACACACATGGTGCTGCTCTGGTATAAAAGGCCAGCCATTTTGGGAGTCAGGCACTTTGGGCCTAAATAAAGTAGAGCCAAGATCGTACCTTGCTTAGTTAAACAGTACTTAGTTTGAATCTTTATTGCATACATAACAAAAACCAAGGATGTTCTGGTAAACCATTATAAATCACTGGGCGGGCCTCAGCTGGTGTATTGTGTCCAGTTCTGGGCACCACAGTGTAAGAAGGGTGTAAGGCCTTAGAGTTTGTGGGAATTTGTGGACAGTGAGATTATCCCAGATTGTCGTATCTGCAGGAGATGTCTCTGCCCTGAGACACTCCTCCTCAGAGTCCTATAGTTGGAGTGCAAGTTAGAGATACTCCAACACATAAACAATTTCTAGCTATTTTCTCCAGAGTCCAGTCACACCTCAGAGGAAAGCACAGGTGCAGGAAGGGGAGAATGCAGTTTTCCATCAGCAGTGTAGGAGAAACCGAGGGGAAATAAAGGAGGAGATCCCACAGACACTGGTGTTGTCCGACAGCTACAAAGTATTTGATATCTGCAAAGGTATATAGACAGATTAAGCGAGTCGGCAAAAAATTGGCAGAAGGAGTATAATGTGGGAAAGTGTGAGGTTATCCACTTTGGCAGGAAAAATAAAAAAGCAAATTATTTGTTATGTATGCAACACCTTGTAACCAGCATTCTACCATCACCAGAGGGTGCATCTGTTGGAGTCCTGAGGGATCCCACCATCCCTTGGGAGCACTGAATATAAGCAGGCCTCCCATGCTGTGTCAGCACTCTGGAGTCAGAATAAAGCGACTAAGGTCATACTTATTCAAGTCTACAGTACTCAGTCACATTGCTTTATTTGAGACATAACAACTGGCGACGAGTAATAGATAATGAACCATCATGCAAAAATGCAGAGAACTGTTGGTATCCTGGTGAAATTCTCAGAAGGTGACGATTGGGAAGCCTTCGTGGAGCGACTTGACCAGTACTTTGTGGCCAACTAGCTGGAAGGGAATGAGAGCTCTGCCAAATAAAGGGCGATCCTCCTCATTGTCTGCGGGGCAACAACCTATAGCCTCATGAAGAATCTTCTTGCTCCGGTGAAACCAACAACCAAATTGTATGAAGAACTGTGTTTGCTGGTCCGGGAGCACCTAAATCCGAAGGAGAGCGTTCTGATGGCAAGGTATCGATTTTATACATGTCAACGGTCTGAAGGCCAGGAAGTGGCAAGCTACATCGCCGAACAAAGGCGCCTTGCAGGACATTGCAAATTCGGTGGATCCCTGGAGCAAATGCTAAGAGACTTTTTTGTACTTGGCATTGGCCATGAGGTTATCCTTCGCAAACTATTGACTGTTGAAACACCGAACCTGAGCAAAGACATAACGGTAGCCCAGGCATTTATGTCCACCAGCGATAACACCAAACAAATTTCGCAGCATAAAGATGCATCGGCAAGTACTGTACACAAATTAATGTCATTTTCAGGCAGGAATGCATGTGGCAAAACTTACACCCCTGCAGCTGCACGACCTCAGATGATTCAGACTCTGCCATCAAGTGTGAATGCAAGGCAATTAACACCTTGTAGGCATTGCCAGGGTTGATCATCGAGCCCATCAATGCTGCTTCAAATACTATGCATGCTAAGGCTGCCCACCAGAACGAATCTGCTGGATCATCTCACGTTGAGTCGAACATTAATGTTCATCGCCGCCTGTTCATCTACGAAGTATCGGAAAAAGTAGGGCACTGCGACAATCTCGATGGTGTCCGATTGTTGACAGACAGTACACTGGTGCTTCCAGCGAATGTGCAGATGAGCTGCAAACCCTACAAACCACCACGTTGCAGAGGAAGACCGATCCATGGCGGATCAAACTGAACTAGAGACTTGAACTGAGGAGGCAGAAGTGTACGGGGTACACACCTTCACCACGAAATGCCCACTGATCATGTTAAAAGTTGAACTGAACGGAATTCCAGTATCCATGGAATTGGACATGGGTGCGAATCAGTTTATCATGAGCAAAAAGGCCCTCGAGATGCTGTGGTGCAACAAGGCACAAAGGCTCAAGCTGAGCCCTATTCATACCAAGCTGAGAAATTACCCTAAAGAGCTGATCCCTGTAATTGGCAGTGCAGCAGTAAAAGTCTCCTATGATGGAGCGGTGCACGAACTACCACTATGGATTGTACCAGGAGATGGCCCCACACTGTTGGCAGAAGATGGCTTGGAAAAATCCGCTGGAACTGGGACGACATTCGAGCGCTTTCGTCCGTCGACGACGCATCATGTGCCCAGGTTTTGAGCAAGTTCCCGTCATTGTTTGAGCCAGGCATCGGAAATTTCTCTGGGGCGAAGGTGCAGATCCACTTGGCTCCCAGTATACGGCCCATCCACCACAAGGCACGAGCGGTGCCATACATGATGCGAGAGAAAGTGGAGATTGAGCTGGACAGGCTGCAACGAGAAGGCATCATCGCGTTGGTTGAATTCAACGAGTGGGCCAGTCCGATTGTTCTGGTTCTCAAGAGCGATGGCACGGTCAGAATTTGTGGGGACTATAAAGTAACAATTAACCATTTTTCGCTGCAGGACCAGTCCGCTACCCAAAGCAGACAACCTATTTGCGACCCTGGCAGGAGGAAAGACGTTCACCAAGTTGGACCTGACCTTGACCTACATGATGCAGGAGCTGGCAAAACCTTCGAAAGGCCTCACCTGCATCAACACGCAGAAAGGTCTGTTCATCTACAATAGATGCCCGTTTGCGATTCGATCGGCCGCGGCTATTTTTCAAAGGAACATGGAGAGTCTGCTAAAGTTGGTTCCGCGCATCGTGATTTTCCAGGACAACATATTGATCACAGGTCGGGACAACATCGAACACTTGCAGAACCTGGAAGAGATTCCATGTCGATTAGATCGTGTAGGACTCAGGTTGAAACGCTCAATGTTATTTTTCCTGGCGCCAGAGGTCGAGTTCTTAGGGAAAAGAATTGCAGCAAATGGCATCAGACCCACCGAGACCACAGAACGTGATGGAGCTGCGGTCGTTCCTGGGACTCCTCAATTAGTTTGGTAATTTCCTACCCGGGTTAAGCATCTTGCTAGAACCTCTCATGTTTCTACGCAAGGGAGATGACTGGGTATGGGGGAAATCACAAGAGGCTGCTCATGAGAAAGCTAGAAATCTGTTATGTTCCAACAAACTGCTTGTTTTGTATGACCCATGTAAACGTCTAGTGCTAGCTTGCGATGTGTCTTCGTACGGGATCGGGTGTGTGTTACAACAAGCAAACAAATCAGGAACATTGCAACTGGGCGTTTATGCGTCCAGGAGTTTGTCCAAGGCCAAAAGGGCCTTCAGCATGATTGGAAAAGAAGCTCTGGCATGTGTTTACGGAGTGATAAAAAAGAACCAGTATCTGTTTGGGCTTAAGTTCAAGTTAGAAACTGACCATAAGTCGCTCATATCGCTATTGTGAGAGAGCAAAGGTATCAATACCAATGCCTCTGCTTGCATCCAAAGATGGGCGCTCATGCTGTCTGCATATAACTATGTAATCTGCCACAGACCAGGCACAGAGAACTGCGCTGATGCTCTCAGTCGGCTACCAATGCTCACCACCAGGGTGGAAATGGCACAGCCTGCAGACTTGCTCTTGGTGATGGATGCATTTGAAAACGGCCCACCAGATCAGTACCCGGACCAGGCAGGATCCTTTACTGTCCCTTGTAAAAAAACTGTATCCTCCATGGGAGCTGGTCCAGCGTCCCAGCAGAGATGCATGAAGAGATCAAGCCATTACAGCGGCGCAAAGACGAAATGTCCATATAGGCGGACTGTCTTTTGTGGGGTAATCGCGTGGTTTTACCTAAAAAAGGCAGGGAAACGTTCATACGGGACCTACACAGTACCCACCCAGGCATAGTAATGATGAAAGCTATAGCCAGATCCCATGTGTGGTGGCCAGATATCGACTCAGATTTGGAGTCATGTGTGCGCCAATTTAACACTTGCTCTCAACTGAGCAATCCACCCAGGGAGGCACCGCTAAGTTTGTGGTCATGGCCCTCCAAACAGTGGTCTAGGATCCACGTTGACTTCGCTGGCCCATTTCTAGGCAAAATGTTTTTGGTTGTTGTGGATGCTTATTCAAAATGGATTGAGTGTGTAATAATGTCTGTAAGTACATCCACTGCCACCATTGAGAGCCTACGAGCCATGTTTGCTATGCACGGCCTGCCTGATGTCCTTGTCAGCGACAATGGGCCGTGCTTCACCAGTGCTGAATTCAAGGAATTCATGACCCGCAATGGGATCAAGCATGTCACATCTGCCCAGTTAAAGCCTGCATCTAGTGGCCAGGCAGAACGGGCAGTCCAAACCATAAAGCAAAGCTTGAACCGCGTGTCGGAAGGCTCCCTGCAGACCCGTCTGTCCCGAGTCCTGCTCAGCTACCGCACCAGACCCTACTCGCTCACCGGGGTTCCCCCTGCTGAGCTGCTCATAAAAAGGGCACTCAAAATAAGGCTCTCTCTAGTCCACCCTGATCATGTCGAGAGCAGGCGGCATCAACAAAGCATGTACCATGATCGCGCAAGTTTGTCACGTGATATTGAAGTCCATGACCCTGTATTTGTACTCAACTATGGACATGATCCCAAATGGCTTGCTGGCATTGTTGTAGCCAAAGAAGGGAGTAGGGTGTTTGAGGTCAAACTTGCAAATGGACTAACTTGCAGAAAGCATTTGGACCAAACCAAACTGCGATTCACAGACAGCCACGAGCAACCTGAAGAGGACACCATTAACTTCGACCCTCCAACACACACAAGTGGCAACCAACATCACGGTTGACCACAAAGCTGAACTCATCATCCCCAGCAGCCCAGCAAGGCCAGCTGCGCAACAGCCCAGCAAAGGCCCAACCTACTCACCTGCACCTGTATTTGTACCGAGATGATCGACTAGGGAGCGGAAAGTCCCAGATCATCTCACCCTGTAAATAAGTGTACTATTGACTTTGGGGGAGAGTGATGTTATGTATGCAACATCTTGTAACCGGCATTCTACCGCCACCAGAGGGTGCATCTGTTGGAGTCCCAAGGGATCCCAGCATCCCTTGGGAGCACTGCATATAAGCAGGCCTCCCATGCTGTGCTAGCACTCTGGAGTCAGAATAAAGAGACTCAGGTCACACTTACTCAAGTCTACAGTACTCAGTCACTTTGCTTTATTTGAGACATAACATTATTAATAGGAGAAAAATTGCAAAGTGCTGCAGTAGAGGGACCTGGGGGTCCTTGAGCATGAAACACAAAAAGTTAGTGTGCAGGTACAGCAAGTAATCAGGAAGGCAAATGGAATGTTGGCCTTAATTGCAAGAGGGATGGAGTATAAAACCAGGGAAGTCTTGCTACAACTGCACAGGGTATTGGTGAGGCCACACCTAGAGAACTGCATACTGTTTTGGTCTCCTTAGTTAAGGAGGGATATGTTATGTATTTAATCCCTTGCAATCTGTATTACACTACCACCAGAGGGTCTACCTGTTGGAGTCCCAAGGGATCCCAGCATCCCTTGGGAGCACGGTATATAAGCAGGCCACCCACGAGGTACCGTCACTCTGGAATCTTATTAACGGAGCTAAAGTCACACTTGCTCATTGTACACAGTACTCAATTTCCACCTTTTATTATGAGCTTACCAATTGGCAACAAGGCAACGAACAACCGCGCAAAAATGCAAAGAACAGTTGGTATCCTGGAGAAGTTCTCAGAAGGGGATGATTGGGCGGCCTTCGTGGAGAGACTCGACCAATACTTTGTGGCTAATGAGCTGGAAGGGGATGGGAACGCTGCCAAACAAAAGGCGATCCTCCTAACTGTCTGTGGGGCAACAACCTATGGCCTCATGAAGAATCTCCTAGCACCGGCAAAACCAACATCTAAATCCTATGAAGAATTGTGTACACTGGTCTGGGAGCACCTAAATCCTAAGGAAAACATTTTGATGGCAAGATATTGGTCCTACATGTGTCAACAGTCGGAGGGCCAGGAAGTGGTGAGCTATGTCGCCGAACTAAGGCGCCTTGCAGGACATTGTGAATTTGAGGGATTCCTAGAACAAATGCTGAGATACTTTTTTGTACTGGGCATTGGCCATGAGGCAATCCTTCGTAAACTGTTAACCGTTGAAACTCTGAATCTAAGTAAAGCCATATCAATATCCCAAGCATTTATGTCCACCAGCGACAACACCAAACAGATTTTGCAGAGCAAGGCAGTTTCGGCCAGTACTGTGAACAAAGTAACGTCGTTTTCGAGCAGGAATATACATGGCAGAATGTGCACGCCGGCTGCTGCTGCCCGACCTCAGATGACCCAGAGTCTGCCATCAATCGTTAAAGCAAGGCAGTTAACACCTTGCTGGCGCTGTGGAGGTGATCATTGGCCCCATCAGTGCCGCTTCAAGCACTATGCGTGCAACGGTTGCAGAACAATGGGACACCTTCAGCAAATGTTCAGGCGAGCTGCAAACCCTGCAAATCCTGCAAACCACCACATTGCAGAGGAAGATCGATCCACTGTGGATTAGACTGAATTGGATTCTTGAACCGAGGAGGCAGAAGTGTACAGGGTACACACATTCACCATGAAATGTCCACCAATAATGTTGAAAGTTGAACTGAACGGAATTCCAGTATCGATGGAATTGGACACGAGTGCAAGTCAGTCCATAATGAGTAAAAAGGCCTTCAACAGGCTGTGGTGCAGCAAGGCACACAGGCCCAAGCTCAGCCCCATTCACACCAAACTAAAGACTTACACCAAGGAACCAATCCCTGTAATTGGCAGTGCAGAAGTCAAAGTCTCCTATGATGGAGCAGTACATGAACTCCTACTGTGGGTTGTGCCAGGGGATGGCCCCACATTGTTTGGCAGAAGCTGGCTGGGAAAAATCCACTGGAACTGGGACGACATCCGAGCGCTCTCATGTGCCCAGGTTCTGAGCAAGTTTCCATCGTTGTTCGAGCCAGGCATTGGAAGCTTCTTGGAAGCGAAAATGCAGATCTATTTGGTTCCAGATACACGACCCATCCACCGCAAGGCATGGGCAGTACCATATATGATGTGTGAGAAAGTGGAAATTGAGTTGGACAGGCTGCAGCGAGAAGGCATCATCGCGCCGGTGGAATTCAACGAATGGGCTTATCCGATTATCCTGGTACTTAAAGAGGATGGCATGGTCAGAATTTGTGGGGACTATAAAGTAATGATTAACCATTTTTCGCTACAGGACCAGTACCCATTGCCCAAGGCATACGACTTATTTGCGACCCTGGCTGGAGGGAAGACGTTCACCAAGCTGGACCTGACCTTAGCCTACATGACGCAGGAGCTGGAGGAGTCGTCGAAAGGCCTCACCTGCATCAACATGCACAAAGGTCTGTTCATCTATAACAGCTGCCCGTTCAGGATTCGGTCGGCCGCGGCAATCTTCCAACGGAACATGGAGAGCCTGCTAAAGTCGGTTCCTTGCACCTTGGTTTTCCAGGACGACATACTGGTTACAGGTCGGGACACCATCGAACATTTGCAGAACCTGGAAGAGGTTCTTAGTCGGTTGGATCGCGTGGGGCTCAGGTTGAAACGCTCGAAGTGTGTTTTCCTGGTGCAGGAGGTCGAGTTCTTGGGAAGAAGAATTGCAGCAGACAGCATCAGACCCACCGACGCCAAGACGGAGGCCACAGAATGTGACGGAGCTGCGGTCGTTCCTGGGACTCCTTAACTATTTCAGTAATTTTCTACCTGGGTTAAGCACGCTGCTAGAACTCCTACACACGCGACTGTGCAAGGGAGACGACTGGGTATGGGGGAATTCACAAGAGGCTGCCTTTAAGAAAGTCAGAAATCTGTTGTGTTCAAACAAACTGCTTGTCTTGTATAACTCTTGTAAAAGATTAGTGCTGGCTTGCGATGCGTCATCATATGGGTTGGGTGTGTGTTACAACAGGCTAACAAATCGGGGATTTTGCAACCGGTCGCTTATGCGTCCAGGAGTTTGTCCAAAGCCAAAAGGGCCTACAGCATGATTGAAAAAGAGGCCCTGGCGTGCGTTTACGGAGTAAAAAAAATGCACCAGTATTTATTTGGCCTCAATTTGAGCTTGAAACTGACCGCAAGCTGCTCATATCGCTGTTCTCTGAAAGCAAAGGGATTAACACCAATGCCTCTGCCCACATCCAAAGGTGGGCGCTCACGCTGTCGGCATACAATTATGTAATCCGCCACAGACCGTGCAAGAGAACTGCGCAGATGCTCTCAGTCGGCTGCCATTGCCCACCTTCGGAATGGAAATGGCACAGCCTGTGGACTTGCTCATGGTAATGGATGCATTCGATAACGAGAAGACCCCTGTCACGGCCCGCCAGATCAAGATCTGGACCAGCCAGGATCCTTTACTGTCCTTGGTAAAAGAACTGTGTCCTCCATGGGAGCTGGTCCAGCGTCCCAGCAGAGATGCAGGAGGCAATTAAGCCATTCCACAGGCGCAAAGACAAAATGTCCCTGCAGGCGGACTGTCTGTTGTGGGGCAATCACGCGGTCTTGCCCAAGAAAGGCAGAGATAACGTTCATTTGTGAACTGCACAGAACTCACCCAGACATTGTAATGATGAAAGCCATAGCCAGATCCCATGTATGGTGGCCCGGCATCGACTCGGATTTAGAGTCATGCGTGCGCCAGTGCAACACTTGCTCTCAGCTGAGCAAGGCACCCAGAGAGGCACCGCTAAGTTTGTGGTCGTGACCCTCCAAACCGTGGTCGAGGATCCACGTGGACTATGTGGGCCCATTTCTAGGAAAATGTTTTTGGTTGATGTAGACGCTTACTTAAAATGGATTGAATGTGCGATAACGTCTGTAAGCACGTCCATGGCCACTTTTGAAAGCCTACGGGCCATGTTTGCCATGCACAGCTTGCCTGATGTCCTGGTCAGCTACAATGGGCCGTGTTTCATCAGTGCTGAATTCAAGGAATTCATGAACCGCAATGGGATTAAGCACGTCACATCTGCCCTATTCAAGCCCGCATCCAACGGCTAGGCAGAACGGGCAGTTCAGACCATGAAACAAAGCTTGAAACATGTGTCGGAATAGAGAGCCATATATTCAAGTTTGCCGATGGCACAAAGATTGTTCGTATAGTAAGTACTGTACACTGGAGCATAACATTACAAATTGGCATTGACAGATTAAGTGAGTGGGCAAAACTGCGGCAGGTGGATTTCAGCACAGGCAACTGCGAGGTCAAATAATTTGGACCAAAAAAGATTAGATCCGAGTATTATTTAAATGGTGAAATCTAGGAACAGTGGAGGTCCAAAGAGATTTAGGGGTCCATGTACACAGATCACTAATCTGTAGTAGTTAGGTAGTAAAAGCCATTAAAAAAGCTAGCCTCTATAACTAGAGGACTAGAAGATAAAGAGGAGGAAGTGTTGCTACAACGATACAAAGCCTTGCTGAGACCACAGCTGGGGCACTATGCACCTTAGAAAAGTTGCATTGGTCTTGGAAGGTGTACAGTGCAGATTGACCAGAATGTTACCAGGGCTCTAAGAGTTAGGTTATTAAGACAAATGTCATGTATTCCGTGAAATAAAGAAGATTAAGGTGTAATTTGACTGAGGGTTTTCGGATTTTGAAAGGAATTGATAGGGTAGGTGGAGAGAAACTTCTTCTGCTGGTTTGGGAGGGTAGGACAAAGGGGACATAACCTTATAATCCTAGTCAGGCCATTCAGGAGAGAAGTTAGGGAACACTTCTTCACGGAAAGGGTGGTAGAAGTGTGGAACTCTTTCCCACAAAAAGCAGTAGATGTGAGCTCAATTAATAATTTAAAATCTGAGATCGATAGATTTTTGCTAGACAAGGGTACAACTCTTCTGGTGTAAACAAAATGAAACATTAAATCAAGTGCCCCCCAATCTGGGGGACACTCCAGACACTTTTAACTGCCCTCTTTTTTTTTGTGGGGTTTTTTTTGTGATTTTTTTTGGGGGGCATTAAAATCATATAATTTATAAGTGCCCCCTATAAAAGGGGAGGGGGACACTAAAACCCAGCAATTAAAACAAATTAAACTTTAAAACAAATAAAATCAAATTAAAATTTGGTTGCCGGGGGTGACACTGCTCTCCAGTCCCTCCGGCGCCCACCTCTCGCGGAAGGCCACGAGCGTACCGGTGGACACCGCGTGCTCCATCTCTAAAGACACCCTGGCCCGGATGTAGGCGCTGAAGAGAGGCAGGCAGTCAGGCTGAACGACCCCCTCGACCGCCCGCTGCCTGGACCGGCTGATGGCGCCCTTGGCCGTGCCCAGGAGCAGTCCTACGAGGAGGCCCTCGGACCTACCCGCTCCCCTCCGCACAGGGTGCCCAAAGATCAGGAGTGTGGGACTGAAGTGCAACCAGAATTTCAGGAGCAGCCCCTTTAAATATTGGAACAGGGGCTGCAACCTCACACATTCAGTAAAAGCATGGAACACGGACTCTTCCAGACCGCAGAAATTGCAGGCGGCCTGGGAGCCCGTGAACCGGCTTAAAAATTTATTGCACGGGACTGCTCCGTAGACAAGGGTACAAAAGGATATGGAGCCAAGACAGGTGAATGGAGTTAAGATGTAGATCAGCCATGATCTCATTGAATGGCAGAACAGGCTCGAGAGGCTCAATGGCCTACTCCTGTTTCTATGTTCTTTCAAAGAACCTGCAGAGACATAATGGGCTGAATGTCCTCCTTCTGTGCTATAGGATTCCATGATTCTATGAACTTTTGGTTTAAAAACTTATCTGTCTTTGTGCAAAGCATACTTTAACAACAATATTTTGTGAATACACTGTAAATGTAACATTAAACAGTAGATACATTTTTCATGGCTCAATAAGCCAACATAATTCTATCTGTACCAAGTTAAGATTTCAGGCTTGAACCTGGTGAAAAGCTCATACTTGAAATGATCACTTGCCTGTCCTCTCCAGAGATGCTGAATGACTTGTTGGGTGTTTCCAATACTTTCCGTTTTGTTACAGATTCCCAGTTATAATCCTATCTGTATCCTATCGATTTAAGGATAAAGGCAGTCACAGAATAGGCAGAGGTCACGGAGACCTATATACTACATGGCACTCAAGGGGGAAGAGGTTTTTTTCATTTTTATTAAAAAACAGTTATTAGTTCCATTCCAAAGCAACCAAATCAAAGGAGGCATTCTTCAAAAAGGCTTGTTTTTGAATGGGTTTACAAGACTTGAGTGGCATTTTCAGTATATGGGTCTGGGAGAACTATTTTTCACACATAGATTTATTAGAACATATAAGGAAGAATTGGATAAGTATTTAAAAAGGAAAACCATAAAAAGATACAATAAACATAACAGAGGGAAAATGGGATTAGATTAGACATGTCCTGTTAAAGAGAAAGGCAAAGGTATGACGGGCCAAATGGCCTTTTTCTGCACTGTAACTTCTATAACACTGTTCCTCATATAATATACTGCTATCATTATGAAATATAACAAAGTTATTTGGAATTCCATATCCCATTGTACTTCTACTTAAACCATATGAATTTACAGCACAGAAGCAGGCCACTTGATGTTTATGGTCCACACGAGCCACCTCCCATTTTATTTATTTCATCTCATCCTATCAACATCTCCTTCTATTCCTTTCTCCATCATGTATTTAACCAACTTCCTCTTAAATTCATCTATGCTATTCGCCTCAACCACTTCATGTGGTGGCAAATTCCACATTCTCAACACTCTCTGAATAAAGAAGTTTCTCCCGAATTGCTTATTGGATTTATTAGTGACTATCTTATATATATATATGACCACTAGCTTTGGACTTCCCCACAAGTGGAAACATCGGGCCGAAATTGCCCCTTTGTGTAGTGCCAGTTAGCGCCACTGGCCAGCGATAACGGTGTGCTAATGAGTTAATGGCAGGCGCGGCAGTCACATTGACGCGAGCGGATTTGCCCTCAGAGCTCTGCCGCCGGAATGTGGTTTGCGCCGCGCTCCCCGAAAAGCGCACTGCCGCGATGCACGCACGGTGATTACATCATTGCCGTGCGCGCTGAACCACTAATTGCTCCGCGCCATCCTTTTTGCGCCCTTTGGGGGAAATTGCTCCAAGGGACGCAAGGTCAGTGTGGTGCGATGCCGATAACAGATATTCAGTGCGAGAAGTTGTGGCGCCCCGGCCCCCCCTAAATGGGAGGTGGTAGTGCGGCGGCCGCCATCTTTTTCTTTCGCCGGACTTTTCTGTCGGCCCGAAAATAGCGGTCGCTGGTGTGGCCGGGCCGTCAACATGCAGTCGGACACCCGCTCTTGGATGCCAGGCTGCTGGCCTGGCCAACACCCTCCCTGGTGGCTCAGTATGTGCCACTACAGAGGCTGCAGAGTTCGGAGCGGGAGAGGGGCGTTGTGAGGCAGAAGCGTGATACTGCACATATGCATCTTGCTGACGTCATCGTCGCCGCGCTGTTGTAGTGAACATGACTCTGAGCGTAGTGTCCCGCGAGTGCCCCTCGAGCACCGCGAGAATGCTCTGTAGCAGAACAACAACTTTTTATTCACAAGGCGCCAAATCCGCACCAGTGTTGGCACTTACTGTGCCGGCAATTTAACAAAGCAAATTCGAATTATGCACTGCAATCCCAATGCAGGGCAAATTCGGCTCCATCATCTTCACAACTACCCTATCGAACCTATTACGTATGTAATAACTTGATAGACTAAATACTGTAAACTAACACAGGTACAAACTTGACTCTGCTTTATTAGGGCCCAAAGTGATTACATTACTTACCTTTTATACCTGGGCCACACACACGTGCACACAGCCCAATGACCTCTGACAGTGGCGCACCTGGTGGCTAGTAACCCCAAGCATACATACATCAATATCCCCCTTTAAGATATTAGTAACAGTCTTTTTACAAATTGAGACGGTCCGGGGCGTTCCGCTCTAGAGTTGATTGTCTCAGTTCAACTCCGGCCGTGGGCGAGCGTTCTGAGTCTGTTATGACTGGGGGCTGGGTAGTCGATCTGATGAGAGTGGCAATGACCATGTCAGGGATTGAAAGTCCAGATTCATTGATGACAGCGGAGTCCTCTGATGACTGAGGGTAGGTTGGTTGGTCACTTCACTTTCAAAAGCATCCATAACTAACAGTCGGTCTGGAGGTTGTGGCGTCTCCACTTCCGGTGTGGGCAACGACAGACGCTCACTGCATCGGCACAATTCTCACTGCCAGGTCTATGGCGAATGACAATTATAGGCAGATAATGTCAGCGCCCACCTCTGGATGCGGGATGATGCATTGGTATTGATACCTTTGTTTTCCGAAAACAATGAAATGAGTGGCTTGTGATCTGTTTCCAGTTCAAACCGAAGACCAAACAGGTACTGATGCATCTTTTTAACCCCATACACACAGGCTAATGCTTTTTTTAAAAAAATGCTGGATTCTCTTTCTGCTTTTGAAAATCTTTTACAACCATACGCAACAGGTTGTAGTTTACCCGACTCATCAGCTTGTTGGAGCATGCAACCAACTCCATATGAAGAAGCATCACAGGCCAATACTAGATGCTTACACAGATCATAATGTACCAGCAACTTGTTAGAGCGAAGCAGATTAGTAGCCTTCTCAAAAACTCTATCTTGAGATGCATCCCACCTAGTTGTCGCTTTTTCTTAGCAGCATGTGCAGTGGCTCCAATGAAGTGCTCAATCTAGGTAGGAAATTACCGAAATAGTTGAGTAGACCAAAGAAAGAATGCAGCTCCGTCACATTCTGAGGCTTGGGTGCATTTTTGATGGCCTTGGTTTTCGAGTCCGTAGGCCGGATGCCATCAGCAGCAATTTTCCTTCCCAGGAATTTGACTTCCGATGCAATGAAGACGCACTTCGAACATTTCAATCTGAGTCCCACTTGGTCCAGATGTAGAACCTCTTCCAGGTTGTTCAGATGTTCAGCGGTGTCACGACCTGTGACCAGGATGTCATCTTGGAACATGATGGTTTTAGGGACAGACTTCAGTAGACTCTCCATGTTCCACTCAAATATGGCTGCAGCCAAGCGAATTCCGAAAGGACATAGAAACATAGAAACATAGAAAATAGATGCAGGAGTAGGCCATTCAGCCCTTCGAGCCTGCACCACCATTCAAATAAGATCATGGCTGATCATCACCTCATTACCCCTTTCCTGCTTTCTCTCCATACCCCTTGATCCCTTGAGCCATAAGGGCCATATCTAACTCACTCTTGAATATATCCAATGAACTGGCATCAACAACTCTCTGTGGTAGAGAATTCCACAGGTTAACAACTCTCTGAGTGAAGAAGTTTCTTCTCATCTCGGTCCTAAATGGCTTACCCCTTATCCTTAGACTGTGTCCCCTGGTTCTGGACTTCCCCAACATCGGGAACATTCTGCCTGCATCTAACCTGTCCAGTCCCATCAGTATTTTATATGTTTCTATGAGATCCCCTCTCATCCTTCTAAACTCCAGTGAATACAGGCTCAGTCGATCCAGCCTCTCCTCATAGGTCAGTCCTGCCATCCTGGGAATCAGTCTGGTGAACCTTTGCTGCACTCCCTCAATAGCAAGAACGTCCTTCCTCAGATAAGGAGACCAAAACTGTACACAATATTCCAGGTGGGGCCTCACCAAGGCCCTGTACAACTGCAATAAGACCTCCCTGCTCTTATCCTCAAATCACCTAGCTATGAATGCCAACATGCCATTTGCCTTCTTTACCACCCGTTGTACCTGTCTGCCAACTTTCAATGACTGATGTACCATGACACTGAGGTCTCGTTGCACCTTCCCTTTTCCTAATCTGTTGCCATTCAGATAATACTCTGCCTTCGTGTTTTTGCCACCAAAGTGGATAACCTCACATTTATCCACATTATACTCCACCTGCCATGCATTTGCCCACTCACCTAACTTGTCCAAGTCACCCTGCAGCCTCTTAGCATCCTTCTCGCAGCTCACACTGCCACCCAGCTTAGTGTCATCTGCAAACTTGGAGATATTACACTCAGTTCCTTCATCTAAATCATTGATGTATATTGTAAAGAGCTGGGGTCCCAGCACTGAGCCCTGCGGCACCCCACTAATCACTGTCTGCCATTTCTGAAAAGGACCCGTCTATCCCGACTCTCTGCTTCCTGTCTGCTAACCAGTTCTCTATCCACGTCAATACATTACCCCCAATAACATGTGCTTTAATTTTGCACACCAATCTCGTGTGGGATCTTGTCAAAAGTCTTTTGAAAGTCCAAATACACCACATCCACTGGTTCTCCCCTGTCCACTCTCCTTGTTACATCCTCAAAAAATTCCATACGATTTGTCAAGCATGATTTCCCTTTCATAAATCCATGCTGACTTGGACCTATCCTGTCACTGCTTTCTAAATGCACTGCTATTTCATCTTTAATAATTGATTCCAACATTTTCCCCACCACCGATGTCAGGCTAACCGATCTATAATTCCCAGTTTTCTCTCTCCCTCCTTTTTTAAAAAGTGGTGTTACATTTGCTACCCTCCAGTCCATAGGAACTGATCCAGAGTCGATAGACTGTTGGTAAATGATCACCAATGCATCCACTATTTCTAGGGTCACTTCCTTAAGTACTCTGGAATGCAGACTATCAGGCCCTGGGGATTTATCGACCTTCAATCACATCAATTTCCCTAACGCAATTTCCTGACCAATAAGGATTTCCTTCAGTTCCTTCTTCTCACTAGACCCTCTGTCCCCTAGTATTTCCGGAAGGTTATTTGTGTCTTCCTTCGTGAAGATAGAACCAAAGTATTTGTTCAATTGGTCTGCCATTTCTTTCTTCCCCATTATGAGTTCACCTGATTCTGACTGCAAGGGTCCTACATTAATCTTCACTAATCTTTTTCTCTTCACATATCTACAGAAGCTTTTGCAGTCAGTTTTTATGTTCCCAGCAAGCTTCCTCTCATACTCTATTTTCCCCCTCCTAATTAAACCCTTTGTCCTCCTCTGCTGAATTCTAAATTTCTCCCAGTCCTCAGGTTTGCTCCTTTTTCTGGCTAATTTATATGCCTCTTCCTTGGATTTAACACTATCCTTAATTTCCCTTCTTAGCCACGGTTGAGCCACCTTCCCCGTTTTATTTTTACTCCAGACTGGGATGTATGATTGTTGAAGTTCATCCATGTGATCTTTAAATGTTTGCCATTGCCTATCCACCATCAACCCTTTAAGTATCATTCGCCAGTCAATTCTAGCTAATTCACGTCTCATACCATCGAAGTTACCTTTCCCTAAGTTCAGGACCCTAGTCTCTGAATTAACTGTGTCACTCTCCATCTTAATAAAGAATTCTACCATATTATGGTCGCTCTTTCCCAAGGGGCCTCGCACAAAAGATTGCTAATTAGTCCTTTCTCATTACACATCACCCAGTCTTGGATGGTCAGCCCTCGAGATGGTTCCTCGAAATATTGGTCTAGATAACCACCCCTAATACATTCTAGGAAATCCTCCTCCACAGTATTGCTACCAGTTTGGTTAGCCCAATCTATATGTAGATTAAAGTCGCCCATGATAACTGCTGTCCCCTTATTGCATGCATCCCCCTTGTTTGATGCTGTCCTCAACCTCACTACTACTGTTTGGTGGTCTGTACACAACTCCCACTCGCGTTTTCTGCCCTTTGGTATTCCGCAGCTCTACCCATACAGATTCCACATCATCCAAGCTAATGTCGTTCCTTACTATTGCGTTAATTTCCTCTTTAACCAACAACGCTACCCACCTCTTTTTCCTTTCTGTCTATCCTTCTGAATGTTGAATACCCCTGGATGTTGAGTTCCCAGCCTTGGGCACCCTGGATCCATGTCTCCGTAATGCCAATTATATCATATTCGTTAATAGCTGCCTGTGCAGTTAATTCGTCCACCTTATTACGAATACTCCTCACATTGAGGCACAGAGCCTTCAGGCTTGTCTTTTTAACACACTTTACCCCTTTAGAATTTTGCTGTATTATGGCCCTTTTTGATTTTTGCCTTGGGTTTCTCTGCCCTCCAATTTTACTTTTCTTCTTTCCATCTTTTGCTTCTGCCCCCATTCTACTTCCCTCTGTCTCCCTGCATAGGTTCCCACCCCCTGCCATATTAGTTTAACCCCTCCCCAACAGCACCAGCAAACACTCCCCCAGGACATTGGTTCCGGACATCTATTGCAGATAAACAATCCTTTTTGAACGTTGAGGTACATAAGTTTCTTCGACGTCTCGACCAGCTCCTGTGTCATGTAGGCCGACGTCAGATCCAGTTTAGTGAACGACTTCCCCCCGGCTAGCGTTACAAACACATCATAAGCCTTCGGTAATGGGTATTGACCCTGTTTTGAAACTCGGTTGATCGTAACCCTGTGGTCTCCACAAATCCTGACAGTGCCATCACTTGTCAACACAGGAAAAAATGGGGCTGGCCCATTCGTTAAATTCGACCGGTGATATGACACCTTCATAGAAACATAGAAAGTAGCTGCAGGAGTAGGCCATTCTGCCCTTTGAGCCTGCACCACCATTCAATATGATCATGGCTGATCATGCAACTTCAGTACCCCATTCCTGGTTTCTCTCCATACCCCTCGATCCCTTTAGCCATAATGGCAACATCTAACTCTCTTTTGAATATATCTAACGGATTGGCCTCAACAACTTCCTGTGGTAGAGAATTCCACAGGTTCACAATTCTCTGAGTGAAGAAGTTTCTCCTCATCTCGGTCCTAAATGGCTTACCCTTTATCCTTAGACTGTGACCTCCTGGTTCTGGACTTCCCCAACATCGGGAACATTCTTCCTGCATCTAACCTGTCCAATCCTGTCAGAATTTTATATGTTTCTATGAGATTCCCTTTCATTCTTCTAAATTCCAGTGAATATAAGCCGAGTTGATCCAATCTTTCTTCATATGTCAGTCGTGCCATCCCGGGAATCAGTCTGGTGAACCTTCGCTGCACTCCTCAATAGCAAGAATGTCCTTCCTCAGATTAGGAGACCAAAACTGCACACAATACTCAAGGTGTGGTCTCACCAAGGCCCTGTACAACTGCAGTAAAACCTCCCTGCTCCTATACTCAAATCCCCTTGCTATGAAGGCCAGCATGCCATTTGATTTCTTTACTGCCTGCTGTACCTGCATGCCTACCTTCAATGACTGATGTACCCAGGTCTCATTGCACCTCCCCTTTTACTAATCTGTCACCATTCAGATAATGATCTGCCTTCCTATTTTTGCCACCAAAGTGGATAACCTCACACTTATCCACATTATACTGCATCTGCCATGCATTTGCCCATTCACCTAACCTGTCCAAGTCTCCCTGCAGCCTCCTAGCATCCTCCTCGCAGCTCGCACTGTCACCCAGCTTAGTGTCATCTGCAAACTTGGAGATATTATATTCAATTCCTTTGTCTAAATCATTAATATATATTGTAAATAGCTGGGGTCCCAGCACTGAACCCTGCGGCACCCCACTAGTCACCGCCTGCCATTCTGAAAAGGACCCGTTTATAGCCACTCTTTGCTTCCTGTCTGCCAACCAGTTCTCTATCCACGTCAATACATTAACCCAATACCTTGTGCCTTAATTTTGCACACTAATCTCTTGTGTGAGACCTTGTCAAAAGCCTTTTTAAAGTTCAAATAAACCACATCCATTGGTTCTCCCTTATCCAATCTACTAGTTACATCCTCAAAAACTCTAGAAGATTTGTCAAGCATCATTTCCCTTTCATAAATCCATGCTGACTTGGACCGATCCTGTCACTGCTTGTGATTGGCTGGTGGATTGGTGAGTATTTAATCTTTTTCTTTTTCTTTTCTGATCAGTAAGAAACCTTTGGCGTTGTTAACAATTAGGTTAATTTAAGGGTTAAGCCATGGCAGGAGGGCGCAGACCCATGTCATGCTCCTCCTGTGCTATGTGGGAAGTTAGGGACACTTCTGGTGTCCCTGACAACGACATATGCAGGAAGTATATCCAGCTGCAGCTCCTGACAGCCGCATTGCGGCACTGGAGCTGCGTATGGATTAACTCTGGAGCATCCGCGATGCTGAGGATGTCGTGAATAGCACGTTTAATGAGTTGGTCACACCGCAGGTAAAGGTTACACAGCCAGATAGGGAATGGGTGACCATCAGGCAGAGCAGTGGAAGGAAGATAGTGCAGGTCATCTCCCTCCAAAACGGATACACCACCTTCGGTACTGTTGGGGGAGATGGATAAGCAGGGGAAGGCAGCAGCAGCCAAGTAAATGGCACCAGGGGCAGCTCTGCTGCACAGAAGGACAGGAAAAAGAGTGGGAGAGCTATAGTGATAGGGGGTTCTATTGTAAGGGGAATAGATAGGCGTTTCTGCGGTCGCAAACGAGACTCCAGGATGGTATGTTGCCTCCCTGGTGCAAGGTTCAAGGATGTCTCGGAGCAGCTGCAGCGCATTCTGGAGGGAGAGGGTGAACAGCCAGTTGTCGTGGTACATAGGTACCAACGATAAAAAATGAGATGAGGTCCTACAAGCTGAATTTAGGGAGCTAGGAGATAAATTAAAAAGTAGGACCTCAAAAGGTAGTAATCTCAGGATTGCTACCAGTGCCACGTGCTAATCAGAGTAGGAATTGCAGGATAGCTCAGAAGAATACGTGGCTTGAGGAATGGTGCAAGGGGGAGGGATTCAAATTCCTGGGACATTGGAACCGGTTCTGGGGAAGGTGGGACTAATACAAACCAGACGGTCTGCACCTGGGCAGGACCAGAACCGATATCCTAGGCGGAGTGTTTGCTAGTGCTGTTGAAGAGAGTTTAAATAAAAAAACAGGGGGATGGGAATCTATGCAGGGAGGCAGAGAGAAGTAAAAAGGGGGCAGAAGCAAAAGGTAGGCAGGAGAAAAGCAAGCATGGAGGGCAGAGAAATCAAGGGCAAAAATCAAAAAGGGCCACATTACAACATAATTCTAAAAGGACAAACAGTGTTAAAAAAAACAAGCCTGAAGGCTCTGATTCTCAATGCGAGGAGCAATCGTAATAAGGTGGATGAATTAACTGCGCAGATAGCTGTTAACGGATATGATGTAATTGGGATTACAGAGACATGGCTCCAAGACTGGGAACTCAACATCCAGGGGTATTCAATATTCAGGAAGGACAGACAGGAAGGAAAAGGAGGTGAGTTAGTGTTACTGGTTAAAGAGGAGATTGACGCAATAGTAAGGAAGGACAATAGCGTGGATGATGTGGAATCTATATGGGTAGAGCTGCGAAACACCAAAGGGCAGAAAATGTTAGTCGGAGTTGTGTACAGACCACCAAACAATAGTAGGGAGGTTGGGGACAGCATCAAACAGGAAATTAGGGACACGTGCAATAGGGGGACAGCAGTTATCATGGGTGACTTTAACCTACATGTTGATTGGGCTAACCAAACTGGTAGCAATACTGTGGAGGAGGATTCCTGGAGTGTATAAGGGATGGTTTTCTAGGTCAATATGTCGAGGAACCAACTAGAGAGCAGGCCATCCTAGACTGGGTCTTGTGTAATGGGAAAGGATTAATTAGCAATCTGGTCGTGCAGGGCCCCTTGGGGAAGAGTGACCATAATATGATAGAATTCTTCTTAAAGTTGGAGAATGACACAGTTAATTCAGAAATTAGGGTTCTGAGCTTAAAGAAAGGAAACTTGGACAGTATGGGACATGAATTGGCTAGGATAGACTGGAGATTGATACTTAAAGGGTTTATGGTGGATAGGCAATGGCAGACATTTAAATATCACATGGATGAACTACAACAATTGTACATCCCTGTATGGTGTAAGAATAAAAAAGGGAAGGTGGCTGAACCGTGGCTAAATAGGGAAATTAGGGATAGTGTTAAATCCAAGGAAGAGGCATATAAATTGGCCAGAAAAAGCAGCAAACCTGAGGACTGGGAGAAATTTAGAATTCAGCAGAGGAGGACTAAGGGTTTAATTAGGAGGGGGAAAATAGAGTATGAGAGTAAGCTTGCAGGGAACATAGAAACTGAATGCAAAAGCTTCTATAGATATGTGAAGAGAAAAAGATTAGTGAAAACTAATGTAGGTCCCTTGCAGTCAGAATCAGGGGAATTCATAATGGGGAACAAGGAAATCGCAGACCAATTGAACAAATACTTTGGTTCTGTCTTCACTAAGGAAGACACGAATAACCTCCTGAAAATACTAGGGGTCCGAGGGTCTAGCGAGAAGGGGGAACTGAGGGAAATCCTTATTAGTCAGGAAATGGTGTTAGGGAAATTGAAGGGACTGAAGGCCGATAAATCCCCAGGGCCTGATCCCAAGTACTTAAGGAAGTGGCCCGAGAAATAGTAGATGCATTGACGGTCATTTTCCAACATTCCATGGAATCTGGATCAGTTCCTATGGATTGGAGGGTAGCTAATGTAACCCCACTTTAAAAAAAAAAGGAGGAATAGAGAAAACAGGAAATTATAGCCTGACATCAGTGGTGGGAAAAATGCTGAAATCAAGTATTGAAGATGTAATAGCAGCGCATTTGGAAAGCACGCTGGAGTCTGTCCAGTTCGATTTTGACCTTCTCGCTCATCATGTATGGAGCCACCCGAGCTTTATGATGGACGGGTCTTGCATCTGAGTCCACGTGGATCTGCATCTTGGCTCCAGTGAAATTGCCGATGCCTGGTTCAAACAGCGAGGGGAACTTGCTCAGCACTTGAGCACATGGGGTATCATCCTCCGACAACAATGCTTTGATATCGTTCCAATTCCAATCAATTCCAATTGATTTTTTTTTTAGCCCATTCCTGCCGAACAGCTTTGGACCATTGCCTGGAACAATCCATAACGGTAAATCATGAACCACACCATCATACAACACTTTGACTACTGCACTGCCAATCACCGTTATGAGTTCTTTAGTATATGTACGCAACTTGGCATTGACTGTACTCAGCTTAGGCCTCACAGCCTTACTATCCCACAGCTTGTCGAATGTCCTCTGGCTCATTATGGATCGACTCGCACCCGTGTCCAATTCCATCGGTACCGGCACACCATTAAGTTTCACATTAATCATTATCGGTTGGCTCTTTGTTAGGAATGAATACAGTCCATACACCTGCTCCTCTGGCATCTCGGATTGCATATCTGAAATTGCGCTATACTGGTCATCATTCTCCATGTCGCAGCATGCTTGCTCAGTTGCGGACACATGCGCTGGAGATGCCCCAGTCTCGAACAGCCTTTACAAATGTACTGTTTAAACCAACACTGATGAGGCCAATGATTGCCCCCACAACGCCAACACGGTGAAATCGGATTCATTCCCATTGGCGGACTTTGGGCAGCCACAGATTTCGCATACACAGTCGAGTAGGCCCTGCCATATGTAGCTCTGCCAAACGACGATACAATCTTGTTTACAGCACTTGCCGTGTTCCGATTTTTCGATGATATCTGCTTTAAGTTTTTGTCCTGCATCCCTGGGAAATTGTGATGCCCTTGCTCAAATCTCCACCTCCAGCAGCTTACGCAGGATCACCTCATGATTGATGCCGATTACAAAGAAGTTGCGCAGCCTGTCTCCCAACACGTTTTCGAACTTACACGGTCCAGCTAGACATCTTAGGTCGGCAACGAATTCCGACACATCCTGGCCCTCAGAACGAACGTGCATGTAGAATCGATATTGTGAGATGATGATGCCTTCTTCTAGTTTGAGATAGTCACGTACCAGAGCACACAATTTCTCATAGACCGGGTCCGTTGGACTTGCAGGCGAGAGAAGATTCTTTGAGTCCATAGATTTTCGGACCGCAAACCGTGAGGAAGACCGCCCTGCGCCTAACTGCGTCAGTGGGTTCCCCCATTTTGTTGGCCACAAAGTACTGGTCCAGGCAAGCTATAAAATGTGCCCAGTCCTCTCCCTCCTTGAATCTCTCCAGAATTCCAATTGTGCTCATTTTTGCATGCGAAGGTTCTTAAGTTACCTCGTCGCCAAATGTTATGTATGTAATAACTCGATAGACTGAACACTGTAAACTAACACAGGTACAAACCTGGTTCTGCTTTATTAGGACCCACAGTGATTACATTACACGATGGCTTGCTTTTTATACCTGGGCCGTACACACGTGCGAACAGCCCAATGACCTCCGACAGTGGTGTCACCTGGTGGCTAGTAACCCCAAGCATACATACATGACAGAACCACTTCATAATTTTAAAACTCTCTATCCTGTCACCTGTCAGCCTTCTCTTTTCTAGAAAAAAAAGAGCCCCAGATTGTCCAGTCTTTCCTGATAGTTACAGCCTCTCAGTTCTGGCATCAACCTTGTAAATCTTTTTGCACCCTCTCCAGTGCCTCTTTTTTGTAACATGGAGACCAGAACTGTGCACAGTATTCTAAGTGTGGTCTAACCAACGTTGTATATAAGTTTAACAAATATATCTACTTTTGAATTCTATTTCTCGAGAAATGAGCCCCAGTGCTGGATTTGTATTTTCTATGATTTTGTTAACCTACGTTGCTACATTTAATGATTTGTGAATCTGTACCACTAGATCCCTATGCCCTTCTATCCTATTTACTCTATTTTCCAAAGAGTAGGGGGCCTCCTAGTTCCTCCGACCAAAATGCACCTCACACTATTCTATATTGGAATTAATTTGCCATTTACAAGGCCATTCTGCATGTTTGATAACATCTTCTTTTATGTTGTTGCAGTCTTACTCAGTATTAACTATACCGCCCAATTTGGTGTCGCTCGCAAATTCTGAAATTATACTTTCGATTCCGAAATCCAAATCATTTATGCAAATGGTGAACAGCAGTTGTCCCAGCACCGATCCTTGTGGAACGCCACTTTTTAACTGTCAGGTAGATGAAATAGATGGCTCATGTGAAATTTTGTAGCACTTCTGAAGAATGTGCAGAGGCATTCAGAAAAGGAGCAGGACATGGAAGGAGGCGGGAAAAAAAGGTACAACATTTTATTGAGACAGACCTTCAAATAATCAGTTTTGGATTTATCCATGTAAACCTTTTTTTGCACTTTTTCCAGTGTTTCTACATCATTTTTATAATATGGAGACCAGAACTGTGACACCAGACACAGTACTCTTAAGTAATGTTCCCCCTAATTTTTCTTTGTGTGTATGGCCTCTTTAAGGGTTTGCATGACCCATTCACAGTTTCACTCATTTAACATTGGAAAAGCCGGTCTCGTGCTGTGTGAAACCAGTAGAGAGCTGTGCGGCTGCACAGCTTAGAGGGAACATTGCTCGTAAAATTTGTGCTGCCTGCTCATTTCCATGATTGTAGCCTTCAACCCAGCACTGAATGTATGGCTGAGTGGCTGAATGCTCAGCAGGGAGCCCAAGTTCCTGGGAGTCTAGCACTACTTAAAGCTAGCCTGCACTGCTTAAACACAGTCTACACCTCCTAAAGGGGAGATGCATTCTACCTGCAGCAGCTCATTGAACTGGCTGGGGAAGACAGCGAAGAACAATTAATGATGGCACAACAGGAGAGCGAGCACTAAGATTCTCATTTGCAGCACTGGAGGCCTTGGTGTAGGAGGTGGATAGGAGGAGCAAGGTCCTGTTTCTACAAGGGGGCAGGAGGCCCTCCAGGCAACAATGCAAAGTGCAGTGGGAGCATATAGCGACAGTAGTGAATGCCCGAGGATGTGGACATAGTTTAGGAAGAAGTTTAATGATCTCACACGGTCGGTCAACGTCAGTGAATTCATCTTCCAATGCAATATCTCACCAACTGCATCACTAGCCTCACACACTGCTCAATGCATCAACCCTCATCACTCACCAACCAACAATCTCCACCAAACACGGCTCAAACCTCACATTCATAGCTTCGACTCACACAATTACAACTGCTGCAAGCCTTAAACCTACATCTCATAGCTTGCACACACGGTCAGCTATTCAACCATGACAGGCACATCACCTAAACACACTTCAGCAGCATCTACAAGATGCACTGCAGCAACTCGCCATGGCTGCTTCGGCAGCACCTCCCAAACCCGTGATATCTACCACCTAGAAGGACAGGCGCATGGGAACACCACCAGCTGCAAGTTCCCCTCTAAGTTACACACCATCCTGACTTGGAAATGTATCGCCATTCCTTCAGTGTCGCTGGGTCAAAATCCTGGAACTCCCTCCCTAACTGCACTATGGGAGTACCTTCACCACACAGATTGCAGCGTTTCAAGAAGGCGGCACACCACCACCTTCTCAAGGGCAATCAGGGGTGGGCGACAAATGCTGACATTCCTGGGATGTGGGCATCGCTGGCAATGAGTAAAAAAAAAACACACTCACTGACACACTTCCCTTTCTCTTGCAAGAAAAGGTGGCTTATAACTGGCATCAGCAACACCTAACTGGTGGGGGATGGGGTGCGGGGGGCGGGGAATAGGCTCGCCTGCATCACCTCACCCCCTTGGAGCAGATGGTGTTGGCCATTCTTGGGAGCGGCATCGCTGAGCACATGTCCAATGGCGGGGCTGAAAGTGTACACGATGCTGGTATCCTCTTACGAAATCCTCCTTCTCACATCCCACTTTCCCCATGTCCCACAAGCTCTTCTGACTAACAAACTGAATGTGGTGTAAGCATGGTCTTCTTCCTTCTCCCCGGTCCCCTCAGCACAACCTTGCTGTTATGTCTTTAAATGCTCTGATAATGATTCCACGAGGCAATGTATTGCACTTGAACTGTAGTGACCTTAATCCATTTAATATAACTCCAGAGTGATGATCACACATGGTGGCCTGCCTTTTATACTAGACCTGGCACACCTGTACAGGTAACCTATAGGTCTCCCACTGCAGTGCCCTCTGGTGGCACACCTTCGTGACCATACAGCTGGTGTATAAGTTTCCCACAGTAGTGACCTCTGGTAGCACATCATGTATAATAGTACACGCTGTAAACATGTCTGGATACATGACATCACTCTCCCCCAAGTCCTTCGTGCAAATCACCTTCACACATTGACTGTGCTCTGGGCTTAGCTCTATCTGTTTGACCCTTGGAGGGAAGTTTCCATCTTGGGTGAGTAGGTGGTATTTCATTGGCAGTAGAGGTGCTGGTGGTTTCTGTTTGTAAATCCATGAGAACTCCATTTTCTCCCCCCCACATATAGATGATGCCAGTGGCTCATTACATTCATATACATTCAAGTCCAGAAAAAAAAAGCGTGAGGACAAGCTAGTTCCAGAACTGCTGGATGGTATCCAGGTAGTCATAGAAACATAGAAAATAGGTGCAGGAGTAGGCCATTCGGCCCTTCGAGCCTGCACCTGCACCTATTTTCTATGTTTCTATGTTATCATTACTTAACTGTTCCCTTTCCATTCTTTCTGAAATGGTCACTTGTTGTCATCACTGAAATGGTCACTTGTTATCATCACTGTAATGGCTGTTAATCTGAATGGTGACAGATTAGGAAAAGGGGAGGTGCAACGAGACCTGGGTGTCATGGTACATCAGTCATTGAAGGTTGGCATGCAGGTACAGCAGGCGGTTAAGAAAGCAAATGGCATGTTGGCCTTCATAGCGAGGGGATTTGAGTACAGGGGCAGGGAGGTGTTGCTACAGTTGTACAGGGCCTTGGTGAGAGGCCACACCTGGAGTACTGTGTACAGTTTTGGTCTCCTAACTTGAGGAAGGACATTTTTGCTATTGAGGGAGTGCAGCGAAGGTTCACCAGACTGATTCCCGGGATGGCGGGACTGACATATCAAGAAAGACTGGATCAACTGGGCTTGTATTCACTGGAGTTCAGAAGAACGAGAGGGGATCTCATAGAAACGTTTAAAA
Source organism: Pristiophorus japonicus (assembly GCF_044704955.1). NCBI lineage: Eukaryota > Metazoa > Chordata > Chondrichthyes > Pristiophoridae > Pristiophorus > Pristiophorus japonicus. Next base: position 33,597,220 of record NC_091983.1, read on the forward strand.
TTCTGAAGGGTTTAGACAGGTTAGATGTAGGAAGAATGTTCCCAATGTTGGGGAAGTCCAGAACCAGGGGTCACAGTCTAAGGATAAGGGGTAAGCCATTTAGGACCGAGATGAGGTGAAACTTCTTCACCCAGAGAGTGGTGAACCTGTGAAATTCTCTACCACAGAAAGTTGTTGAGGCCAAATCACTAAATATATTTAAAAAGGAGTTAGATGTAGTCCTTACTACTAGGGGGATCAAGGGGTATGGCGAGAAAGCAGGAATGGGGTACTGAAGTTGCATGTTCAGCCATGAAGTCATTGAATGGCGGTGCAGGTTCGAAGGGCCGAATGGCCTACTCCTGCACCTATTTTCTATGTTTCTATGTTTCTATGTTATCATTACTTAACTGTTCCCTTTCCATTCTTTCTGAAATGGTCACTTGTTGTCATCACTGAAATGGTCACTTGTCGTCATCACTGATATGGTCACTTGTTATCATAACTGAAATGGTCAATTGTTAGCATGACTGAAATGGTCACTTGTTATCATTACTTAAATGGCCACTTGTTCTGTAAAATGTCTCTTCTTGTAATGTTTTGGGGATTTTGAGGGAAGGGTGGGTTGGTGTGGGGGGTGGGGGGGTGGAAGGAGGGTGTCGTTCATTAGTTCTTTGTTTGTTAATAAAAAAAAAAATTCTACAACTTTTGAACCTTCTCTCTTACTTACATAAGTTTTACAATGTACACTTCTTCATGCAGATTTGTTTGTTTATTCTGTTTCCCCACGGAATATCATTAAATAACTTCACTATGTAAAAGCTATTTAATAAATAATTCAAATATATGCATAAATAAGGTGATACCTATTTATATTCCCTGTCCCAAATTTCTGAGTACAATTTGCATCAATTTTACTCTCTAAATAACTCAGAACAATTCTCCACCCTTCCTCAAAGGCTAAAAATGGTGTCCGTAGTGCCCATTTCCCTCTCTTAGGCCCTGAAAAAGCAACTATTTTTGAGCACTCTTTTGGGCCTTGCATCAGACCAGCGAAGTGCATGCTAAGTGCTGAAACTTGGGATGGGCCTTGTGTGGCGATCATCTCAGCGATCAAAGTGGAAACTTGGGGGCCTATTTTTCTGGCGATATTTTGGGCCTAGTTTCCACTTTTTGCTCAAAATGGGCGATAGAGGTCCATTTTGGGCCATAGATGGGCCTTAGATGGGCGATGTGAAGTGGAAAGTCTAGCCCATAGTCCTTAAAACGGCACTGGTGAGCCCTGTGATTCCCTCCGCAACGCCAGTTGGTGCTACTCGATTAGCCTCCCCTTGGTGGACTCTGCGTTAAGGGACTCAGGGGCCTGTTTTCTCTCCCTTGAGGAGAGTCACGTTCTGCAGTCCAGCCTCTAAAAGGCACCAGTAAGTCTACAGTACTTGTCGGGTTTGAGTCCTGAGGATGAGTCATCTGCCTAGAGCTGCAGGTCGAGGTCATGAATGCCTGGCTCATGGTGATGGCCTTTTGCAGTGTGACTGTGGTAGTAAAGAAGATCCTCATGGCCGATTCTGATGACCAAGATATTCCGCAGCGCTTGGGTGAGGTGGTTGCCGAAATCACACGGTGCCGCCAGCCTCCTGAGGTCTGCAGCATATTTTGCGATTTCCTGGCCTTCGGGCCGTCAGTGGGTATAAAACCCGTGTTTGGCTGTGAGGATGCTCTCTTTGGGCTTGAGTTGTTCTTGGATTAGCGTTACAAGCTCCTCATACGTCTTGGCCATTGTCTTTGCTGGTGCCAGCAAGTTCCTGACGAGGCCATAGACAGTGGGCCCACAACTGGTTAGCAGGATAGCTCTGCGCTTATCAGCCAGTGTGGCCGGATTATCGCCTGGCAGGTCATTTGCTGTGAAGAAATGGTCGAGCCTCTCCGCAAAGGCATCCCAATCATCACCATCGGCGAACTGCTGCAACATACTAAGGTTAGCCATTTTCGCGTGAAAGTCCGTAATCTCGTCGCCAATTGTTATGTCTTTAAATGCTCTGATAATGGCTGCACGAGGCAATGTATTGCACTTGAATTGTAGTGATCTTAGTCCATTTAATATGACTCCAGAGTGATGATCGCACATGGTGGCTTGCCTTTTATACTAGGCCTGGAACACCTGTACAGGTAACCTACAGGTCTCCCACTGCAGTGTCCTCTGGTGGCACACCTTAGTGACCATACAGCTGGTGTACAAGTTTCCCACAGTAGTGCCCTTTGGTGGCACATCATGTATAATAGTACATGCAGTAAACATGTCTGGAGACATGACACTTACCTTGTGCCTTTCTCATTTCAGAGACCCAGGAAATTCAAACTGCCCAGCCGATGGTGCAAGAAGAAGGAGAGGAGGGTGATGATAAAGAAGCAACACTGTCACTCGATTTGACACTAGCAACCATAGGCTCAGATACTGGGGAGTGTTGAGCAGGCCAGTCATTGTTTAAGGACGCCAATATTCTGTTCTATCAGGTTCCGTGTGGCAGCATGGCTTTCATTGTACGAATGTTGCCCACATGTAGTTGGGTTGTGGAGCAGAGCCATGAGCCAGGTGGTCAGCGGATAGCTCTTATCACCCAGCAGCTACCTTCCAGTTTGCTGTGGTAGCTCAAAGACTGGGGGACCAGTGGACTGGCACAGAACAAAAGCATCATGACTAGATACCAGGCATTAACCACCTCACACGTATCTTGCCATTTACATGCTTATTCTGCAAGTTTATTAATGTCTTCTTGTATTTTGTCACTGTATTCCTCAGTATTAACTATACCCCCAATTTGGTGTCATCTGCAAATTTTAATATTGTACTTCCAATTCCCAAGTTCAGATCATTTCTATAAATGATGAACAACAGTGATCCCAGCACCGATTCCCATCCCACCCACCGCCAGTCTAGTAACTACCTTTAACCCCTACTCTCGCTTTCTGTTTTGGAGCCAGTTTGTTATCCATTCTGCTACTTGTCCCCTGACTTCACATGCTCTGACCTTAGTCATGAGTTTTGTTTAATAATATTTACAGTAATCGAGGCCATACAGCAATTCCCAACAATGATCTGAGCAGCTATACTTTTTGCCTGTCTCTTACTTTTCCATCTTCTGTTTTCTTGTGATTGTGTTATGGTTCTGACTCTCTCCAAGCCTGTCAACCTTCTTGTTGTCACTTGTACTTTTCTCCAATTTTTACATTCCTTCCTCTTTTTCCTAGTTTGTTTCTCTCTATACACTCTACATATACTGATCTTTTTGAGTCTTTTAAAACTGTCACTGTCCATTTTTTCACCTGTTTCTGCTCCCTACTTTCCATTTTACATGGAACGCCGAATGTGAACATTATCCAGTAAGATGCTTACAGCGTTTAACATTCTGCAGATTTGGATAATAGCAATACATCGAGGTACAAACAAGTCTTCACAACACGGACCTCTTTGAGTTATGCAGCCCGTTGATAATCAGTGGCGTTTTTATCAATCACCAGCTCTCAGTATGTTTTCTGTGCATTATCAATACTATTTTGCCTGACTTTGAATACAGATTTTAATATCAAAGCAACTCTTGGGAACTTTCATACAATGGCTTTGAGCAAATAGAGTTTTTGCGGTAATATAAAACAGTTTTCCATTGTTCTGAAGTGATGGTTGAAATAACCAAACATTTATTCAACACATTGCCTGGAGCTGGCAATGAAAAGGTTGGGTTACCTTAAATCTGTGAGAATTAACGCAGCTCTGGGCTGGATGTCCAGACATCTGGACACGTCCACTGGACCGGACCAATAATTGGACTTTGGGGAAAGATAATTTTGAGATTGGATTTGATGAACTCAGATCACTTTAATTGGCATCAAATTCAATTGCTGAATATAGACCAATTCATTTGAATGGCACTTTGCACCCTGGGGAAACCGGCAATGGTCTCCAAATACTGATTGCCATCCAATGGGATATTGCGTCCAGACGGAGTGACTGCTTGCTCAGTGGTAGTATTCCCACCTGTGAGTCAGAAGGTTTGGGTTCGAGCCTGACTACAGACAGCCCCAGTGAGCGAAGACCAGAGCATCAGCTCTGAATACCGGGTTGACATTTAATGAGGGTACTGGCGCCTGATGGCAGAGGTTGTCCACCCATTGTAAAAGGTAGATGGGGCTTGATCACCTTGGTTGCAGCCCACCTAGGAGAGTTAAAAACCACGAGGAAGTCGATGGGACCACCTCAGGTACTCTTCCTTAGTAAGTGGCTCAGGACTGGAGTTACAAACTGTCCTGGGGCGGAATACAACGGAATACAATGGATGTCTTTGTCTCCAGGTATTCCAAACATTTATTACTTTTTGAGCAAAGAAATTCTTTCAATATTTGTTTGAAATTTACTCTTCACTGATTAAAATTTACGTAATGTGTTACAACTAATCTGCCTACTTTGAAGTCATGTTCTCTGCTTTCCATTTAATATTTTAGGGGGAGAAACTTACGTCATTTGTGTCTCCCGTTAGAGCCCCCCCTTCCCCCCCCCCCTCCACTAATCCTAGATTTCCCAAGTAGCAGAGATAGTTTCTTTCTATCTAACCTAAGAGTCCCTCTTAATATCTTGAAAACTTCAATCAAATCACCCCTTAATCTTCTAAATTTCAGGGAACACAATCCTAGTTTGTGTAATCTCTTGGCTTCAATGGAGAGGAACATCAGGGAGGGTGTATATGTGTATAATGTGCACCTGTTTGGTGATGGGAAATTGGGCTTCATTGATACCAGTTAAAGGCAGCTAGCACCTCTTAAAGGGGAGGTGCACTCTGGCTGCATGTAGCAGGGAATGCCTGTAAGAAGAAAAATGGCATGAATAGGTCCACAGAGGTCACTCAGGTTCTCCGATGCAACATTGGAGACCCTGGTCCAGGCACTGGATAGGAGATCCTGTCCCCCTACAGGACAGAAAGCCCTCTAGGCTACACCTCCACTGCCAGTGGTAAGAGGTCGCTGAAGAGATTAATGTTAGAAGCTTTACTCCCAGGACATGGCTGCAATGCCAAAATAAGTTGAATCACCTTTCCGTAGATATCAAGGTAAAAATCTTACCTCACTCGCCTCACACTTGCACCATCTGCGGCCTCACTACTCACAACACTGGCCTGCCCTGTTTCCCTTCACTCTCCTACAATCACTGTACCACACTTCACTCCACCTCCTTCTTCTCCTACTCTGCATTCCCTACTTTCACCAATATTGCAACCCTCACATCTTCCACAAAATATTCACACCTTATTCCTTTTCCCTTCAATCTCTCCCTAATCACTCTGCATGGTAAACTGCAGCTTCTTTCATCCAGCTACATCTCACGATCTGCTCTTCCTTCACACGAAAAACTAACCCTTCGCCGTCTCTTTCATTTCAGGCACTGAAAATATGTTGAAACCTCTGCCACTTCTGGAAGAGGAGACCAGCCTTGCTGCTGATGCAGCATCACTCGATCTCACCCTCACAAGCGCCCGCTCAAAGATTTGCACCAAGCAAACTTTAGAGTGTTGGCTAGAGGACAAGTCTACACGTGGTGAATCACCAGCCACAAGTGTGCAGGAGCTAGGGTAGGGGATAGGCTGCCAGCTCACTGGAGGCCAAGCTCTGCTGGAGAAGACTCAGGTGCTGACTTTTAGGGCCCCAGCTACTGGAGAAAGCTGATGGGCATCTAACAGGAAATGCTAGGTGCACTGGGCAGCCAGTGACATCTTACCACAGGCAGTGGACGTGTGACCTGGAGGGCTTTCTGCCCTCTAGGGGCAACAGGATCTCCTGTCCAGTACCTGGAACAGGGTCTCCAATGCTGCAACAGAGAACCTGGGTGACCTCTATGAACCTATTCATGCCATTTTACTTCTTACAAGCATTCCCCGCTCTATGTACACTCAATGGGTCAGAGCATGGAACAATCCAGCTCTAATCTGTGTTGGGTCATTGCACAGAGCATGGAGACCATTCGATCCAATGTGGAGTGAGTGGCCATCTCCATGAACATGGCAGTTGCATCCACCATGATGGAGCCTCTGCAGATAGCTCTAACAGCTTCTATGGCAGCTCACACTTAGAAACATAGAAAATAGGTCCAGGAGTAGGCCATTCGGCCCTTCTAGCCTGCACTGCCATTCAATGAGTTCATGGCTGAACATGCAACTTCAGTACCCCATTCCTGCTTTCTCGCCATACCCCTTGATCCCCCTAGTAGTAAGGACTACATCTAACTCCTTTTTGAATATATTTAGTGAATTGGCCTCAACAACTTTCTGTGGTAGAGGTTCACCACTCTCTGGGTGAAGAAGTTTCTTCTCATCTCGGTCCTAAATGGCTTACCCCTTATCCTTAGACTGTGACCCCTGGTTCTGGACTTCCCCAACATTGGGAACATTCTTCCTGCATCTAATCAAAGTGGACCCAGTCTATGGCATCTTACACCTGCGGGAGTCCTGCAGTACAAGCAAAGCCTGGGGCTCTCTCACCCTGCTTCATCGTGCCCATTGGGAAAGTAATGTAGCTGTCCATCCATGCATAGAGAGCCTCTGTGACCTCCTAGATACAATGGTGAGCACCAAACTAGGAGATGTCACACAAGGCATTCAATAAGGTGCCACATAAAAGGCTACTGCACAAGATAAAAGTTCACGGGATTGGGGGTAATATATTAGCATGGATAGAGGATTGGCTAACTAACAGAAAACGGGAAAATCGGGATAAATGGTTCATTCTTGGGTTGGCAATCAGTAACTAGTGGGGTGCCGCAGGGATCAGTGTTGGGACCCCAACTATTTACAATCTATATTAATGACTTAGAAGAAGGGACTGAGTGTAACATAGCCAAGTTTGCTGACGATACAAAGATGGGAGGAAAAACAATGCATGAGGAGGACACAAAAAATCTGCAAAAGGGCAGAGACAGGCTAAGTGAGTGGGCAAAGGTTTGGCAGATGGAGTATAATGTTGGAAAGTGTGAGGTTATGAACTTCGGCAGAAAAAAATCAAAGAGCAAGTTATTACTTAAATGGAGAAAAATTGCGAAGTGCTGCAGTACAGCGGGACCTGGGGGTACTTGTGCATGAAATACAAAAGGTTAGTATGCAGGTACAGAAAGTGATCAGGAAGGCCAATAGAATCTTGGCCTTTATTGCAAAGGGGATGGAGTATAAAAGCAAGGAAGTCTTGCTACAGCTATACAGGGTATTGGTGATGCCATACCTGGAATATTGCATTCAGTTTTGGTTTCCATATTTAAGAAAGGATATACTTGCTTTGGAGGCAGTTCAGAGAAGGTTCACTAGATTGATTCCAGAGATGAGGGGGTTGACTTATGAGGAAAGGTTGAGTAGGTTGGGCCTCTACTCATTGGAATTCAGAAGAATGAGAGGTGATCTTATCGAAACGTATAAGATTATGAGGGGGCTTGACAAGGTGGATGCAGAGAGGATGTTTCCACTGATAGGGGAAACTAGAACTAGGGGGCATAATCTTATAATAAGGGGTCGCCCATTTAAAACTGAGATGAGGAGGAATTTCTTCTCTCAGAGGGTTGTAAATCTTTGGAATGCGCTGCCTCAGAGAGCTGTGGAAGCTGGGACATTGAACAAATTTAAGACAGAGATAGACAGTATCTTAACCGATAAGGGAATAAGGCATTATGGGGAGTGGGCAGGGAAGTGGACCCCAGTCCATGATTGGATCAGCCATCATTGTATTAAATGGCAGATCAGGCTTGAGGGGACGTATGGCTTACTTCTATTTTTTATATTCTTATTCTTATGTCACCTGCTGAAGCCTGGAAGGAGCCTATTGAAGAAGCCTTAAGGGCCACAGTGACCTTGACGACCACAGGCAGTGCTATCCATGCCCTGATGTGAGACTCGAATTCTAGATGCAGCTGGTCATACAGCTCGGTGCCAGCCTTCGGCATGAGTCCTGGACGCCCTACGAAAGAAGGAGAGGGTGGACCCTGTCGGGTGGTTCCCCGAGCAGACTGTCGAACTCGTTTGACAGAACGTCTCATCGCCAGAGCTTTCACACAAGCACCAAGACGTAGCTTGGTTGGCGGTGAGGAGGGCCTTACCCGTCAGAGCGTTCATGCACAGCCGGCGTCTCAGCAGCACGGCACGGTGCCCCCGAGTCGGCTGCGGGGCGGACGAGACTGTCACCCACCTCCTTCAGGATTGCCCCTTTGCAAGGCAGGTTTGGAAAGAGATGCAGTGGTTGCTGTCGAGGTTCATCCCCAGCAGCTCCGTAACACAGGACTCTGTGCTCTACGGGCTGTTCCCAGGGACACACACCGAGACAGACATCACCTGCTGTTGGAGGGCCATCAACTCGGTGAAAGACGCACTTTGGTCTTGCTGAAACTTGCTGGTCTTCTAGAGCAAGGAGATGTCCATGTCTGCGAGTTGCAGACTGGCGCAATCCAAGATCCAGGACTACATGCTGAGGGACGCACTGAAAATTGGTGCAGTCGCCGCAAAGGCACGGTGGGGAAGGGCCACAGTTTAAAGCCCTTCCTCCACGGTAAACCCAGGGGCTGGTATCAGTATAAAACTCCCCTCGGGCTGCAAAGGTAAACCTTTTGTATACATAGAGCACCAGGATCTGAAAACACCGATGCAGTGCCACGTATAATGCAAGTTCTGTTGCGTAATGAATGGTGGAAAGAAATGTAACTGTACCCTCACTGTGTACGTATGGTGACACATGTAATGTAACTTGATGAACGTACCACAATGTATCTTGGATTGTATGAATTGTACCTTGAAATGTAAAGTAAAGAAATGTATTGAACGGAACTGCGGTCAGCATCCAAATGTAATGTATGGAATTGCTGACCGCATCCAAATGTACTGAACTGCTTTCCAATGTGTTGTGCAAATTTTTATATGAATAAAGTATATTTTGAAATTTAAAAAAAATGAGCCGAAGGAGCCGGAGACACTGCTTCTCAGTGAAGTTCATGTAGGGGAAGTGCTTCCTGAAGACCCACTGTGGATAGGCCTCCTCTGTTGTGCCCTCCTCCTTCCTCTTCTCTCAGCTGCTCGTGCCCCTTCCTGTCTTCTTGACTACTGCCCCCTTGTCCTCCACTCCAAAGGCAGCCCTACCAGACCACCCATGACTGTTGGAAAGTCGGCCAAGAGCAGTCCAGAGCCAGCAAAAATATCTTGACAGAAATCAGAAATCAATTGTGGAAGGCAGAAAATTGGCCAAAAATGCCGAGAAATTAACTAACAGCCTAAAAAGGACAAACCAGCAACTAACCTGTATGTAGTGGATGAGCCTTTAAATAGCACTGGTGAGGGGCCCTTGCTGCCTGTTAGCGCCATGAGTTGCTGAGCGAGTTTATCACGTGACGAGTCAGGCGCTGGGGCAGGCCAATTTCACAAACAAGAAGTTGCAATGCCCTAAGCATCGGAACTTTATTTAAATATTTTAACAAGCGTTTTAAATGCTTCCAGCGCATGCCTTGGAGGAGCCCAATTCAATATGGCGGGCGGTGCATTTCCGGCCTGGAATGAGCGCCCATGCACCGCCTGCCATTTTGTAAAACAGGCGCGGCCTCAACAAATTATTTGACCTCTTGAATTTTAGAAATCACTGACATTTTTATTATTGCCAACAGCCTTTCTAGGAAGAGAAATTGCTTCATCTGATCACATCGGTTTCTACTTCTTCAGCGGTTGAGGAAAGGTTTAACGCTGCCACTGAAGGAATCAATGCACCTTGATGCTTTAGTCCTTTTCAATGAAACTGATGGGGAAGATTAGCAAACTGCCACAAAAAGCAGTTCGAGGAGATTCCTAATGCGTTCGTTTTATCTCAATTAATCCTCATGGAGCCACATTTTACTGCCAGAATATGCAAATTTTGATTTGCTAAAGAAGTTAATGTGACAGTTTGGAGTTCTTGGGTGAAATAGTAACTCTGTATATAGTGCAGCCACATTCAGCTAAGGATGGCTCTTTTATAAATGGCTCTTGTGTATGTCCCTGATTTTGGTCTCTCTCTTGACCCCATTTTTCAGCGAGAGTGGGGCAACAGTGAGTCCAAAAATAAATTTCATTCCAATTTCCCGCCCGAGTCCTGCCTGCTACCCTTTTTGAGCAGGCCTCAATTTAGTCAGCCAGTGCTGCCACCGGAAACATGCCTCATTGTTCAATGCACATGTGGGACCCTGATGCCACCTTGGTGCAGTTGTGCGACGCCCACTGAGTGCTCTCCTGGTCACTACAGGAAATGACCAGAACCAGTATCCCTGAAAAGGTCAAACAAAAGCAAAATTACTGCAGAAGCTGGAAATCTGAAAAAAAACAGAAAATGGTGGAAATACTCAGCAGGTCAGGCAACATCTGTGGAGAGAGAAAGAGAGTTAACGTTTCAGGTCGATGGTACCTTTCGTCAGAACTCTAAGATGTTAAAGATTAAGTGCTAAATTTTCTATTATTTTTGCATGCGTACCATCCACTTAACATCCATTTTAATGCTGAAATGAGGTGTAATGCCCATATATTGCCCATTTAGCCAGTAAATGGAAAATTACGCCTATTTCTCGATCACTTATCGCCGAGCGTTATTTTCCCCATGTACGTAACGCCGAGAAAAAATAATACCGCCCGCCTACTTATTTTTGGGGTGGAATCATCAGAATGGGTGATCCCAATGCCCATAATATCGCCCAGCATTACTTTCGACACGTAATTAACGCTGAGATTCAATAATACCGATCGCCCACTGTTTTTTGTCGTAAAGATCACATTTTCCAAAACTAACACCAGTATATCACCCTTCCTTACTTTCGGCACCTCGCACACATCTCGCCGACAATAGCGCTCGCCAAAAAAACAGCTGTGAAAAAGTTGAACTAACCCGAACTATTCACAACGATATGGACGCTATGTTCTAAATCGCAGGTGGCATCATTTAAAAGGCTGCTTTGCTTCAACTTGGGAGAGTTCGGATGTACTCTGGAGGTGTTTGGAGGTGATGTGAACATCTGAACAAACATCTTATCTTACTGTGGACGATTGGAATTTACTAGGTGCCTTAGTGGGGACATTCATTCTTTGTGAACAATCGGTGGAATGGGAATTGGAATGGGGCCTATCATTTCTCACCCTTTCTTGATGACCATGCACATGCTGCAGACTCGAGATGGCAGAAGGTACATTCGACAGCATCATGTGCCCATTATAAGACGTGCCAGACTGATGAGGAGGACCAGACGTTACACCCCCTCTCAAGTACAGGGAGAAGCAGTCTTACCTCAACTTATGCGACACCACCTGCCTTTGGAGACTGCGCTTCCACAAAGAGGTTATCAGTGAGATATGCCAGCTCATCAGGGGTGATCTGCAGCCTGCCAGCACCATCAGGACCGCACTGTCCGTCGAGGTCAAGGTCACCGCGGCACTGACGTTCTATGCATCGGGTTTCTATTAGGCCTCAGCAGGCGACATTTGCAGTATATCTCAGCATTGCTGCATTACACAGGTCACTGAAGCCCTGTAGGCACGCAGGATGGACTTCATCAGCTTCCCTATGACAGGGAGGCTCAGACTGAGAGGGCTTTAGGATTTTACCGAATTTCTAACTTCCCTAAGGTGCAGAGAGCAATGGACTGTATGCAGATCATGATGTGGGTACCTTTTCAGGATGCAGAGGTTTTCAGAAACAGCAAGGGATTCCACTCCCTGAATGTGCAACTCGTTGTCGACCACCAGCAAATTATTATGGTAGTGAATGCTAAATTTCTGGACAGATCCATGATGCTCACATCCTGCGTGAGAGCACTGTATCTGACTTGTTTAACAATTAGCCACAAGGTCAATGCTGGATGCTTGGTGACAAAGGATATGGCCTCGCCACCTGGCTGATGACCCCCTGCGTGACACCCACACCAAAGTTGAGAAACGATACAACGAGAGCCACAGAGCCACTCGTAATATCGTGGAGAAAACCATTGGAGTGCTTAAGTAGTGCTTTAGATGTCTGGATCACTCAGGAGGCGAGCTCCAATACCACCCTGAGCAGGTAGCTCAATTCGTGGTGGTGTACTCCATGCTGCACAACTTGGCTATCAGGAGGGGACAAGAATTGCCAGAAGGGTCTGACAGTCCACCTCAGGAGTGAGAGATAGAGGAGGACAAGGAGGTGGACGCTGACATCGGGCCATACAATCAGGCTGACGCTGAAGCCATGCCCCCGCCCCCCTGTAGACTGCAGGAAAGGGCCCGTGATGGCATCATAGCTGCAAGACTCTTATGCCAGGAGCTCATAACTGAGCGCTTTGATTGAAAGAACATTGGTGGTATTTACAAAGCTGCAATACTGCTGGGTGTGCAGGTCATACATCAGTGGTGTGCATCACCTTGGTGACAGTTAAAGTTTAAATTGATTCAAGTCAAGTGTAATTATTACCCTTTCATGTTAAGGAATCACCAGCGTGTAATGGTGCTGCTATCTGCGCCAATGCTCAACAAGGCTATGTTAAATAAAAAACATTTAACCTGACCATTTGTCTGAAATTATAAGTATATCTGTAAAAAACACCCCACCCCACCCCCGCCCCAGTCCACAACAAATGTATCACATTTACACTATTACAATGATCCCCATTTCCCACAATACAGAACACAAATACAAACCAAAAAGGTAGCACCCTCGCCTCTTGCCCCGACCCTCCCACCAAAATAGCATCAGCAACCTAAAAATATGCCCCAGACAACACCTGCAGCCATGCACCTCACTTTCCTTCCCCCACCCCCCCTGCTTCTCCTTCCCACCTCTACCCCTTCCCCTTCCCCTCCTGACTCCAAGCCACCTGGCCGGGGAACTCCTCAGGTGATGCTTCATTGGGGATGACGGCAGAACCGCTACTTGGACGAATACAGGAGAGGATGGTCCCGAGGTGGGAACATGCTCCGAGCCAGAAGCAAGATGTTCCTCCTGGCTCTCGTGTCGTTGGCAATGGGGGTGCGGCACCTTGGGGTGCAGTGCCGTGCTCCGGGACCACTGGGAGCCCTCTGCCACCAGTGTTCCTGGCTAACAGCTCCAGGGCCTCCTCCATCCCTTCCATGATGTGTATTATTTGTTGGACAAAAACTCGGTGCCAACTACCTTCTTGTTGCTTAGTAGGCTTTTTGCTGTTGGTGAATCTCCCTCGTGCGTCTCACAACAGCCAAACAAGCACACACCACACCCACACACGCTTTCAGTCCCTCTCTGCTCCCTCTCTCTCTTCTGCACATGTAATGATGACCCCTGACCTCCTGAATTGCGGGAAACGAGCATTGCCATGCCTTTGCTAAGGACGGTGACACTTTACAGCAGAAGGTCAGAGAGGTTTAACGCAAATGCCCATTTCAGATTGATCGCGGTAACGCCCAATTTTTAGACTAGGAGCTTTGAAAATGGGCAACAAGCCGGCGATCTGAAAACCCATTTTTACTGCCCACGCCGGAAATAATGCCCATTTTTGGGCGATCTGTACAGAAGTGCAAAATCTATCCCTAACAATTTTTAAGTAAGCACGAAGACAGGAAAGGGGTTTAGGGAAGGACAGTGATAGAGTGGAAGGTAGGAGGATTAAATAACAAGGGGATGATGGTTCAAGGCAAAAGTGGGTGGTAATGGGACAAGTAAAGAAACAAAAGATGGCTCCAGTGAAGGTATAAATGTTTACAGCAGTTTAGCTGAGGGGGAGGGAAGCATGGAACATCTGGCAAACAGGAAAAGGTTGCTGTCTTTGTCTTTAACCCCTTGCTTTGAACCAGTGCTCTGTGGATGACCCACTGGATTTCCTGACACACCCCCCTCCCCACCCCACCATCCCCCAAATGGTGATCTACCCATCAGTGCTCAAAATGCACTGGCATCTTGCTCGCTGAATGCAAATGAGAACGAACCATCAAAATGATTTATGCCTCTCACTGGTGCCATTGTGTAGTGTGATATCTTTTCTATAACATCACAAATACACACTTACAAGATGGCTACATTACACAGCAACTTGTCAGGTTTATTATAGTTAAATGAGCAGTTGCATTACCACAGTAGTCCACTAGATGGAGGAGTAGGCCACTAGGTGGAGCTCAAAATTACACTTCTTCCTCCTTAATGAAAAAGTAATCATAACAAAATAATCATTGTACATAACTTGCATGGTTATACACAACAAAAGATATGGACTTCTTTTGCCATATCTACAAATCAAACTTAATCACTGGTATTCTGTTTCGAAAGGGATACCTTCACTTTCGGACAGAACTTTCCAAACATGATGTCGAATTTAGACTGAGCCGGAGGTAAATTTTTTTCTATCTTACGGATAATGTTCTCAGTTTCTAGACTTTTGAGTTCTTGCTCCACTTTCTCCTTGAGTGTACATGGTATGGATGTGGCTTGCAATAAACTGGTCTAGCGTTTTTCTGCACTCGACACTTGTCTTGAAGCCTTGGATCGGACTCGCCTTTGGAAACTTCTTGATGGAGTCATCCTTCGAAAAATCTCATTCCAATCCAGCTTCAGTGATCCCAACCAATTTCTATCTATTGAGGCAGACTTGTCTCCTGACACTACTAAGAGAGGCAAGCTCTGAAACTGATCTTTGTATTTCACTGGTACAGTGATACATCCTACCACAGGGATTTGCTCTCCTGAGTAGCCTTGCAACTCTAGCTTCAAATTTTCCAGTGGAAAATCACTCAACCTGTCGAGATATAGCGATTCCAGTATTATGCTTGTGGATGCACCAATGTCGAATTCCATGATAATCCTGCAATGTCTACTTGACTGATGTTACTTCGCGAATCTCTGTGCGATACCTTTGTGCTCCTGATGACGTGTATCTCCAAAAAAACCCTCGTCCTGTTGCTTTTCTTCCATGCTATGTATTCTCTGGCGACTTCTACTTATAGCCTTGAAAGTTAGTTTACTCTTCAGTCGGCATGCCTTTGCAAGATGCCCAGTTTCCTTGCAGAAGAAACACTCTGCCTTCACATATCTCCTTGAGCTTTGAGCAATGTGTTGTCCCAGGCATTGATAGCACAACTTCAATGTATTGTTTGTTACCTTGACCAGTTGTTTGAACCTTGTGGCCTAACTGCCTTTTACTTTTAACTTGCAGGTGATTCACCTCGATTGTCTGATGACTGGAAATGGTGCAAAATTCTCGGGTGTATTGGTCGGCCATATCCATTGACATAGCTGTCTGACAAGCTAAATCAAAAGTTAAGGGTTGTCAACAATTATCTTCTGATCGCTTCATTTTTCATCCCACAAACAAAGCAGTCATGCAATGCTCGGTCCGGAAAGGTTTCAAAATGACAGTAAATGATTGTAGCTTTAAAAAAACAATGTACTCACTGATAATCTCATCAATCAATTGATCTTGTGTTTCAAAACGATAACTTTCAGCAATTTCTAGGGGCTCAGGACTATAGTGCTGTTCAGAACCTGCTTCTGTGGCTTGTCCTTTGGCTTGACAGGAACAAACACATTTTTAAGGGTTTCATACACCTCGGGGCCTGCTTCAATCAGGAAAATAGTCCGTTTTCTTTCCAACACCACCTGGTTACAGTTTTCAGCATCGGGGACTTCAATGATATTATTTGCGGTGAAAAACATTTCTAGCTGCTCCACATACACTCCGAAAGTCTCTCGGTTACGTTGAAACTCACCCAAGCACCCGATTATTCCCATAGGCGCAGCCATTTGGACTCTTCAGTTCAGCCAAGTATGCTTGTAATTTACTTTGGATTTTTAGCTGTTATTCAAACAAAGAACCTCTCAAAGTCACTCTGTTGGTTGGAAGGAACATCCACCAACAAGAATTTCAGCTAGGGAATCCGATTATCCCATCTTCGTTTGCCAATGTGATATCTTCTCTATGACAAACACACACTTACAAGATGGCTCCATTACACAGGCACTTGTCAGGTGACCTTGTCACCTGATGCTTTTATTATATTTACATGAGCAGATGCATTACCACAGTAGTCCACTAGATAGAGCAGTAGTCCACTAGGTGGAGCTATAACACAGGTGGGTGTTGTGATAGTCTGCCACTGCCCGAGCGATGTATGCTGAAGTTGAAAAGTGACCACATTAACTCTTATCTGTCGCTAAGATATCTAATGAGCCAAGCCAGGGCAGGGCAGTTGGTAGCAAAAGCAACAGGTGGAGAGCATTTTCTGTCATCCAATGAATGAAACCCAAAGCAGCAAACCTGGTGGATGAGACGGGGCCTATATGCTCAGCGGAATGGCAGGAATCGTTGTTATTTGGAGCATACTAAGACATCAATTACTGGTAATCACCCTCTGTAGCCCAACATATCTCCAGGCATCTCAAGCTCCTGCTATCAATTGATCAAGTTGCACAAGGGTGAGAGAGTATGATAGCTTTGGTGAACAACTACCCATATACTGGTGCCACATTTGAGTGAGGAGCTGGATTTAAAAGTCATACAAACACAGGCAAGTAGTGAAGGGGGTGGAAGACTCAGACCTGTGAGTAGGCAGTCATAGGCTCTGTTTGTTTGGAAACGGTAGCATAGTGGTAATGTTGCTAGCCCAGTAACCCAGAGGCCTGGACTAATGATCCAGAGACATGAGATCAAATCCTACCATGGCAGTTGGGGAATTTAAATTCAGTTAATTAAATAAATCTGGAATAAAAAGTTCGTGTCAGTAATGGTGACCGTGAGACTATCAGATTGTCGTTAAAAACCCACCTGGTTCACTAATGTCCTTTATGGATCTCCTCACCTGGTTGACTCTTAAATGGCCTAGCAAGCCACGCAGTTGTAACAAAACCACCATGAAAAATAATAATAATACGAAAAATAAAACCGGACAGACCACTCAGCATCGAGCTTGGCACCAGCTACGGACACGACAATGGCACACCCAGCCCAGTCGACCCTACAAAGTCTTCATCACTAACATCTGAGGACTTGTGTCAAAATTGGGAGAGCTGTCCCACAGACTAGTCAATCAACAGTCTGACAGTCATACCAACAGAATCATACCTTTCAGCCACTATCCCAGATTCCACCATTACCATCCCTGCCACCGGTAGGCAGGACAGACCCATCAGGGGTGGTGGCACAGTGATGTACAATCAGGAGGTACTGGTCCTGGGAGTCTTCAACATTGACTCTGGACCCCATGAAGTCTCATGGCTTCAGGTCAAGCATGGGCAAGGATACCTCCTGCTGATTACTGCCCACCGTCAGCTGATGAATCAGTACTCCTCCATGTTGAACACTAATGGGAAGAAGCACTGAGGGTTGGAAGAAGCACTGAGGGTAGCAAGGGCACAGAATGTGCTCTGGGTGGGGGACTTCAATATCCAAGACCAAGAGTGGCTCAGTAGCACCATTACAGACCGAGTTGCCCGAGTGCTGAAGGACATAACTGCCAGACTGGACCTGCGGCAGGTGGTGAAAGAACCAACAAGAGGAGAAAAACCTACTTGACCTCGTTCTCACCAATCTACCTGTCGCAGATGTATTTGTCCATGACAGCATTGGTGGTATTGACCACCGCACAGTCCTTGTGCAGACATAGTCCTGTCTTTACACTGGTGACACCCTTCATCGTGTTGCGTGGCACTACCGCTATGCTAAATGGGCTAGATTCAGAACAGATCTAACAGCTCAAAACTGGACATCTATGAGGCGCAGTGGGCCATCAACAGCAGCAGAATTGTATTCCACCACAATCGGTAACCTCATGGCCCGGCATATCCCTCACTGTACCATTACCATCAAGGCAGGGGACCAATCCTGGTTTAATGAGGAGTGTAGAAGAGCATGCCAGGAGCAGCACTAGCCATACCTAAAAATGAGGTGCCATCTAGGGAAGCTGCAACACAGGACTACATGCATGCTAAGCAGCAGAAGCAGCATGTCAGAGACAGGGCTAAGTGATCCCACAATCAACAGATCAGATCATAGCTCTGCAGTCCTGCCACATCCAGTCATGAATGGTGGTGGACCATTAAACAACTAACGTGAGGAGGATGCTCCATGTATATCCCCATCCTCAATTATGGTGGAGCCCAGCACGTGAGTGCAAAAGATAATGCTGAAGCGTTTGCAACCATCTTCAGCCAGAAGTGCCAAGTGGATTATCCATATCAGCCTCCTCCTGAGGTCCCCCCATCACAGAAGCCAGTCTTCAGCCAATTCAATTCACTCCACGTGCTATGAAGAAACAGTTGAGCGCACTGGATAGAGCAAAGATATGGGCCCCAACAACATCCTGGTTGTCGTGCTAAAGACTTGTGCTCCAGAACTAGCCGCGCCTCTAGCCAAGCTGTTCCAGTACAGCTACAACATTGGCATCTATCCGACAATGTGGAAAATTGCCCAGGTATGTCCTGTCCACAAAAAGCTGGACAAATCTAATCTGGCCAATTATCGCACCATCAGTCTACACTCAATCATCAACAAAGTGATGGAAAGTGTCGTCGACAGTGCTATCAAGTGGCACTTACTCACCAATAACCTGCTCAGCGATGCCCAGTTTGGGTTCTGCCAGGACCATTCGGCTCTGGATCTCATTACAGCCTTGGTCTAAACATGGACAAAAGAGTTGAATTCCAGAGGTGAGTTGAGAATGACTGCCCTTGACAGCGAGGTAGCATTTGACCGTGTGGCATGAAGGAGCCCTAGTAAAACTGAAGTCAATGGGAATCAGGGGGAAAATTCTCCAGTGGCTGGAGTCATACCTAACACAAAGGAAGATTGTTGTGGTGGTTGTAGGTCAATCATCTCAGACCCAGTACATTGCTGCAGGAGTTCCTCAGGGCCGTGTCCTCAGCCCAACCATCTTCAGCTGCTTCATCAATGACCTTCCCTCCATCATAAGGTTAGAAGTGGGGATGTTCGCTGATGATTGCACAGTGTTCAGTTCCATTCTCAACCCCTCAGATAATGGAGCAGTCCATGCCCGAATGCAGCAAGACCTGGATGATATTCATGCTTGGGCTGATAAATGGCAAGTAACATTCGCGCCACAAAAGTGGCAGGCAATGACTATCTCCAACAAGCGAGATTCTAACTTCCGCTCCTTCACATTAAACAGTATTACCATCACCGAATCCTGCAACATCAACATCCTGGAGATCACCATTGACCAGTAGCTTAACTGGACCATCCACATAAATACTGTAGCAACAGGAGCAGGTCAGAGGCTGGGTATTCTGAGGCGAGTGTCTCAACTCCCGACTCCCCAAAGTCTTTCCACCATCTACAAGGCACAAGTCATTAGTGTGATGGAATATTCTCCACTTGCCTGGATGAGTGCAGCTCCAACAACACTCAAGAAGCTTTACACCATCCAGGATAAAGTAGCCTGCTTGATTGGTATCCCATCCACCACCTTAAACATTCACTCCCTCCATCACCGGCGCACCGTGGCTGCAGTGTGCACCATCTACAAGATGCACTGCAGCAACTCGCCAAGACTTCTTCGACAGCACCTCCCAAACCCGCGACCTCGAACACCTAGAAGGACATGGGCAGCAGGCGCATGGGGACACCACCACCTCCACTTTCCCCTCCAAGTCACACACCATCCTGACTTGGAAATATATCGACATTCCTTTGTCGCTGGGTCAAAATCCTGGAACTCCCTCCCGAACAGCACTGTGGGAGTGCCTTCACCACAAGGACTGCAGCAGTTCAAAAAGGTGACTCACTTCCATCTTCTCAAGGGCAATTAGGGATGGGCAATAAATGCTGGACTTGCCAGCGACACTCACAGCCCATGAACGAATAAAAAAAATTTTTTTACTGGAGCGGCGATGTCACTTAAAAACATCCTGGATGACTGAGCAGACACCTTTAGAACAGTATTAATCACCCTGCAAAGGAGAGGGACCAGAAATTATTCCTTAATATGTTCTGCTTCTTCTCAGCCTGACGTACCAACCAAAAACCCAAACAATGATTTACCATTGCAACATGGAATGGACAAACAATTCTAGGCAAAAGTACTTAAATCAAATATCCAGTATATGATACAACCTGCTGATCATCACTAATCATCATCAACATCAAAAATCCACAGACCAATGATCCTACCATCTACATCAAATTGTGCCTGCTCAGAACTACTGTGACCCTGGTGAAATTACTAGGGCAAGGGGAGATTTTGTAATTTGCCTGCAAATGGCAGGTGCCATTAGAGATGCATCTAGGGCCCCTGCCATGTTTGAAGATGCAGAAATTCCAAAATAGGAATGCTGGGTTGGGCAGCGAGAAGGATCCACCCCCTCCTCACAGCAGAAGAAACTTCTAGGTTCCCTTTGTAAGGTTGGGGCACTTTATTAATTGTGGAAGTAACATTTAGCACCCAGATCTTTAAAGGTCGATGACTTGATCCTAACCTAGCCCTCACCAATCCCCCAGGCCTTTGAGAAAACTATGGCACTGGACCACAATCTGGCATTTTTAGGTCCCAGCCTAGTGTTTGTCCAAAGTGATGGCAGGAGTACACCAGAATGGCCACAGATTTTCAGGGCCGACTGACAAATGAACGATAGCCTGGTTGTAGCCTCATTCAAAACATTGATTACCTCATCGAGTTTGAAAGTAAGAGTTAACATGAGATTGTAAAACAGTGGAACATGCTCAGAAACAGCAGATTTTCAGACTGTGTATAAAACAATTTGTTATTGTTAAACTGAATCACCAAGATTGGCTTGGGATATCTAATTTATTGAACTAGGAGACTCTTGAGCAGAAGCACAGTGATTACCTTGATTGGTTTAATGATCAAGCACATGCTTTGAAAAAAATCCCTTAACATCACACTTAAAACCAACTGCAGGCTACAACTCTTTTGTTGTGAACAAAATAAAACATTAAATCAAGTGCCCCCTGGTTAAAGGGCGGTGAGGGGGGCGCTGGCGGGAACACTTCAAAAACTTTCAATACAGTGCCCCCCCTTTTTTTTTTGTTATTTTGTTTTTTTTTCCTGAGGGCACCAAAAACACATATTACACAAGTGCCCCCTGGCTAAAAGGGGGTGGGCACCAAAACCGACAAACCTAAACAAATTAAACTTTAGATATGTGGTTCAAATTAAAATGTGGTTGCCAGGGTTGATGATGCACTCCAGTACTGCAGTCTACATTTAGGAAAAACACAGGACACTTGATGGGACATGAAACTTCAGTCTTTGGCTGACTACAATGCTAAGAACATTTACAGTGCCTTGAAAGATATCTAATAGCCGAGATACCTTTAGCACAGCATGCCTAAACCCAATTTCTGATCATGAATAAAGATGATATACTTAACAAATAGACTTAACATTTTCTGAAAGCAACCTTCTCAACCAACTATCACACATTGCTGCAGAAGCCATAGTAGTGCAATATCCAATACAAAACAATTTCACACTTCTCCAATGCTCTTGAAAAGTTTCAAAGACCAGGTTAATAGAACCTGATAGCATCTTAGCAGAATCTACAAACACAGCATCCCTTCTCCCAAAGAATGCACATTAGGAATTTTTGGAGGAAGAACATGTACTGTAAAAACTGAAAGCTCCCTTAATTATATTTCCCATCAGATCAGATTGTGATAACTGCCATAGAACTGAAAAAGGCAAATGTCCATCATTGCTGATAACAGTCTGCCTGAAATGCCATATGAATTTTGCTTTAAGTGCAGCATTGTTGACATGTGGCAGAGCAAATTGATAAGGTAGTTAAAAAAGCATATGAGTTAGTTGGGTTTATAAATAGAGGCACAGAATATAAAAGCAAAGAGATCATGCCAGAACTTTATAAATAGCGAGAGTATTGTGGACAATCCTGCACACCACACTTCAGGAAAGATATAAAGGCCTTAGAAAGGTACAGAGGAGGT
Source organism: Pristiophorus japonicus (assembly GCF_044704955.1). NCBI lineage: Eukaryota > Metazoa > Chordata > Chondrichthyes > Pristiophoridae > Pristiophorus > Pristiophorus japonicus. The sequence continues at coordinate 33,619,130 of NC_091983.1, forward strand.
TTATCAGGACGGTTTGGGAAAATTGGGATTGTTCTCCTTGGAACCGAGGAGGTTAAGAGGTGATCTAATAGAGGTTTTCAAGATGACATGGGGTTTTGATGAAGTAGATAGAGAAAGGCTGGTCCCTCTGGCAAGTGGGTCAATAACCAGAGTTCATATATTTAAAATCATTGCCAAAAGATTTAGAGGGAAGCTGAGGAGACATATTTTCACGCAGAGAGTTGTCAGGATCTGGAACGCTCTACCTGTAAAGGTGGTGGAAGCTGATTCCATAAATAACTTTAAATGGGAGTTAGACAGGTACTGGAGGATGAAGAACATGGAACGTAGAAGAACATAGAAACTTACAGCGCAGATGGAGGCCATTTTGACCCATCGTGTCCACGCCGGCCGACAAAGAGCCGCACAGCCCTTGGTCAGCAGCCTTAAAGGTTATATATAAACCCATGAACAATGACAGAAAGGGAAAGAGCACCCAGCCCAACCAGTCCACCTCACACAACTGCGACCCCCCTTATACTGAAACATTCTACACTCCACCCCAACCAGAGCCATGTGATCTGCTGGGAGAGGCAAAAACCAGATAAAAACCCAGGCCAATTTAGGGAGAAAAAAATCTGGGAAAATTCCTCTCTGATCCATTCAGGCGATCGAAACTAGTCCAAGAGATTACCCTGGCCGTATTCGATTCACTGCAGTACTTACCATTATATCTGCACCAGCCAACAAAAGGTCATCTAGTCTAATCCCAATTACCAGCTCTAGGTCCATAACCCTGCAGGTTACGCACTTTAAGTGCCTATCCAACCGTCTCTTCAAAGTGGTGAGGGTTTCTGCATCCACCACTCTTCCAGATCCCCACAATCCTCTGCGTAAAGAAGACCCCTCAAATCCCCTCTAAACCTTCCACAAACCACCTTAAAACTCTGCCCCCTTGTAATAGACCTCTCCACCAATGGAAATAGGCCCTTACTATCCACTATGTCCATTCCCCTCAATATTTTATACACCTCAATGAAGTCTCTTCTCAACCTCCTCTGTTCCAATGGGAACAAACCCAACCTATCCAATCTGTCCTCTTAATTAAGATTCTCCATTCCAGGCAGCATCCTAGTAAATCTCCTCTGCACTCTCTCTAGTGCAATCAAGTCCTTCCTATAATATGGCGACCAGGACTGCATGCAGTGGCGAGCGGCCTACAAGAGGCCCGTCAATGAGCAGCAGGAGTTCGTGAGAGGCGGGAGTTCAGGAGGCGAGCGGCCTACAAGAGGCCCGTCAGTGAGCAGCGGGAGTTCGTGAGAGGCGGGAGTTCGGGAGGTGAGCAGCCTACAAGAGGCCCGTCAGTGAGAGGCGGGAGTTCGTGAGAGGTGGGAGTTCGGGAGGCGAGTGGCCTACAAGAGGCCCGTCAGTGAGAGGTGGGAGTTTGTGAGAGATGGGAGTTCGGGAGGTGAGCGGCCTAGAAAAGCCAGCAGTCGGGAGTCAGGGAGTTCGAGCAGGAGGCGGGAGTTCGGGAGGCGAGCGGCCTATAAAGGCCAGCAGTCGGGAGTCAGGGAGCTTGAGGTGCGTCGAGGAGGCGGGAGTTCAAGCACCGGGGAGTCTGGGGATCGGCGGAGGCCGATAAAAGGCCCAGCCGGTGCAGCTGCAGCAGGGGGAGAAAGCAACAAAGAAGTAGAAAATAATCGAAAGGTGACGTCACAGCCAAGGGGGTAAGTGATTGGTAAGTAGTTTTTCTTTTTCTTTTCTATATCAGTAAGTAACCTTTTAGTCTTCTTGTTGCCAAATTAAGTTTATCTAGGGGTTAAGTCATGGCAGGACAGCTCGGACATGTGTTATGCTCCTCCTGTACTATGTGCGAAGTCAGGGAAGTGTATCCAGCTGCAGCTCCTGATGGACCGCATTGCGGCGCTGGAGCTGCGGGTGGATTTACTCTGGAGCATGCACGATGCTGAGAATGATGTGAATAGCACGTTTAGTGAGTTGGCCTTACCGCAGGAAAAGGGTACACAGCCAGATAGGGGATGGGAGACCAACAGGAAGAGCAGTGCAAGGAAGGTAGTGCAGGGGTCCCCTGCGGTCATCCCCCTGCAAAACATATACACCACTTTGGGTACTGTTGAGGGGGATGACTCAGCAGGGAGGGCAGTAGCAGCCAAGTTCATGGCACTGTGGGTGGCTCTGCTGCACAGGAGGGCAGGAAAAAGAGTGAGAGAGCAATAGTGATAGGGGATTCAACTGTAAGGGGAATAGATAGACGTTTCTGCGGCTGCAATCAAGACTCCAGGATGGCAAGTTGCCTCCCTGGTGCAAGGGTCAAGGATGTCTCAGAGCGGGTGCAGGGCATTCTGAAAAGGGAGGGTGAACAGCCAGTTGTCGTAGTGCATATAGGTATCAACGATATAGGTAAAAAATGGGATGATGTCCTACAAGATGAATTTTGGGAGCTAGGAGCTAAATTAAAAAGTAGGACCTCAAAAGTAGCAATCTCAGGATTGCTACCAGTGCCACGTGCGAGTCAGAGTAGGAATCGCAGGATAGCTCAGACGAATACGTGGCGTGAGGAGTGGTGCAGCAGGGAGGGATTCAAATTCCTGGGACATTGGTTCTGGTTAGGTGGGACCAGTACAAACCAGATGGTCTGCACCTGGGTAGTACTGGAACCAATGTCCTAGGGGGAATGTTTGCTAGTGCTGTTGGAGAGGAGTTAAACTAATACGGCAGGGGGATGGGAACCTATGCAGGGAGACAGAGGGAAGTAGAATGGGGGTAGAAGCAAAAGATAGAAAGAAGAAAAGTAAAAGTGGAGGGCAGAGAAACCTAAGGCAAAAAGCAAAAAGGGCCACATTACAGCAAAATTCTAAAGGGGAAAAGTGTGTTAGAAAGACAAGCCTGAAGGCTCTGTGCCTCAATGCGAGGAGTATTCGGAATAAGGTGGACGAATTAACTGCGCAGATAGCAGTTAACAGGTATGATGTAATTGGCATCTCGGAGACATGGCTCCAGGGTGACCAAGGCTGGGAACTCAATATCCAGGGGTATTCAACATTTAGGAAGGATCGACATAAAGGAAAAAGAGGCGGGGTGGCATTGCTGGTTAAAGAGGAAATTAATGCAATAGTCAGAAAGGACATTAGCTTGGATGATGTGGAATCGGTATGGGTGGAGCTGCGGAATACCAAGGTGCAGAAAACGCTAGTGGTAGTTGTGTACAGACCACCAAACAGTCGTAGTAAAATTGGGGACAGCATCAAACAAGAAATAAGGGATGCATGCAATAAAGGTACAGCAGTTATCATGGGTGACTTTAATCTACATATTGATTGGGCTAACCAAACTGGTAGCAATGCGGTGGAGGAGGATTTCCTGGAGTGTATTAGGGATGGTTTTCTAGACCAATATGTCGAGGAACCAATCAGGGAGCTGGCCATCCTAGATTGGGTGATGTATAATGAGCAAGGACTAATTAGCAATCTTGGTGTGCGAGACCCCTTGGGAAAGAGTGACCATAACATGGTAGAATTCTTTATTAGGGTGGAGAGTGACACAATTAATTCAGAAACTCGGGTCCTGAACTTAAGGAAAGGTAACTTCGATGGTTTGAGGCGTGAATTGGCTAGAGTAGACTGGCAAATGATACTTAAAGGGTTGACGGTGGATAGGCAATGGCGAACATTTAAAGATCACATGGATGAACTTCAGTAATTGTACATCCCTGTCTGGAGTAAAAATAAAATGGGGAAGGTGGCTCAACCGTGGCTAACAAGAGAAATTAAGGATAGTGTTAAATTCAAGGAAGAGGCATATAAATTGGCCAAAAAAAGCAGCAAACCTGAGGACTGGGAGAAATTTAGAATTCATCAGAGGAGGACAAAGGGTTTAATTAGGAGGGGAAAAATAGAGTATGAGAGGAAGCTTGCCGGGAACATAAAAACTGACTGCAAAAGCTTCTATATATTTGTGAAGAGAAAAAGATTAGTGAAAACAAACATAGACCCCTTGCAGTCAGATTCAGGTGAATTTATAATGGGAAACAAAGAAATGGCAGATCAGTTCAACAAATACTTTGGTTCTGTTTTCACGAAAGAAGACACAAATAACCTTCCAGAAATACTAGGGGACCGAGGGTCTAGTGAGAAGGAGGAACTGAAGGATATCCTTATAAAGCGGAAAATTGTGTTAGGGAAATTGATGTGATTGAAGGCCGATAAATCCACAGGGCCTGATAGTCTGCATTCCAGGGTACTTAAGGAAGTGGCCCTAGAAATAGTGGATGCATTGGTGATCATTTTCCAACAGTTTATTGACTCGGGATCAGTTCCTATGGACTGGAGGGTAGCTAATGTAACACCACTTTTTAAAAAGGGAGGGAGAGAGAAAGCTGGTTAGCCTGACATCAGTAGTGGGAAAAATGTTGGAATCAATTATTAAAGATGAAATAGCAGCACATTTGGAAAGCAGTGACAGGATCAGTCCAAGTCAGCATGGATTTATGAAGGGGAAATCTTGCTTGACAAATCTTCTGGAATTTTTTTAGGATGTAACTAGTAGAGTGGACAAGGGAGAACCAGTGGATGTGGTGTATTTGGACTTTCAAAAGGCTTTTGACAAGGTCCCACACAAGAGATTGGTGTGCAAAATTAAAGCACATGGTATTGGGGGTAATATACTGATGTGGATAGAGAACTGGTTGGCAAACAGGAAGCAGAGGGTCGGGATAAACGGGTCCTTTTCAGAATGGCAGGCAGTGACCAGTGGAGTGCCGCAGGGCTCAGTGCTGGGACCCCAGCTCTTTACAATATACATCAATGATTTGGATGAAAGAATTGAGTGTAATATCTCCAAGTTTGCAGATGACACTAAACTGGGTGGAGGTGTAAGCTGTGAGGGGGACGCTAAGAGGCTGCAGGGTGACTTAGACAGATTAGATGATTGGGCAAATGCATGGCAGATGCAGCATAATGTGGATAAATGTGAGGTTATCCACTTTGGGGGCAAAAACGCAAAGACAGAATATTATCTGAATGGTGGCAGATTAGGAAAAGGGGAGGTGCAACGAGAGCTGGGTGTCATGGTTTATCAGTCATTGAAAGTTGGCATACAGGTGCAGCAGGCGGTTAAGAAGGCAAATGGTATGTTGGCCTTCATAACTAGGGGATTTGAGTATAGGAGCAGGGAGGTCTTACTGCAGTTGTACAGGACCTTTGTGAGGCCTCACCTAGCATGTTGTGTTCAATTTTGGTCTCCTAATCTGAGGAAGGACATTCTTGCTATTGAGGGAGTGCAGCGAAGATTCACCAGACTGATTCCCAGGCTGGCTGGACTGACATATGAGGAGAGACTGGATCAACTGGGCCTTTATATATTGGAGTTTAGAAGGATGAGAGGGAATCTCATTGAAAAATATAAGATTCTGACGGGATGGGACAGGTTACATGAGAGTCGATTGTTCCCGATGTTGGGTAAGTCCAGAACCAGGGGACACAGTCTTAGGCTAAGGGGTAGGCCATTTAGGACTGAGATGAAGAGAAACTTCTTCACTCAGAGAGTTGTTAACCTGTGGAATTCCCTGCCGCAGAGAGTTGTTAATGCCAATTCATTTGATATATTCAAGAGGGAGTTAGATATGGCCCTTATGGCTAAAGGGATCAAGGGGTATGGAGAGAAAGCAGAAACACGGTTCAGAGGTGATGATCAGCCTTGATCTTATCGACTGGTAGTGTAGGCTCGAAGGGCCAAAAGGCCTACTCCTGCATCTATTTTCTATGCTTCTATGCCTTCTTAACCACCTTATCCATCTGGCCTGCTACTTTCAGGGATACCACTTCATGTGTATACCCTTTCCTTATTAGCCCTCCCAAAGTGCATCACCTCACATTTCTCTGATTAAATTGCATTTACCACTGCTCTGTCCACCTGACCAGTAGATTGATATCCTCCTGCAGTCCATGACTTTCGTCTTCATTATCAACCACACAGCCAATTTTAGTGTCATCTGCTCCCTATATTCAAATATAAATCATTGATATATACCACAAAAAGCAAGGGACCCAGTACTGAGCCCTGCGGAACCCCACTGGAAACATCCTTCCAGTCACAAAGATATCTATCGACCATTACCCTTTGCCTCCTATCTCTAAGCCAATTTTGGATGCAATTTGCCACTTTGCCTTGGATCCCATGGGCTTTAATATTCGTGACCAGTCTATATGTGGGACCTTATCAAAAGCTTTGCTAAAGTCCATATACACTGCATCGTCGACCCTCTTGGTTACCTCCTCAAAAAATTCAATCAGGGTAGTCAAACACGATCTTCACTTAACAAATCTGTGCTGACTGTCCCTAATTAATCCTTGCCTTTCCAAATGTAGATTTATCTTGTCTTTCAGGATTTTTTCCAATAATTTTCCTACCACTGAGGTTAGGCTGACAGGCCTGTAATTACTCATCCTATCTTACAGGGTAACAGACAAAAAGTGGGGATGTGGGATTAAGCCTGCATGGTCTTTGAAAGAGCCAGCACAGGAATGATGGGCTGAATGGCCTCCTTCTGCACTGTAAGCTTCTATTCTACATAATTGTTAGCAGGAAAATCGAAATAACATACCTTGAACAAAACTTGCACATCTATATAATCTTTGTACACAACGTGATGAGAGAGTCTTTGAGATCACCAAGTTCATCAAAATTGTATGATGGGCTGAGTAATTGCTGTTGGCAACACATCCTGATCTTTTCTCAGTCTCCAACAGTGTAAAGCAAGGCTGTATTTTAGAACCAGGTTACTTGTTTATTCTTTGCAGCCACACTTGACTGCTAACCTCGGCATCAGTGTTTACAGCTTGCTTAGAAAAGGCAGCAAGCTCTTCAATCCCAGATGATTCCAAGTGAAGACCAAAATATTTGTCCGTGGACTCTTTCTTTGCTAAATATTGTGCCCTTCTGATCCACACACTGCAAGAACTCCCAGTCACTCTAGAGAACCTTGCAGCTTTGTCAAGCAATATGGACTTATCAGTTTAAATTGAAAAACAGGGATTATTCCATCCAGCACCTCATCATCTGTATTGCAATCTGACAATAATAATTAGTGATACATATCTCAATAGCACACATCTGTGTTAGAATAATCGCCTAGTATTTTTTTCAGTGGGGTAAGGAAACAGATATGGCACAGTATTCAACTGACGATGAAGATCAAAGTATGTCAAGCAATCATAATTATTTCATTTCAGTACAGCTATGGAACAAGGCCAACTTACTTCATTTTCAATGTCTGTCACATACAATACCACTGCACAATCCTGTGAATTTGCTGGAAACAGTGAAATGCTACATAAGAACATAAGAAATAGGAGCAGGAGTAGGCCATTTGGCCCCATAAGATCATGGCTGATCTGACCTTGGCCTCAACTCCACTTCCCCACTTGTTCCCCATAACCCTTGACTCCCCTGTCATGGTGAACACTGTTGGATCAAAACACCATGATTTTGAAAGCTCAGCTACGATGAGCTGATTCATGTGATAGAACGGGCCGACAACAGGTTACCTAAATCTTTTACAGCCAACCAAAAGAAGCCAAGCACTCACGTGGTGGGCAGCAATTGGGCTTCAAGGAGGGCTATAAAGCAATACTAAAGTTCAGAATCTTTGAGTGCAGAAGACTACTATGACCACATTGGCATAAGTATGAGTGCTGATCTGCAGCTGGTTCTGAATGTTGCACCTAGGCATGGTGTTATATCTTCCTAGCTATTGATATTTGAGATTTTGACATAAGGTGCTTATTCTTTAGAGCCTTCCAAATCAGCTGTATAGTGGTGTGGCTCACCTTGTTTTAACCAATGTTAACTGTAATGGTCAATGCTATTGAATATTTGTCGGTTCTTAGTTAACTTGCAAGTCAAATATGTAATGCACATGCATGCTTACATTAAAGGTACAATAGATTGTAAGCTGACCTTTGCCATTAATGTGTGCTTTTCTGCCCTCCTTCCTTTGGGGTTGCTGCAATACCATCAACACATGGGCATCTTTAGCTGTTTGCTTTGTTTCTTTAGGTATTCTTCCAATCTTTTCTCAATATTACAGCAGTAAATTAGAAGAACTCCGACAGAAATTCCAGGTGCACATATGCGTACATTTTGTATCCTTCAAGTCACGAATCATCTGTCTCAAATCTATCATCATTTATTGTTGTGCTACTTTGACACACTTAATTGTAGGCAGATTTATTCTGGACCAATTTCTGACAATTGATTGGCTCATATACAAGGTTTTCCCAACAATTGTTAAAAATAAACAGCTGTTAAGAATGCAAAAGAAATTCCTCCAATAATAGGAAATATCTTAACAAAGGAACCGGAATGTCTGTAATATAACCTGAGCAAGATTATTTGAAAAAAAGGAGAAGAAAGTCAGATATTTCATCCAGGATTCTGACCTCCTACCTGAAGAGCAATTAAACTCTATCATATAATTAAATGCTCGTTGACCTAGAAGTCTGTATACTTAACGATAATTAAAGAAACACAGGTTGCAGCACAATAACACATTGTGTATTACATGGTGCAACACTTCACACTTATAAAATAGCATCTCATCCAACTTACCACGAGCAATGCCATGAGCGTTTCACTAGTATTGTATTAACTCTGACACTGGCCTTCGCAAAGCTAATGGGATCAGGGAGACTTGCTTTAATGAATACCAACAGCAGTCACCTGCATCATTGGAAGCAAATCTAGGATGACAAAACAGTCAGAGGGAGATAGAAGAGCAAATATGTAGGCACATTTCTGAGAAGTGCAAAAACTATAAGGCAGTAATAATAGGGGATTTCAACTACTCTAATATTAACTGGGATAGAATTAGTGTGAATTCAAAATGCATTCAAGAGAACTTTTTTAGCCAGTATGTAGCAAGCCCAACAAGGAAGGGGGCGGTTCTGGACTTAGTTTAGGGAATGAAGCTGGGCAGGTGGAAGGGGTATCAGTGGGAGAGCATGTTGGTGCTTGTGATCATAATTCAGTTAGATTTAGGGTAGGTATGGAATAACAACAACAATCAGACAAAGATAAACCAGGAATAAATGTTCCCAATTGGGGAAAAGCCAATTTTGCTGAGCTGAGATGGGATTTAGCCAAAGTGGACTGGAAACAGCTACTTAAAGGTAAATCAGTATCAGAGCAGTGGGAGGCATTTAAGGAGGAAATCCTGAGGGTTCAGAGCAAATATGTTTCCTTTAAAGAAAAAGGGTGGGACTAACAAATCTAGAGCCTCCTGGATGTCAAGGGGCATACAGGGTAGGATAAAGAAAAAAAGGGAGGTTTAAGACAGATACCGAGGGCTCAATACTGCAGAAACTCAAGAGGAGTGTAGAAAGTGCAGGGGTGCAATTAAACAGGAAGTCAGGAAAGGCAAGAGAGAGCATGAAAAATATTGGCAAGTAAAATCAAGGAAAACCCAAAGATGTTTCATAAATACATTAGGAGCAAGAGGATAACTAAAGAAAGATTCGGGCCTATTAGAGACCATAAAGGTAATCTGTGTGTCGAGGCGGAAGGCGTGGGTATGATTTTTAATAAATCCTTTGTGTTTGTTTTCAGAAAGGGTAGGGCAATGGAAACATTGCAATCAGGGAGGAGGTATGTGAACTATTAGATGAAATAAATATAGTGAGAGAGGAAGTATTAAGGGGCTTAGCAGCTTTGAAAGTGGATAAATCCCCAGGTCTGGATGAAATGTATCCCATGCTTTTAATAGAAGCAAAAGAGGAAATAGCAGAGGCTCTGACCATGATTTTCCAATCCTCTCTGGCTACAGATGTGGTGCCGGGAACTGGAGGACTGCTAATGTTGTAGCCTTGTTTAAAAAGGGAGAAAGGGATAGACCGAGTAATTCGCCAGTCAGCCTAACCTCGGTGGTAGAAAAATTATTAGAAAAAATTCTGAGGGACAGGATAAATCTTCATTTAGAAAGACATGGATTAATCAAGGACAGTCAGCATTGATTTGTTAAGGGAAGGCTGTGTCTGTCGAACTTGATTGAATTTTTTGAGGAGGTAACAAGGAGGGCCAATGAGGGCAGTGCATATGATATAGTGCATATGGATTTTAGCAAAGCTTTTGGTCTGGTTCCATGTGACAGTCGGGAGCAGCGTCGAGGAGGTGCGTGGAGCGGCCTATAAAAGGCACAGCAGGGAGTCGGGAGCAGCGTCGAGGAGGTGCGTGGAGCGGCCTATAAAAGGCACAGCAGGGAGTCCGGGGCCCAGCGTCGGCGGCAGTCGGGAGCAGCGTCGAGGAGGTGCGTGGAGCGGCCTATAAAAGGCACAGCAGGGAGTCCGGGGCCCAGCGTCGCCGGCAGTCGGGAGCAGCGTCGAGGAGGTGCGTGGAGCGGCCTATAAAAGGCACAGCAGGGAGTCCGGGGCCCAGCGTCGGCGGCAGTCGGGAGCAGCGTCGAGGAGGTGCGTGGAGCGGCCTATAAAAGGCACAGCAGGGAGTCCGGGGGCCAGCGTCGGCGGCAGTCGGGAGCAGCGTCGAGGAGGTGCGTGGAGCGGCCTATAAAAGGCACAGCAGGGACTCCGGGGCCCAGCGTCGGCGGCAGTCGGGAGCAGCGTCGAGGAGTTGCGTGGAGAGGCCTATAAAAGGCGGGACTTGTGCAGCTACAGGGAGAAGGCAAAAAAGAAGTAGAAAGAAATCAAAAGGTGACGTCACAGCCAAGAGGGTAAGTGATTGGCTGGTGATTGGTGAGTAGTTTTTCTTTTTTCTCTTCTATATCAGTGAGTAACTTTTAACATTGTTGTTGCCAATTTAAGTGTAAGGGTTAAGTCATGGCAGGAGAGCTCGGTCGGGTGTTATGCTCCTCCTGTACCATGTGGGAACTCGGGGACGACACCAGTGTCCCTGACGACTACATGTGCGGGAAGTGTATCCACCTCAAGCTCCTGACGGTCTGCGTTGCGGAGTTGGAGCTGAGGGTGGATTCACTCTGGAGCATCCACGATGCTGAGAATGACGTGAGTATCACGTGTAGCGAGTTGGTCGTACCGCAGGGAAAGGGTCCACAGCTAGATAGGGAATGGAAGACCAACAGGAAGAGCAGTGCAAGGAAGGTAGTGCAGGAGTCCCCTGTGGTCATCCCCCTGCAAAACAGATACACTGCTTTGGGTACTGTTGAGGGGGATGACTCATCAGAGGAGGGCAGCAGCAGCAGCCAAGTTCATGGCACCATGGCTGGCTCTGCTGCACAGGAGGGCAGGAAAAAGAGTGGGAGAGCAATAGTGATTGGGGATTCAATGGTGAGGGGAATAGATAGGCGTTTCTGCGGCCGCAACCGAGACTCCAGGATGGTATGTTGCCTCCCTGGTGCAAGGGTCAAGGATGTCTCGGAGCGGGTGCAGGACATTCTAAAAAGGGAGGGAGAACAGCCAGTTGTCGTGGTGCACATTGGTACCAACGACATAGGTAAAAAAAGGGATGAGGTCCTACGAAACGAATTTAAGGAGTTAGGAGCTAAATTTAAAAAGTAGGACCTCAAAAGTAGTAATCACGGGATTGCTACCAGTGCCACGTGATAGTCAGAGTAGGAATCGCAGGATAGCGCAGATGAATACGTGGCTTGAGCAGTGGTGCAACAGGGAGGGATTCAAATTCCTGGGGCATTGGAACCGGTTCTGGGGGAGGTGGGACCAGTACAAACCGGACGGTCTGCACCTGGGCAGGACTGGAACCAATGTCCTAGGGGGAGTGTTTGCTAGTGCTGTTGGGGAGGATTTAAACTGATATGGCAGGGGGATGGGAACCAATGCAGGGAGACAGAGGGAAACAAAAAGGAGGCAAAAGCAAAAGACAGAAAGGAGATGAGGAAAAGTGGAGGGCAGAGAAACCCAAGGCAAAGAACAAAAAGGGCCACTGTACAGCAAAATTCTAAAAGGACAAAGGGTGTTAAAAGAACAAGCCTGAAGGCTTTGTGTCTTAATGCAAGGAGTATCCGCAATAAAGTGGATGAATTAACTGTGCAAATAGATGTTAACAAATATGATGTGATTGGGATTACGGAGACGTGGCTCCAGGATGATCAGGGATGGGAACTCAACATCCAGGGGTATTCAACATTCAGGAAAGATGGAATAAAAGGAAAAGGAGGTGGGGTAGCATTGCTGGTTAAGGAGCAAATTAAGGCAATAGTTCGGAAGGACATTAGCTTGGATGATGTGGAATCTATATGGATAGAGCTGCAGAATACCAAAGGACAAAAAACGTTAGTGGGAGTTGTGTACAGACCTCCAAACAGTAGTAGTGATGTTGGGGAGGGCATCAAACATGAAATTAGGGGTGCGTGCAATAAAGGTGCAGCAGTTATAATGGGTGACTTTAATATGCACATAGATTGGGTTAACCAAACTGGAAGCAATACGGTAGAGGAGGATTTCCTGGAGTGCATAAGGGATGGTTTTTTAGACCAATATGTCGAGGAACCAACTAGGGGGGAGGCCATCTTAGACTGGGTGTTGTGTAATGAGAGAGGATTAATTAGCAATCTCGTTGTGCGAGACCCCTTGGGGAAGAGTGACCATAATATGGTGGAATTCTGCATTAGGATGGAGAATGAAATAGTTAATTCAGAGACCATGGTCCAGAACTTAAAGAAGGGTAACTTTGAAGGTATGAGGCGTGAATTGGCTAGGATAGATTGGCGAATGATACTGAAGGGGTTGACTGTGGATGGGCAATGGCAGACATTTAGAGACCGCATGGATGAACTACAACAATTGTACATTCCTGTCTGTCGTAAAAATAAAAAAGGGAAGGTGGCTCAACCGTGGCTATCAAGGGAAATCAGGGATAGCATTAAAGCCAAGGAAGTGGCATACAAATTGGCCAGAAATAGCAGCGAACCCGGGGACTGGGAGAAATTTAGAACTCAGCAGAGGAGGACAAAGGGTTTGATTAGGGCAGGGAAAATGGAGTACGAGAAGAAACTTGCAGGGAACATTAAGACGGATTGCAAAAGTTTCTATAGATATGTAAAGAGAAAAAGGTTAGTAAAGACAAACTTAGGTCCCCTGCAGTCAGAATCAGGGGAAGTCATAACGGGGAACAAAGAAATGGCGGACCAATTGAACAAGTACTTTGGTTCGGTATTCACTGAGGAGGACACAAACAACCTTCCGGATATAAAAGGGGTTGGAGGGTCTAGTAAGGAGGAGGAACTGAGGGAAATCCTTATTAGTCGGGAAATTGTGTTGGGGAAATTGATGGGATTGAAGGCCGATAAATCCCCAGTGCCTGATGGACTGCATCCCAGAGTAGTTAAGGAGGTGGCCTTGGAAATAGTGGATGCATTGACAGTCATTTTCCAACATTCCATTGACTCTGGATCAGTTCCTATGGAGTGGAGGGTAGCCAATGTAACCCCACTTTTTAAAAAAGGAGGGAGAGAGAAAACAGGGAATTACAGACCGGTCAGCCTGACATCGGTAGTGGGTAAAATGATGGAATCAATTATTAAGGATGTCATAGCAGTGCATTTGGAAAGAGGTAATATGATAGGTCCAAGTCAGCATGGATTTGTGAAAGGGAAATCATGCTTGACAAATCTTCTGGAATTTTTTGAGGATGTTTCCAGTAGAGTGGACAAGGGAGAACCAGTTGATGTGGTATATTTGGACTTTCAGAAGGCTTTCGACAAGGTCCCACACAAGAGATTAATGTGCAAAGTTAAAGCACATGGGATTGGGGGTAGTGTGCTGACATGGATTGAGAACTAGTTGTCCGACAGGAAGCAAAGAGTAGGAGTAAATGGGGACTTTTCAGAAACCAGGCAGTGACTAGTGGGCTACCGCAAGATTCTGTGCTGGGGCCCCAGCTGTTTACACTGTACATTAATGATTTAGACGAGGGGATTAAATGTAGTATCTCCAAATTTGCGGATGACACTAAGTTGGGTGGCAGTGTGAGCTGCAAGGAGGATTCTATGAGGCTGCAGAGCGACTTGGATAGGTTAGGTGAGTGGGCAAATGCATGGCAGATGAAGTATAATGTGGATAAATGTGAGGTTATCCACTTTGGTGGTAAAAACGGAGAGACAGACTATTATCTGAATGGTGACAGATTAGGAAAAGGGGAGGTGCAAAGAGACCTGGGTGTCATGGTACATCAGTCATTGAAGGTTGGCATGCAGGTACAGCAGGCGGTTAAGAAAGCAAATGGCATGTTGGCCTTCATAGCGAGGGGATTTGAGTACAAGGGCAGGGAGGTGTTGCTACAATTGTACAGGGCCTTGGTGAGGCCACACCTGGAGTATTGTGTACAGTTTTGGTCTCCTAACCTGAGGAAGGACATTCTTGCTATTGAGGGAGTGCAGCGAAGGTTCACCAGACTGATTCCCGGGATGGCGGGACTGACCTATCAAGAAAGACTGGATCAACTGGGCTTGTATTCACTGGAGTTCAGAAGAATGAGAGAGGACCTCATAGAAACGTTTAAAATTCTGACGGGGTTAGACAGGTTAGATGCAGGAAGAATGTTCCCAATGTTGGGGAAGTCCAGAACCAGGGGACTCAGTCTAAGGATAAGGGGGAAGCCATTTAGGACCGAGATGAGGAGGAATTTCTTCACCCAGAGAGTGGTGAACCTGTGGAATTCTCTACCACAGAAAGTTGTTGAGGCCAATTCACTAAATATATTCAAAAAGGAGTTAGATGAAGTCCTTACTACTAGGGGAATCAAGGGGTATGGTGAGAAAGCAGGAATGGGGTACTGAAGTTGCATGTTCAGCCATGAACTCATTGAATGATGGTGCAGGCTAGAAGGGCCGAATGGCCTACTCCTGCACCTATTTTCTATGTTTCTATGTTTCTATGAAAGTAAAAGCCCATGGGATCCAACGCAAAATGACAAGATGGATCCAAAATTGGCTCAGAGGCAGGAAACAAAAGATGGGTGTTTTTGTGACTGCAAGGCTGTTTCCAGTGGAGTTCCGCAGGGCTCAGTACTAAGTCCCTTGCTTTTTGTGGTATATATCAATTATCTAGACTTGAATGTAGAGGGTATGATTAAGAAGTTTGCAAATGATATAAAAATTGGCGCTGTGGTTGATAATGAAGAAGAAAGCTGCAGACTGCAGGAAGATATCAATGAACTGGTCAGGTGGGCAGAACAGTGGCAAATTCAATCTGGAGAAGTGTGAGGTAATGCATTTGGGGAGGGCTAACAAGGCAAGGGAATACATATTAAATGGTAGGGCACTGAGAAGTGTAGAGGAACAGAGAGATCTTGGAGTGCATGTTCACAGATCCCTGAAGGTAGCAGGCCGGATAGATAAGGTGTTTAAGAAGGCATACAGAATACTTGCCTTAATTAGCCGAGGCATAGAATACAAGAGCAGGGAGGTTACGTTTGAATTGTATAAAACATTAGTTAGGCCACAGCTAGAGTACTGTGTTCCGTTCTGGTCACCACATTACAGGAAGGATGTGACTGCACTAGAGAGGGTACAGAGGAGATTTACCAAAATGTTGCCTGGACTGGAGAATTTCAGCTATGATGAAAGATTGGATAGGCTGGGTTTGTTTTCTTTGGAACAGAGGAGGCTGAGGGTATAAAATTATGAGTGGCCTAAATAGAGTGGATAGGAAGGACCTATTTCCCTTAGCAGAGGGGTCAATAACTAATGGGCGTAGATTTAATGTAATTGGTAAGAGGTTTATAGGGGATTATGAGGGGAAATTGTTTCACCCAGAGGGTGTTTGGGATCTGGAATTCACTGCCTGAAAGGATGGTAGATGCAGAAACCCTCATTCCATTTTAAAAGTACCTGGATATGCACTAGAAGTGCCGTAACCTACAGGTCTACAGACCAAGAGCTGGAAAGTGGGATTAAGCTGGATGGCTCTTTGTCGGCCGGTGCTGACGTGATGGGCTGAAATGGCCTCCTTCCGTGCTGTAAATTTCTATGATTCTATGATGACCACCCTCTCTTAGAGGCTTGGTACTGCAGCACAAGTTGCTCATCTGGGGAGGGTGCCAACATCTGACAAATGCCCCCTTTCATACCCTTTAGTAAAATTTTAAAGAATGACCTTATTCTTTGGCAGTCCAACGCATGCTCCTGGCCTGTATCCCAAAGAATTTCATTGCCATTGCACTGCCATTCAGTGCCTAGCTTGCCTGATCTTACCAATTGCACCAGCCACTGATGATTCACCCACTGACTGAAAGGCCAGGGACATTGAAACTCATAGCTAAGGGATTCACCTCTACCCTGGCCCCACCCCTTCCTATAAAGCTGGCCTTGTATGGGTTGGGCAGAGTTTGTGCCCCCTACAAAGCCCCATGGAATCCCAGATGTAAACCCAGCATATCCAGGAGTGCATCAAAGCACTTGCACATTGCTGCCCCCCATATATTTATTTTGCAGCAAAACAATCTAAAAACACTTACTTCACTATCTTTGAAGAGATCTTGTACAAAACATGTTCCAACCCCCTTCAGTGGATATTTGCACCGCTCCCATACATTCACACCTAACAACAGCGTAACGTCTGACTCACTGTGAGCAATGCCATGGGAGATTAGCTGATACGTTAGTAAAGGTCTGTGACTGTACAAACTCTAATGATTTGGTTGACCTTATTCTATACTTTCTTATGTCCTTACGTTACTTGCAGGTATTTATTTAATGGAAAAAAGATTTCCGGAAATTCCACAGGAGTGGTCTCTTGAAGGGAATCCATGGGGCTCGGCTATCATTATGGTCACAACAATGATACATAATATGGTCTAATACCATTATAACAAATTAAAATGTCGAAGAGTGTGGATGGGATATGATATAGTGGCAGAGATATTTCATTTGACAAAACAGTCGCACTGAGCAGTAAAGAGACAGGAACACACAATGATAATGGAGTAACAGTCCTATCATAAGAACCGACATTATATTAAATGTCTCAGAAAACCACATTTCAGCTAATGGAGCAACAAACTGACAAGAGAAGCCAGGTTGTTGTAGTACCTGTATTCTCCCCTTGCAGTTCTTAAAATGTCAGCATAATCGTATTTAAAAATCCAGTTCAAGAAGACTAAACCATGTAATGAAGGTTAATCTGCAGATACTGAGGTAGTTGTAAATATTAACCGCAGTTATCTCTCTGTTCAGAAGTGTATTTTTGTAATATTACAAACATACCAGAAATTCAGCGATTTTGCGACCGGTTTTTTGGCGATATTTCACCCTTTTTGGCAAAAACCCGGTCGTCTGGAAATTCGGTGACTTCTCTGCGATGGCGCTTTCCATGTACCGCTGGGGAGAGGAGCGCTGTCGTGCAACAATTCAAATAGCGTTTTCGCCCAAAATTTGGCTCTCTTCGCACCCGTATTCTACGCTCAGAATACCGACAGGGCAAAACCTGTCATAGCAGCCCTGCCAGCAATGCTAAGTATGGAGACCTGTAAAAAGGTGAGTTAAAGTTTTTATTTTTAAATTCTTTTTCAACAGAAAATTGTTGAGGCCAGTTCGTTAGATATATTCAAAAGGGAGTTAGATGTGGCCCTTACGGCTAAAGGGATCAAGGGGTATGGAGAGAAAACAGGAATGGGGTACTGAAGTTGCATGATCAGCCATGATCATATTGAATGGTGGTGCAGGCTCGAAGGATCGCATGGCCTACTCCTGCACCTATTTTCTATGTTTCTATGTAAGTAATTGGTAAATGTTTTATGAATTTTTAAAAAATTGTTCCCAATTTATTTTTAGGTGTTTTTCCATCCTCCCAAAGCGCCTCTCGCAGCGGTATTGGCCTCAGACTAAAGTTGGCGAGGATTGCGGTTTGCGCTGCAAATCCTCATGCAACGCCTATTTTTACCGTTGCACAAATTAAAGGTTGAATTTACGGCCTGATAGCGGTAGTGAAGCGAAAATGGTAATTTTGGCAAAAAAAATACAGTTTTCGCTGAGAATCGACTTTCTAGCCCTATATGACTGTGGTCCTGTGTCTGTATGCCAAAAATTAATTCCCACGCAGTCAAACACTTGACTGTTTATTAAGGGTTAAATTAATCTGAACATACTCTCGGCCAACATCAAGATCACATTGGTCAAGGTAGAGACACACATTACAGCTCAACCCTCCAGATATCTTCCTTCTTTATCTCCCAACCATTGGTTATGATCTCATTTCATTTATACTGTTTCTAGGCTGTGCTAATCCATAGGCAGCTACAATCCGTAAGCCTTTACTCACTCTCAATCCCCATTCTGCTGCTTTATGTCCTCGAGTTGCAAAGAGAGATATCAGTCGGGTCAGCATGACATGAAAGCAGGGTTGCCAACTCTTGTTGGACATATTTCTGGAGATTTCATCACATGGCCGCCAACTCCCCCCTCCCCGCCCCCCCAGTCAAACTTTTTCCCGTCATTTTGTAACTAATAAATGAAAGTGTTCCAAAAAAAAATGAAAAGAAAATACAGAATTGTTTTTAATGCTCCTAAGACTTTTCTGCTGGCTTGCTGGTAGCAGTGTCCAGGATATTAATCTTCAATTCCTGGAGACTCCAAAAGTGGCCATGCCACCAAAGTAACAATGGCCTTGAAAAAACGTGCCCGAAAAGGCCCCGCAAGTTCCGGGTTTAGGCGTGTGAAACGCATACGCCTGAACCCGGCACTTGCGATCTGTCAAACAGATTCAGATCACACGTATCTTCGAGAGAAGGGCCTTCGCAGGCGGAGATTTGAGCTATTTGCCCAACACTTGCCCAACGAATGTCCTTCAAACTCTTATGCCTGCTTTTACCAGAGTAAGAGTTTTAATAGATAGAAAAAAAATGGTATTGCTTATTTTTATATTTTCAAAAGGGGGCGTGTCCGGCCACTTACGCCTGTTTTGAAAGTTTAGGCAGTGAAAACTTACTCCAAACTAACTTAGAATGGAGTAAGTACAGATTTTTGTACGCTCAGAAAAACCTTGCCTACACTTTACAAATCAGGCGTAGGGAACGAGGGAGCGGCGGGAGGGAAGGGAAGTAATTAAATTATACAAGCATTCAACAGATTTACTTATACAAATAAAGAGCCATCCTGACTAAAAAATTATAATCAAAGCAAAGACAAAATATTGAATATAGCCACCTGTGTGAAGCAGCAGCAGCCTTCGAGCTGCGGTGCTTCAGGCAGGCCTTCCATGTTGGAGACGGGGACGGTGCCAGTGACTCGACGGCAGCCCAACAACAATGGCAGCAAGCAGCCTTCGAGCTGCGGTGCTTCAGGCAGGCCTTCCTTCCATGTAGGAGACAGGGGTGGTGTCAGTGGCTTGACGGCAGCTGAAGACACAGCAAGCAGCCTTCAAGCTGCGAGGGAAGCTGAGGCCATTCGGCCACGGGATAGGAGCGTTGGCAGTGGCTGACGTCGGCCGAAGACACAGCAAGCAGCCTTCGAGCTATGAGGGAGACTGAGGCCATTCGGCTAGGGACAGAGAGAGGCAGCCAGGTAGCCAGTTTGAAACTTAAATTTGCAGAATGGGTGCTGCATTGTCAACACCACGGATTATGCAATGGTTCACCAGCAATTCACTGCATAGGAGAGAATTGATTAGAGCTCACCGCACCAGGAACGTCATAGCCCGTAGGCTGATGGGCAGGAGACCTTACCCACGTTGGCAATATCGAGCCAGGTGCTCGTACCTGGACATGAGCGAGGCTGATTGTGTCAAAAGGCTGCATTTCCGCAGAGAAGTTGTCGTTGAGATCTGTGATATGCTGAGAGCAGATTTGCAGCCCAGAAGCAGAATGCCAACTGCCTTGTCTGTTGAAGTGAAGGTAACAGCTGCACTTGCCTTATATGCCTCAGGATCGTTTCAGGCTACAACTGGAGATGTGTGCGCCATCTCTCAACGTGCAATACATGCCTGCGTTTACCAGGTCACGGCTGCACTGTATGCGTGGAGGAATGACTTCATCAATTTCCCAATGACCGCACAAGCGATCCACGAGAGGGCTGTGGGCTTCTTCAGGATTGCCAGCTTCCCAAAGGTACAGGGCTGCATTGATTGTACCCACATAGCCTTGCGAGCACCCGTGGAGGATTCTGAGCAGTACAGGAATAGAAAAGGTTTCAACTCCATCAATGTGCAGCTTGTGTGTGACGACAAGTAGTGCATCATGTCAGTCGATGCGAGATACCCTGGCAGCACCCATGATGCGTTCATCCTACACGACAGTGTTATATCTGACATGTTTGAGTAGAAGCCAGAAGGGCAGAACTGGCTACTGGGAGACAAAGGGTACGACCACCTGGCTCATGAAGCCCCTACGCGTGACACGGACAGAAGCTGACCATCAGTACAACATGGCGCACATTGCGACACGCAGCATCATTGAGAGGACCATTGGCATATTGAAACACCGTTTCCAATGCCTGGACCATTCCGGAGGCCACTTCCAGTACTCTCCTCAAATTGTCGGTCACTTCACTGTTGTGTGCTGCATGCTCCATAACTTAGCCATCATGAGGCAGCAGGAGCTGGTAGTGGAACCCGAAGACCGACGTGAGGGTCCAGTGCATGATGATAGTATTGTGGAAGAGCAGGATGTGGATGATGATGCCGATTAGGAAAGCATGCAAGTGACTGATGCCGGAGCACGAGGTCGGAGGAGGGCCGTCCATCATGCTCCTTTAACGATTGCTCGAGCCCTGCACCAGCAGCTCATCCGTGAACGCTTCAATTACTGATGCCTGAGGGCTCTGCGACCACTGTTGCGCATGGACATGTTTATTCTTTGCAGTTGTTCCTATGTTGTGTTGTGTTAATGGAACATGAAACAGTTTTAATGAAAAAATATTTTATTGAAAAGTTAACGTCACTGTAATAAAATATTTGTTGTATCAAACTTTACTTTTTAATATCACTCTTGAAGATCACTTCAAAACTTTAAGATCGCTTATAAACTTGTACAGTTACAAAAGTTACAAAACAATTTCAATGTGAAAAATCTTACACTCTTAAGATCACTTAAACTTCAAGATCACTTTTTAGATGCAAAATTAAATAAGTTACAAAATGTGAGAGTATTTACACTATAAGATCACTTAAAAACCCTAAGATCACTTATAAGTTGTAAAGTTACAAAACTTACAAAACAATTTCAATGTGAAAACTCTTACACTGTTAGGATCACTTAGACTTCAGGATCACTTTTTAGATGCAAAATTAAATAAGATACAAAATGTGAGAGCATTTACACTATAAGATCACTTAAAAACCCTAAGATCGCTTATAAGTTGTAAAGTTACAAAACTTACAAAACAATTTCAATTTGAAAAATGCTACTACAGCTACATCAAGAACAAGAACAAAAGCAACAAAGAAAGGCTGCAACTATGTCTCATCCATATCTCAGTGAATGTTCACTTCTTCATGGGGGTGTCATTTGATTGGCGGGGCTGTGTGCCCTTATTGCAGCAGCTACCTCCATGATGGCCTGTGCCATCACTTGCATGCCCCCCCTGACGGCTTGTGCCGTCGATTGCATTCCCTCGGACATTCCCTCTCTAAGTTCCTGTGTCATTACTGCTATTTCTCCCGTCAGGACCGTCACCTCTTCACCCACTGCACTGACGCTACCGATGAGTGATCGGGTAAGCTCATTGGTCTCCATACCCAATGCCACAACCTGAGTCGCATCTGTTGCACGCTGCATCTCAGGAGAGCGTGTCGCCAATCTCCTTCTCCTCTGCCTGGGTCTGCCTCGTGGCACCACTACACTGGGAGGTGCGGGCACGGACGGTGGGACGCTCGGTGTTCCAAACAGCACCACTACACAAGGAGGCGCGGGCTGGGACGGTGGGACGCTCTGTGTTCCAGACGGCAGAATTAGAGAGAGAGGCACGGGCTGGGACGGTGGGACGCTCTGTGTTGCAGACGGCAGTACTGGAGAGAGAGGCACGGGCTGGGACGGTGGGACGCTCTGTGTTGCAGACGGCAGTACTAGAGAGAGAGGTGCGGGCTGGGATGGTAGGGCGCTCTGTGTTCCAGACGACAGCACACGAGGCGCGAGAAACAGGCATCCAGGTCGGGGCTATGCTGTTCTAGGCGCGGCCCGAAACTTGACCCCATAGAAACATAGAAATTGACAGCGCAGAAGGAGGCCATTTTGGCCCATCGTGTCTGCGCCGGCCGCCAAAGAGTCGCACGGCCCTTCGTCAGCAGATCTAAAGGTTACATACAAACCCATGAACAATGACGGAAAGGCAAAGAGCACCCAGCCCAACCAATCCACCCCACACCACTGCAACATCCCTTATACTAAAAACATCTACACTCCACCCCAACTGGAGCCATGTGATCTCCTGGGAGAGGCAAAAACCAGATTAAAAACCCAGGCCAATTTAGGGAGAAAAAAATCTGGGAAAATTCCTCGGACCCATCCAGGCAATCGAAACTAGTCCAGGAGATCACCCTGGTGTATTCTATTTCCTGCAGTACTTACCATTATATCTGCGCTGACCAACAAAAGGTCATCCAGTCTAATCCCAATTACCAGCTCTAGGTCCGTAACCCTGCAGGTTACGGCACTTTAAGTGCCCATCCAACCATCTCTTAAAAGTGGTGAGGGTTTCTGCATCCACCACTCTTCCAGGCAGTGAGTTTCAGATCCCTACGACCCTCTGCATAAAGAAGCCCCCCCTCAAATCCCCTCTAAACCTTCCACCAAATACTGTAAAACTATGCCCCCTCATAATAGCCCCCTCCACCTATGTCCAGGCCTCTCAATATTTTGTACACCTCGATGAGGTCTCCCCTCAACCTCCTCTGTTCCAATGAGAACAAACCCAGCCTATCCAATCTGTCCTCATAACTAAGATTCTCCATTCCAGGCAGCATCCGAGTAAATCTTCTCTGCACTCTCTCTAGTGCAATCACGTCCTTCTTATAATACGGCGACCAGAACTGCACGCAGTACTCCAGCTGTGGCCTAACCAAAGTATTATACAATTTAAGCATAACCTCCCTGCTCTTATATTCTATGCCTTGGCCAATAAAGGCAAGCATTCCGTATGCCTTCTTAACCACCTTATCTACCTGGCCTGCTACTTTCAGGGATCTGTGGACAAGCACTCCAAGGTCCCTTTGTTCATCTACACTATTAAGTGGCCTACCGCTTAATGTGTATACCCTTTCCTTATTAGCCCACCCAACGTGCATCACCTCACACTTCTCTGAATTAAATTCCATTTGCCACTGCTCTGCCCACCTGACCAGTAGATTGATATCCTCCTGCAGCCCATGACTTTCCTCTTCATTATCAACCACACAGCCAATTTTAGTGTCATCTGCATACTTCTTAATCATACTTCCTATATTCAAATCTAATATATATACCACAAAAAACAAGGGACCCGGTACTGAACCCTGCGGAACCCCTTCCAGTCACAAAAACATCCATCAATCATTACTACCTCCAAACCAATTTTGGATCCAACTTGTCACTTTGCCCTGGATCCCATGGGCTTTGACCTTCATGACCAGTCTACCATGCGGGACCTTATCAAAAGCCTTGCTAAAGTCCATATATACTACATCGTACGCATTACCCTTATTGACCCTCTTGGTTGCCTCCTCAAAAAATCAATCAGGTTCGTCAAACACGATCTTCCCTTAACAAACCCATGCTGACTGTTCCTAATTAATCCTTGCCTATCCAAATGCAGATTTATCCTGTCTTTCAGGATTTTTTCCAATAATTTTCCCACCACTGACATTAGGCTGACCGGCCTGTAATTACTCAGCCTATCCCTTTTTCCCTTCTTAAACAAGGGTACTACATTAGCAGTCCTCCAATCCTCCGGCATCATGCCCATATCCAAAGAGGACTTGAAAATGATGATCTAGGTCTCTGCTATTTCCTCTTTTACTTTGCTCAACAACCTGGGATGCATTTCATCTGGGCCTGGGGACTTATCTACTTTCAAAGCTGCTAAACCCCTTAATACTTCCTCTCTCACTATATTTATTTCATCCAGAATATCACATTTCTGCTCTATAGCAGAATCTGCATTGCCCCTTTCCTTTGTGAAAATAGATGCAAAGTATTCGTTAAGAACCCTACCAGCATCTTCTGCCTCCACACAAAGATTACCCTCATGGTCTCTAATAGGCTCTACCCTTTCCTTAGTTATCCTCTTACTCTTAATATATTTATAGAACGGAAACATTTTTTTTTATTTCTAAAATATTTAATGCAATTTCTATTAATTTTAAAAAAGTGGTGATTTTTATATTTAAGTTTTATTTGATTTTAGGGGTATTTTTGGAGCTCCCATTACTATGAATGAAAATACTACATTGTGATTTGTGGTCCAGGCCCACGTGATCCCAGGTTGTGCCTATGTTCCTGGGATGAGTGAGCCTCTGCACTGTGCTGCGCATCTCGGCCTCAGACCCGAAGTGTTCATTCCTCCGGGACCACCAGGTACTTCCGTTAAAAAAATTTTGGTTGGAGGCATCTGCCTGCGGGAAGCCACTGACCGCAATTTTTGGCCCAATATTGTGTATGCAGTTTCGAATGATAAAGCGAATATGTATATAAACACGCAGTACATCCTTTGTGTCCCAAATTTTCCATTGTACGAATGAAAACTGAACCTTTCAACCAGTTGACATCAGTAAGAATCGCTGTTGAGCGTACATTCAGCTTTCCCAGAGGCCTTGCCCATGTTTCACTGTAAAGGCCTCAACTGTAATGCAGCCATTCTCTAGCCACTACCTGGTGGGCACCTGGCAGCGGCCACAAAGCCAGTTAACACTATTTAAACAACTCTTATCCAGGAAATTCGGCCATGATCGGGGAGAATCCTTAAGGCAGATGGAAGACCCTGCCCTGTCCTTCTTCCACCAGAGTCAACCGAGCAGAAGATCGAGGCTGGTGTTCTTACAAATGATAAGAAATTCTAATTCTGCCCTCATGAGCATCCCTTATTTTAATCGCTCAACCTTTGGTGGCCGTGCCTTCTGTTGCCTAGGCCCTAAGGCTAGGAGTGTTTAGGAGGGGATTGTGTAAACACACATGCTGGTGTTAACAGCGAATTAAGTTTAAAACTTGAAAAAAAATCTATCTAATTTGTATTTTACGGTAGCTAATTACTTACAAAACCGCAGGGCTGATTCTGCAATCCTACATTCCCAGCAGGGAGGCCATGCTCGAAGATAACAGGGCAGAAATTCAGCGCCGCCCGAAAAGGGTCGCACCTACCACTGTTGATGTGTTTTCATCGCCACGTTGGATGAAATGGCCTCTTGCGCAAAATTCAGCTCTTTGTCATTTTTTTTCGAGTGGACTAGAAGTCGGTCATAATGGGGGCGGTAGTGCGGCAGTGAGCAGTCTAGAAGGGCGGAAGTGCAGGCAGACAGAGTTTCCGTCACTGTCAGTCATCAGCCTGGTGCTGATGACATGATGTGTGTGCATCACCCACGTCTCTCCCTTTCACTTAAAGGGGAGAGCCGCTGCGAGCTCTGCGATTATTTTAGTTAGATCCACTGGGCTACCACTGGGCAGCAGTCTGGCACCCAAGAGTGGGTGCCAGGTAGCCTGTTGGTGGCCCGGACGAACCCCGGGGCATAATTGTCAGGTCGAACTGGAAGTCGGGGAATGATTAACAGTCACCAATTTATAGTGTTACGTTGGTGGGATTATTACTGTTTTGATTGTAATGCGAGATATGCTACTTATTCATAGAATCATAGAATGATACAGCACAGAAGGAAACTATTCCGCTGTGGATCAGGTGGTAGCACTCTTGCCTCTGAGTCAGACTATTGTGGGTTCAAATCCCACCCTGGAGACTTAAGCACAAAAATCTAGGCTGACATTCCAGGGCGGTACTGAGGAAATACTGCACTGTCTTTCGGATAAGATGTTAAACCGAGGCCTTGTCCGCTCTCTCAGCTGGCTGTAAAAGATTCCATGACACTATTTGGAAGATGAGATGGTGTCTGGGCCAATATTTATTCCTCGACCAACATCAATAAAATGGATTTTCTGGTGATTATCACATTGATGTTTGTGGGAGTAGACTCTGTGCAAATTGGCTGCCATGTTTCCTAAATTACAGCAGTGATTACACTTAAAAAATTCCATCATTGGCTATAAAGCACTTGGGACGTCCTGAGGTCATGGTTGGTGCTATATAAATGCTTGTCTTTCTTTTTCTTTTTAAAGCGCTTTGTGATGTCCTGAGGCTGAGAACTGTTTTATACAAATGCAAATCTTTCATTCGGCGCATCGTGCCTGTGACAACTCTTTGAAAGAGATTTCCAATTAGTTCTACTCTCAACAACAACAACAACTTGTATTTATATAGTGCCTTTAATGTAGTGAAACTTTCAAAGCTGCTTCATAGGAGTATTATGAAATAAAAATTTGACACCGAGCTACATAAGTAGAAATTAGCGCAGGTGACCAAAAGCTTGGTCAAAGAGATATGTTTTAAGGAGCCTCTTAAAGGTGGAAAGAGAGGTAGAGAGGCAGAGAGATTTAGGGAGGGAATTCCAGACCTTAGGGCCTAGGCAACAGAAGGCACGGCCACCAAAGGTTGAGCGATTAAAATCAGGGATGCTCAAGAGGGCAGAATTAGAGGAGCGCAGACATCTCGGGGGGGTTGTGAGGCTGGAGAAGATTACTGAGATAGGGAGGGGTGAGGCCATGGGGGGATTTGAAAATAAGGATGAGAATTTTGAAATCGAGGCTTTGCTTAACCGGGAGCCAATGTAAGTCAGCGAGCACAGGGGTGATGGGTGAGTGGGACTTGGTGCAAATTAGGACATGGGCAGTCAAGTTTTGGATCACCTCTAGTTTGCGTAGGGTAGAATGTGAGAGGCTAGCCAGAAGTGCATTGGAATAGTCAAATCTAGAGGTAGCAAAGGCATGGACGAGGGTTTCAGCAGTGGATGAGCTGAGGCAATTGCAGAGATGGGTGATGTTATGGAAGTGAAAATAGACGGTCTTAGTTATGCTGCAGATATGTGATCGAAAGCTCATTTCGTGGTCAAATATGACATTAAGGTTGCGAACAGTCTGGTTCAGCCTCAGACAGAAGTTGCGAAAAGGGAAGGAGTCAGTGGCTAGGGAATGGAATTTGTGGTGGGGACTGAAAACAATGGCTTTGGTCTTCCCAATATTCAACTGGAGAAAATTTCTGCTCATCCAGAAGCGGTGGTGAGGTAGAGCTGGATGTCATCAGCGTACATGTGGAAATTGATGGGGTTTTTCCGGATGATGTCGACAAGAGGCAACATATAGATGAGAAATAGGAGGGGCCAAGGATAGATCCTTGGGGGACACCAGAGGTAACGATGTGGGGATGGGAAGAGAAACCGTTGCAGGTGATTCTCTGGCTATGATTAGATAGATAAGAATGGAACCAGGCGAGTGCAGTCCCACCCAGCCGGACGACAGTGGAGAGATAGTGGAGAAGGATAGAATGGTCAACCGTGTCAAAGGCTGCAGACAAGTCAAGAAGGATGAGGAGGGATAGTTTGCCTTTGTCACAGTCGCAAAGGATGTCATTTGTGAGTTTGATGAGAGCCGTTTCGGTACTGTGGCAGGGGCGGAAACCAAATTGAAGGGATTCAAACATGGAATTGCGGGAAAGATGGGGACGGATTTGGGAGGCAACAACACGTTCAAGTACTTTGGAGAGGAAAGGGAGGTTGGAGATGGGGCAGTAGTTTGCAAAGACGGAGGAATCGAGGGTTGGTTTTTTGAGGAGAGGGGTAATGATAGCAAATTTGAGGGAGAGGGGAATAGTACCTGAGGAGCGAGAACCGTTAACAATGTCAGCTAACATGGGAACCAGAAAAGGAAGTTGGGTAGTCAACAGTTTGTTGGGAATAGGGTCAAGGGAGCAGGAAGTGGGTCTCATGGACAGGTTAATCTTGGAAAGGTCATGAGGGGTGATCGGAGAGAAACTCGAGAAAGATGTGAAGTCAGGGCTGGGGCAGAGGGCTACCTTAGTGGAAGTTTGGCCCGGTGGGCTAGGGGAAGGAAGAGAAGAAGCAGAGGTGGCCGAATGGATGGTCTCAATCTTAGAGACAAAGAAGTCCATGAGCTCCTCACACTTATTGTCTCTCCTGTACCATAGCCCTGTAATTTTTTTCCCTTCAAGTATTTATCCAATTCCATTTTGAAAGTTACTATTGAATCTGCTTCCACCTTTCAGGCAGTGCATCTCAGATCATAGCAACTCAATGCATACAATTATGTTTCCTCATGCTGCCTCTGGTTCTTTACCAATTACCTTAAATGTATAACCTCTGGTTGCTGACTCTTCTGCCATTGGAAATAGTTTCTCCTTATTTACTCTATCAAAACCCTTCATGACTTTGAACACCTCTATCAAATCTCCCCTTAACCTTCTATGCTCTAAGATGAACAACCCCACTTTCTCTAGTTTCTCTACATAACTGAAGTTTTTCATCCCAGGTACCATTGTCGTAAATCTCCTCTGCACCATCTCCAAGGCTTTGACATGCTTCCTAAATTGCAGTGCCCATAATTGGATACAATATTTTAGCTAGGGCCAAACCAGTGATTTATAAAGGTTTACCATAACTTCCTTGCTTTTGTACTCTATGCCTCTATTTATAAAGCCAAGGATCCCATATGCCATTGAAGCAGCCTTTTCAACTTGTCCTGACATGTTCAAAGACATGTGTACATGAACCCCCAGGTCTCCCTGTTCCTACACCCGCTGTATAAATGTACCATTTATTTGATATTGCCTCTCGTCATTTGTCCTACCAAATTTCATCATCAATGAATACTTCTGCAAGTTGATCTCATGCACTCCAAGAATGGTACTTAAAATTTGAGGAGCGGCCAAACTTGGCATAAATATCAGCTACAGCCCACCCTGACTCCTCCGTGGAGCTTGCCAAAGGTTGTGGGGTCAGATTTTATTGGCTTTGTCAGCTTGGGTGCCAGCCTGCCACTGAAGCAGTTGAAAGTTCCAGTGAAGAGTTATGGATGGGTGCTGTGTCCACTTGAAAGAAAAGCTTTTGTGCCCTTAAATCCCAAATAAAATAATTTCTCTGGGTAAACTTTGAGGGTTCAGGCCACAATCCAGGCCTTGGTCCCCAAGTGGGACCCTTCTCCTAGGCATACCAGTGCTGACCATATTTCTGAGTCTCTGGCCCCGCAGCCCCTTATGTCGATGTCCATGTTTGGGGTGGGCGGAAGTTCCAGCACTAACAGGCCAATCAGGAAACTTTGTTACTAGATCGGGAGCCTGCCAGAGTGGCTGTGGATTTTCAGCTCTCATACTTTATCTGCCTTTATCGAGAAATGCAGTAAATTTCAGGGTTTGAACAAAGAATCCTTGCCATTCCGGTTTAATGAAAGATATCATTGACAGTCATGTTATCGCCTCATCTTCAGTAAGTGAATTGACTATACACTCGATTAGACCCAGGCCCAGCCTATAAACCAACAGACAAAAGTACTTAACATAAATAAACAATACTCAGCACAAACAGCATATTTACAGTTGTTACAACTGTTACCAACCCCCTTCAAATGTCAAAGCAACAAACATGCTTCTTCTGCACTATCTCTCAATGTAACATTGCTCTTTAAAACATGGTCGCTCACTTTTTACATGGCAAGTGCCAGCACAGAGCCAAATCTCGCATAGTCTTTCTGCTGACTTCAGACTGGGCACTGTGTCAAGCCCGTGCAGCCTATTATGACAACAGAGCTGTTTGTCAATGGGCCACAAAGAATTATTGGCCCTGCCTCTCACATTGGTCAGACCCAGGTCTTCACTCCAGACATAGCTGTCAATCAAAACCACTACCAGGATACGGACTAGTAATCCAGAGGCCTGGACTAATGATCCAGAGATGTGAGATCAAATCCCACGATGGCATCTGTGGAATTTAATTTCAGTTAATTAAATAAATCTGGAATTTAATAAAAAAATAGTACCAGTAATGGTGACCACAAAATGACTGGATTGTTGTTAAAAACCCAGTTAGTTCATTAATGCCCATTCGGGAAGGAAATCTGCTGTCCTTACCTGGTCTGACCTAACTGTGACTCCAGACCCACAGCAATGTGGTTGATTCTTAACAGCACCTATGGTTCAAGAAAGTGACTCACCACCGCCTTCTCAACGGCAATTAGGGATGGGCAATAAATACTGTCCTTTCCTGCGACACCCACATCTCATGAATGAATTAAAAAAAAGAAACTACCCCAGGATGTCAATCACCTTGGATGTTTGAAATTGAATGAGAGGACTTCATTCGTTGGCCTATGCCCAAAACTTTGCTAGATAGGGGACCCATCAAGGTATAATGTACCAAGGAGCTCCAGATTTGTCTTAATTGTAAGTTGTGAATATTAGCCAGACTATAATGTAAATTCCTTCCAGCTTACTGGAAACGGCAATAACTGACTTTACCCCTGAGCGTATACTATGGCTAGCACTGAAGATTGCAATCGATAATCTCATAAAGATTTTGTCACAATGCAGCACATCAATATCTATGTCTGATGACTGAAGACAAATGCAATACATATCACATAAATTGAATTTGATATTTATTTGGCTGTGAGCCTGATTTATGTCAGATAGGAGGAGATTGGTATTCATGAGCTGTGCAATGAGGCAACGTCTCAAGGAAAGCTTTTTTCCTGTGAACACTGTAGCAATCAGGAAGGCAGATAATTGGACGGTAGGTTCCACTGAAGACTGTTTTCAGAGGTCTGCAAATTTGGAAGCAAAGTTTAATGTATAGGAGACAGTAGTAAGTTAATTCTGAAATACTGTACCGCATTTCCTGAAATATTTATGAATTGATGAACTCTAGTACTACTGTGTTCTCAACGCCTTTATTAAGAATAAATCTTCTGAAAGTCTGTATTATTTTGTAATACAATAAGAACCAAAGGAGGCAAAGCCTTCATATATCATTTTATAAACATTTCCTGCTATTTGCTAAGTTGATGTTATTGCCGGAGAATGTAAATATTTCACATAACATTTAAATCTAATAATAATGTAAGTTATGAGGCAGACAGATGGTGAGCTTGTTGAATCCTCATTTGCCTGTTTAATTTAACTTGACAAAGCTAATGATTTCCACGTTATTTAATAATATTTCTGCAGTAATGAGGCAATCTTCTGTCATTAGGTTGTCATTCTAGTCGAGCAGCTGCACTATTTGGAGATGGAAACCTTTACGGTATTATGCAATTTCCTTTCTTGTGGTGAGGTATTCTATTTTAAATTATGTTATGTTCTCTTATATGATTATCTATTAACAATAATGTAAAGACTGCAACAAAAGTGTATAGTTCACTACCCCTGATTTGGGAACACTATTTGCACAGAACAATCTAATTACCATAAGCATCAGAAAAAACATGACAGCTGGTGACAGTAAAATGCAACCTAATTACTCGGTTTTCACTGAGGAGAAAATGCTTTCTTTCAGGAACTGAAATGGTCATATATGTGCCATTTGGCTGTGTCCACATGCTTGGGCAGAAAACGAATGTTCTTTCACTCAAACATGTCAAGTAGTTGTTTTCTGTGGATGAAAGAGTAAAATATCAGTGTCAATCTGCTGTCAGAATGTGCCATTTAGGCATCACATACATCACTAAGTTCTCATAAAATTATGTCACATACGTGAAGATGCTGTACTGAATGGAGTATTGCTGACAAGTTTAAACCACTGGAGCAAGCAAACACAATGCAGTGTTATTTACAGGACTTTAATGTTTGTTGATGGTGACATTGCTCTGTTGGAACAAAGAAGCTTCGTTTTTCTTTCTTGCAAAAATGCACACCAGAGATGTTTTACATTGCAACTTTGAGGAGTTGACCTGGTTTTCTGTTAAAATGCCCTGCTTCTTTGACTCCAGGTTGTAGGGTAGCCATAAAAGCTTGATTTGAAATGTATATAATTTCCTTGAATGTCCATCATTTTTAATGAGACTTCATGGCTCTTGAAATTGATGGATTTTTAACTGTAGATAGCCAGAATGATAAATGGAAATAATGCAAATGGCTTAGATTTTCTAAACTTCATTCAAATTTCAAGAATTCTAAGACATCCCATATGTTAGGTTTACTTTGGGTTTGTTTGAAGCCATTTACCTATTGAATGAGCAAGACTAACAACAATAAACTTGCATTTATATAGCACCTTTTATGTAGTGAAACATTCCAAGGGCCTCGTGGGCTTCTACATCTGACTCTGTGTACTGGAAACCTTTCCTTCCTTCCCACTGGACCATGGTCAATAAATTACTTTGAAGTACATCACTCTTGCTTCGTATTTAGAAACATAGAAACATAGAAAATAGGTGCAGGAGTAGGCCATTCGGCCCCTCGAGCCTGCACCACCATTCAATAAGATCATGGCTGATCATTCACTTCAGTACCCCTTTCCTGCTTTCTCTCTGTACCCCTTGATCCCTTTAGCCATAAGGGCCATATCTAACTCCCTACTGAATATATCCAATGAACTGGCATCAACCAGGAATTACACAGGTTAATAACTCTGAGTGAAGAAGTTTCTCCTCATCTCAGTCCTAAACGGCCTGCCCCATATCCTAAGACTGTGTCCCCTGGTTCTGGACTTCTTCAACATCGAGAACATTCTTCCCGCATCTAACCTGTCCCTTCCCGTCAGAATCTTATACGTTTCTATGAGATCCCCTCTCATCCTTCTAAACTCCAGTGAATACAGGCCCAGTCGATCCAGTCTCTCCTCATATGTCAGTCCTGCCATCCCTGGAATCAGTCTGGTGAACCTTCGCTGCACTCCCTCAATAACAAGAATGTCCTTCCTCAGATTAGGGCAAGAATGTCCTTCCTCAGATTTCTCCTAGGTGGCCCAGTTGACCTTGGAGAACTTCAAAGTTGGAAAGATCCGCATCCTTCTTCTCTGCGGTACAACATTAGGACACTAATATCTCATATCTACTGAAAGATTGATGTGTGGGATGTACCTACCTATAGATATGTTGGCAGTAAACACATAATTATGTATCGTTACTGTCTCGCTTGTTTTAAAAAAAATTTTGCATCTGCAAATTCATTACTAATCAATTGTTTAACCATTCAAGAGCTGCATAACTGGAAATTACCCACTTGACAATTTTAATGAGTGATTTCTTTTTCATTGGCACTAATTGAAGCAAAATGGCTTAATAAATCTCACTTATGCAAATTATTAGCTTAAAAAACCACTTAAAAGCAAACACACGTCAAAATTACTGGGACTGTGGGGGCACCGACGAGGGCAATTATGGCATCAGAAATAATCCTGATTGGAATCCTTAGCTTGAAAGCTCTTCCCAGATTTTTACTTCAAGCAGCATTTAATTTTTCGGCAGACATAATCAATAGTAAAAATAACCTACTAAAATGCTCTTTTCGCATCTAAAAATATTGATATCATTCATTTTCTATTCAATCAGAAGTTGTTTTTTCCTCATTTCTGGACCCAGTTCCTTTTTAATCAATACTAGTAAATGGATCGCTGTGTCCAAGTAAAGTTCAAGATGAAAACAGAAGAGTTCATTAAGGCAGCAATGAAAATAAATGCCGACACTTTCAGCAAAATTTGAAAGTAGCTAAATAGCTACACAACCTATAAAACCATCTCCAATGCATTTCTTTACAGTGACTATACTCCAAAAGTACTTAATTGGTTGTGATATCTGGTCGTGAAAGGCACTATATAAATGCAAGTCTTTCTTTCTTTCTTTTTTTCTTTCCTTCCTTTCTTCCTCTTTCTTTCTTCCTCTTTCTTTCTACAAAGTTTAGGTTTCATCTTATTTTTGTGAAATGAGTCCAGACCAGTGAAATAAACATTCCCTACCCACGATTTTGCTTGTTAGGTACAGACAAAGATGTCGCCAGTTTGTTCCAGTAATCGGGATGCATAGAACAAAAGCTGGCAATATTATTAATTAAATTAATTAAAAATAGTGCAGAAAAGGAAAATTAAGCAGCTTCCTCCTTTAAGTAAGGGCTAGAAGGGAATGACTCCTGGGAACTTTGAACAGGACACTCCATAAGAGGGTAATGCAAGTATACTGAGGATGCTAAAGAAGTACAACCTCCACACCATGAGCTGCCACACAATGCAGGAACAGATTTAATGACCTCACAAGGTCAAACAAGATAATTGAAGCCACTATTTTCTAAGGGCATCCTGTAAGAATGAACATAAGAACAAAAGAAATAGGAGCTGGAGTAGGCCATTCGGCCCACTTGAATGTCCTCTTGTACCACGGTGCCGTGGTCAATTTGCAGTCTTTGTTCTCATTCACTCCGGTAGCAAGTACTTTCCTTGTACTTGTTGGACACTGGCAAAGGCTGAGGCTCCTCCACACTGCAGCTCTGGTCCCCTTACCTGCCTAAGTCACACGCTCATCTTCCTGTCCCTGACAACTAACCAAATCTAAATCGCTACCTAACCTAAGGGGTGTGACTGTCTCCTGTGTCAAAATGTTTAGGTAACTCTCCCCCTCCCTGAGGCATCGGAAGGTCTGCCACTCGGAATTCAGCTCAACACTCTGAGCGAGTGTTCCTCGAGTTGCAGACACTCACTGCAGATGTGGTTGCCTGGGATCATGCTGCTCTCCACAAACTCCCACATGCTGCAGATACAGCAGGCCTCCTGCACAGCCATTTCTAACTAACCTTGTTTTATATATATATAATTAATTAAAGTTTAATATAATTAATTCATTAGGTTTTTTTTGTTTAAATTATTCATTCAATAAAGTATTATTTATAGGTTTCTAGTTTTAAATACATACTGCCTCAAGCCTACACAAACCACCACAAATGTTAAAGGCTAACAGAGCACCTCCTTCCCCCTCTGCACCAAATTCCTACTCTCACCAAATTCTGAACTCTCCACTTCACGATCCACTCCTAACTGCTAATTGCTTAGCTGCTATCTACTAACCTAACTTGCACTTTTATCTGCTAAGTGCTAACTGTCTTGCAATTTTTAAAGTTCTAAGTTAAATTCCAGGGCTTGGAATTTGCGGTGCTGATGATGGCGAGCTGTTAAAGTCACAATTAAAAATTTAGACCCAAAGTGAATAGATGTAACTGGGGTTTAAACCATAGGCAATCCCTCGGAATCGAGGAAGACTTGCTTCCACTCCCAAAGTGAGTTCTTTGGTGGCTGAACAGTCCGATACGAGAGCCACAGACCCTGTTACAGGTGGGACAGACATTCGTCGAGGGAAGGGGTCAGTGGGACTGGTTTGTCACGTGCTCCTTCTGCTGCCTGCGTTGGCCTCTTCATGCTCTTTGCGTTGGGACTTGAAGAGCTTAACATTCTCCCGGATGCACTTTCCCCACCTCGGGCGGTCTTCGGCCAGCGTTTCCCAGGTGTCAGTGGTGATGTCGCACTTTACCAGGGAGGCTTTGAGGGTGTCTTTATAACGTTTCCGCTGTCCTCGTTTACCATGAAGGAGTTCCGCATAAAGCACTTGCTTAGGGAGTGTCGTATCTGGCATGCGTACTATGTGGCCTGCCCAGCGAAGCTGATCGAGTGTGGTCAGTGCTTCAATACTGGGGATGTTAGCCTGGTCGAGGACACTGTTGTTGGTGCGCCTGTCCTCCCAGGAGATTTGCAGGATCTTGTGGAGACATCGATGGTGATATATTTCCAGCAACTTGAGGTGCCTTCTATACATCGTCCATGAGACAGACTCATATAGGAAGGCGGGTATTACTACAGCCCTGTAGACCATGAGCTTGGTGGTAGATTTCAGGGCCTGGTCTTCAAACACTCTTTTCCTCAGACAGCCGAAGGCTGCACTGGCGCACTGGAAGCGATGCTGAATCTCTGCATCAATGTCTGCCTTTGTTGATAAGAAGCTCCCGAGTTAGGGGAAATGGTCCACGTTGTCCAAGGCAGCGCCGTGGATCTTGATGATTGGAGGGCAGTGCTGAGCGGCGGTGACAGGCTGGTGGAGGACCTTTGTCTTATGGATGTTAAGCGTAAGGCCCATGCTTTCATATGCCTCAGTGAATACATTGACTATATCCTGGAGTTCAGCCTCTGAATGTGCGCAGACACAGGCGTCGTCCACATACTGCAGCTCAACGACAGAGGTTGGGGTGATCTTGGACCTGGCCTGGAGGCGGCGTAGGTTAAACAGCTTCCCACTGGTTCTGTAGATTAGTTCCACTCCAGCGGGGAGCTTGTTGATTGTGAGGTGGAGCATGGCGGCGAGGAAGATTGAGAAGAGGGTTGGAGCGATGGCGCAGCCCTGTTTGACCCCGGTCCGGACGTGGATTGGGTTTGTGATGGATCCGTTGGTAAGGATCACGGCCTGCATGTCATCGTGAAGCAGGCGAAGAATGTTGACAAACCTTTGGGGGCATCCGAAACAGAGGAGGATACTCCATAGACCCTCACGGTTGACAGTGTCAAAGCCCTTTGTGAGATCGAAAAAGGCCATATATAAGGGCTGGCACTGCTCCCTGCATTTTTCCTGCAACTGTCGTGCTGCAAAGATCATGTCTGTTGTGCCCCGTAGGAGACAAAATCCACATTGTGATTCCGGGAGGAGCTCCTCAGCCACAGGGGTTTAAACAGCATATTGACTGCTAAACAAAGGTTATGGCCCTGAAAAACTAAATTTTAAGCAGCTTTAAAAAAATATTATAAAAAAAGTTTATTCATCTTTATTTCAGGTTTGCGTTTTCCCCAAGTGAGAGCCCCAATCTTTGTTTTGTTCTCTCTAACATTTTAAAAAGTTAGAATTCACTTCCTTGTTCGCTGTTTGTGAGAATTCTGCATTTTGATTGGCTGCTTAGACAGCTTGTTGACATCACAGCAGCTCTTCGCTGGGAAACCCCATTAATTTCCATTGATTTCAATTACACATCGGAAAACCCGAACATCTTGACACAGAGAGTGCGGGACCTTTGTTCGAAGCTTATTTCGGGGCCAGCGGCGAACACCTTTGTTTCACCACTGACCGCAGATTCCAGGCCGAAATGTTAAGACTAAATTTCAGTTTGACCTGCTCACTCACTACTTACCAGAGCGCTGGACTCTCACCAAAATTCTTAACTTCCCACTCTGTTCACCATCCAATTAGTTAACGTTGCGATCTGTGGTTACGCTCTTTCCTGCCGCTCATGTAGCTAATACATAAAAAGTAATAAAAACAAACCAGTCCATATATGTGACTTTCTTTAAATTGATTCAAAGTCACTTGCTGAAGCCTCACTCACTGGAGGTACATGTTGGAACATTACCCCTCACTGCTAAGAATGTTATCCATGCATAGGCATCTTCCACACTTCAAAGATTTAGTTCGGGACCTGGAATATTAGGTCCTTCATTGAAACACCTGTGAACTTTTTGGCGTGGAAGCAAGTCATCCTCGATTTGAGGGATTGCCTATGATTTGTGCATTTTTCCAATTCATCAAGTGATGGTTAAATAGAGAACAATGATACTCTAGTTCTCGCTCATTTTCCTCCCTCCTCTCTCTCTCCCCCACTCTATTTTCTTCACAGAAGAATTCTAACTTCAAAATTGCAGCTCTTCAGATCCTCTACCCTTGACGTGAATGACTGAACAGATGCCAAGTTTAGCTCATTTCTGTGCTGGAGATCTGTTTTGTCAAGTAACCCTGTATGGATATTACTCAATTATCAAAGTTGTTTATGTCCCTGAAATATAAAAGATCATAATAACCTTCACTTAGGTTGTATTCAATCATAGGTCTTCAGTGACTAAGGCTATACAGCTTCCTTTCTAAATCCATAGCTTGCTCCATATTAGGCATCTCTGATTTATAATAGTTTTGAATTGTGGTCTTTGTCGGCTACCATAGTGTCATTAGCTGATTAGGGAATCACCTAAACTGCCAACTTCTTGGCTGTTGAATTAGTAACATGAATTATAATTATTTTCCATTCGTTTTTCTAAAGGACTCTTTCCAAAAATATTCATCAGCTCTATTTTCCAGTGAACAAAAGATATTGCGATGCATTTTGATTTATTTTGATTCTAGGCCAGCAGCCAGATTCCGCACGTATGCACATCACACTAACATCTGTCTCCTGTTCATCAGCATGATAAAGGCGGTGCTCCGAGAAAGTGATTCCTCAAATGGCTCAAAAGACGTCAAGTCAAATCTGCTGTGGGGAAAATGGTTACAAGAAAGCAAGCCTTGTTCAAAGTTCAAAACACTGAGCTAAAATCAAACCAGGTTCGCTGCAGGAGAAGCAACAGAATCCGAGTGCTTTGTACAAAGGTTGGGGGAAAAGCTACGGATTGCGTAATTCTACTATAACATTGGTTTATTTCTCTAAATTAACAAAATGTTTTTGATTTCTTGAATATGCTAATAAATTAAATCCGATTGATAAAAACACATCAACAAACATCCAGAGTGAAAATTGCTGGCATATTCCAACCACAGTCTAAGTCCAGTGTGCCTAATCTTCTTGCATGGTTTCGTCTCAAGCATAACTGATACAAATATGCAATTTATATGTAAATTCTAAACTGCTATGACATAGTATATTTGCACTGCAGTCCGGAGAATTTTACTCTTTTGAGTGGAAATGGTATAAACTGAGGTGTGTTACTTTTAAATGAAAAATATGGCAACATGGGCAAATTGAGATGTATGAACTATAGTATATTTTGGCTTGTTTTATCTATTATGTTCAGTCTAATATATATATAAATATATTTTCAAAATTTGTTCCTGGGATGTGGGTGTCGCTGGGAATGCCAGCATTTATTACCCATCCCTAATTGCCCCTTGAGAAGGTGGTGGTGAGCTGCCTTCTTGAACCGCTGCAGTCCGTGTGGTGAAGGTGCTCCCACAGTGCTATTAGGGAACTTATTGAGGGTGAGATAGGATTTTGACCCAGCGATGATGAAGGAATGACGATATATTTTCAAGTCAGGATGGTGTGTGACTTGGAGGGTAATTTGGAGATGGTGGTGTTCCCATGTGCCTTGTCCATCTTGGAGGTAGAGGGTGCGGGTTTGGAAGGTGCTCTTTGTATGTATATGTGTGTTTATATATTATTTCCCTAATACAATGATTAATTAAACAACTAATGGGAAGAGTTAGATGCATGAACTTCACATCCACAATGATGGTGGAGCCCAGAATGTGACAACACATCCTAAGCCCGCGACCTCTACTACCTAGAAGGACAAGGGCAGCGGACGCATGGGAACATCAGCGACGGAGGTTGAACAGTTTCAGGTTTGTTCTGTAGATTAGATCCACTCCAGTGGCAGAGAGCTTATTGAGGGTGAGATGGAGCATTGCAGCAAGGAAGATCGAGAAGAGCGTTGGTGGGATAACACAGCTTTGCTTGGCCTCAGTCCGCACGTGTATTGGATCTGTGGTGAATGCAATGGTCAGGATCACCGGTCCAGATCCAAGGTCATCCCATCCTGTGTCATTGAATTAAAGTATGTAGATGACACTTGCGTTTCTGCACACTCGGAGGCTGAACTCCAAATCATCATCAACATCTTCACTGAAGCGTACGAGAGTATGGGCCTTACACTAAACATCTGTAAGACAAAGGTTCTCTACCAACCTGCTCCCGCCACACAGTACTGCTCCCCGATTATCAAGATCCATGACGAGGCCTTGGACAATGTGGACCATTTTCCATACCTCGGGAGCCTACTGTCAACAAGGGTAGACGTCGATGACGAAGCCTTCAGTGTGCCAGTGCAGCCTTCGGTCGCCTGAGGAAGAGAGTGTTTGAAGACCAGGACCTCAAACGCGGCACCAAGCTCATGGTCTACAGAGCAGTGGTGATAGCCGCCCTCCTATATGCTTCACAGATATGGACTATGTACAGCAGGCACCTCAAAGCACTGGAGAAGTTCCCCCAATGCTGCTTCTGCAAGATCCTGCAAATTCCTTGGCAGGATAGGTGCACCGACATCAGTGTTCTCGTTCAGGCCAACATCCCCAGCATCGAAGCATTGACCACGCTCGATCAGCTCCACTGGACACATCGTCCGCATGCCCGATACTAGGCTCCCAAAACAAGCGCTCTACTCAGAGCTCTGACATGGAAAGCGAATCCCAGGTGGGCAGAGGAATCGCTTCAAGGACACCCTCAAAGCCTCCTTGAAAAAATCCAACATCCCCATCGGCACCTGGGAATCCCTGGCCTAAGATCGCTCAAAATGGAGGAGAAGCATCTGAGAAGGCGCCAAACACCTTGAGTCTCTTCGCCAGGAGCACGCAGAAGCCAAGCGCAAACAGCGGAAGAAGCACATAACAGCCCAATCACCCCACCCACCTGTTCCTCCAATCATCGTCTGCCCCACCTGTGACAGAGACTGTAGGTCCTGCATTGGATTCATCAGTCACCTGAGAACTCATATTAGTGTGGAAGCAAGTGATGCTCGACTCCGAGGGACTGCCTGAGATGAAGAAGGAACATCATCGCCTGCAAGTTTGCCTCCAAATCACACACCATCCTGACTTGGAAATATATCATCGTTCCTTCATTATCATTGGGTCAAAATCCTGGAACTACCTCTCATAGGAACGTAAGAACAGAAGTAGGTAATTCAGTCACTCGAGCCTTTTCCACCATTCAATGAGAACATAGCTGATCTGCAATCTAACTCCATATTTATCACCTTTGGCCCATATCCCTTAATACCTTTGGTTAACAAAAATCTATCAATCTCAAACTTAAAATGAACAGTTGATCCAGCATCAATTGCTGTTTGGAGAAAAGAGTTTCAAACATCTACCACCCTTTGTGTGTAGAAGTGTTTCCTAATTTCACTCCTGAAAGGTCTGTCTTTCATTTTTAGACTATGCCCCCAGTCCTGGAATTCCCAACCAGTGGAAATAATTTCTCCCTATCTATTCTATCTGTTCCCCTTAATATCCTGAAAACTTCGATCAGATCACCCCTTGACCTTCTGAGGAATACAATCCTAAATTGTGTAATCTCGCTTTGTAATTTAACTCTTGGAATCCGGGTATCATTCTGGTA
Source organism: Pristiophorus japonicus (assembly GCF_044704955.1). Lineage (NCBI taxonomy): Eukaryota > Metazoa > Chordata > Chondrichthyes > Pristiophoridae > Pristiophorus > Pristiophorus japonicus. Next base: position 33,660,189 of record NC_091983.1, read on the forward strand.
AACCTACGCTGCACTCCCTCCAAGGCCAATATATCCTTCCCAGAACTCCACATGTAGTCTAACCAGGGTTTTTGAAAAGCTGCAGAATAACTTCTACACCCTTATACTCTAGTCCTCTAGATATAAAGGCCAGCATTCCATTAGCCATTTTGATTATTTTCTATACCTGCTCATGACATTTTAATAATCTATGTACCTAAACCACCAAGTCTCTTTGGCCATCCACTGTTATTAGCTTTTTACCGTTTGGAAAGAACCCTGTTCACTACTTTTTATGTCCAAAGTGGATGACCTCATGTTTACTTACATTGAAATCCTTTTGCCATAGTTTTGCCCAGTTACTTTATCCCTTTGTAATTTTATACTTACATCTACACTGCCTACAATGCCACCTATCTTTGTGTCATCGGCAAATTTGGATATATGACTTTCTTTGACATCATCTAAGTCATTATTAAATATTGAGAATAGTTGAAGCCCCAACTCAGATCCCTGCGGGACACCACTAGTCATATCCTACCAATTTGAGTACCTTTCCATTATCCCTGCTCTCTGTCTCCAGCCAACTTCCTCACCAAGTCATTAATTTGCCCTCAATTTCATTCTTATGTGGGACTTTACCAAACGCCTTCTGGAAGTCCATATAATAACATCCATAGACAATCCCCTATCCACTACTTTAGTCACCTCTTCAAAAAATGCAATCAGGTTTGTCAGGCGTGACCTACCTTTCACAAATCCCTAACAGCACTATAAGAGTACCTTCACTTCACAGACTGCAGCAGTTCAAGATGGCGGCTCACCACCACCTTCTCAAGGGTAGGGAAATGGACCTGAGTCCATGATCGGATCAGCCATGATCGTATTAAATGGCGAAGCAGGCTCAAGGGGCCGGATGACCTACTCCTGCTCCTATTTCTTATATTCTTATGTTCTTATGTAATTCGGGATGGGCAATAAATGTTGGCATTGCTCGCAATGCCCACATCCCGTGAATGAATAAAACAAATTCCAATATTCCAGTAGTACTCTAATATGAAAAGTATTCCCAATTTCCAGTTTTACTCCTCACATAAGTTTTGTTATTGCAATGACAGGATATAGGACGTTGTGGGTTCATGCCACACTCCAGAGATTTTGAGCAGACAATCTAGATTGACACTTCAGTACTGCACTATTGGAGGTGCCGTCTTTTGCATGAGATGTTAAACCGAGGCTCCATCTGCCCTCTAAGCTGGATGTAAAAGATCCCATTACGCTATTTGAAGAAGAGCAGGGGAGTTTTACCAGGTGTCCTGGCCAATATTTATCCCTCAAACAACATCACTTAAACAAATGATCTGATTGTTATCAGACGCAACATGGATTCATGAAGGGGAAATCATGTTTAACTAATTTACTGGAATTCTTTGAGGATATAACGAGCATGGTGGATAGAGGTGTACCGATGGATGTGGTGTATTTAGATTTCCAAAAGGCATTCGATAAGGTGCCACACAAAAGGTTACTGCAGAAGATAAAGGTATGCGGAGTCAGAGGAAATGTATTAGCATGGATAGAGAATTGGCTGGCGAACAGAAAGCAGAGAGTCGGGATAAATGGGTCCTTTTCAGGTTGGAAATCGGTGGTTAGTGTTGTGCCACAGGGATCGGTGCTGGGACCACAACTGTTTACAATATACATAGATGACCTGGAAGAGGGGACAGAGTGTAGTGCAACAAAATTTGCAGATGACACAAAGATTAGTGGGAAAGCAGGTTGTATAGAGGACACAGAGAGGCTGCAAAGAGATTTGGATAGGTTAAGCGAATGGGCTAAGGTTTGGCAGATGGAATACAATGTCGGAAAGTGTGAGGTCATCCACCTTGGGAAAAAAAACAGTAAAAGGGAATATTATTTGAATGGGGAGAAATTACAACATGCTGAGGTGCAGAGGGACCTGGGGGTCCTTGTGCATGAAACTCTTTTGAGTTTACCTGAAAATAAACATAAACATTAAAACCATGCCACCCGCCTGGGTGACACAGCAGACATTTTCAAGGCTCCTTTTTTTTTTTCTTTTTTCTTTTTGGTTTTTTTTGGGGCGCTAAAATCAAATTTTTTCCAGTGCCCCCTATAAAAGGGGAGGGGGACACTAAAAGCACCGGCAATTAAAACAAATTAAACTTTAAAACGTAAAATCAAATTAAAATTTGGTTGCCGGGCGTGATGATGCACTCCAGTCCCTCCGGTGCCCACCTCTCGCGGAAGGCCGCGAGCGTACCGGTGGACACCGCGTGCTCCATCTCCAAGGACACCCTGGACCGGATGTAAGAGCGGAAGAGAGGCAGGCAGTCAGGTTGAACGACCCCCTCGACCGCCCGCTGCCTGGACCGGCTGATGGCGCCCTTGGCCGTGCCCAGGAGCAGTCCTACGAGGAGGCCTTCGGACCTACCCGCTCCCCTCCGCACAGGGTGCCCAAAGATCAGGAGAGTGGGACTGAAGTGCAGCCAGAATTTCAGGAGCAGCCCCTTCAAATAATGGAACAGGGGCTGCAACCTCGTGCACTCAATAAAAACATGGAACACGGACTCCTCCAGACCGCAGAAATTGCAGGCGGCCTGGGAGTCCGTGAACCGGCTTAAAAATTTATTGCACGGCACTGCTCCGTGCACCACCCTCCAGGCCAAGTCCCCAATGAATAGTGGGAGGACCCCTGCGTAGAGTGCCCTCCATCGGGGACCCCCGCCTCTTCCGGACGGCAAGATGGTACGCCATGGCGTGTCCGGACGGCCGGCGAGGATGGCAAAGTTGAGAGTGTGCAGGAGCAGCCCGTACAGGAAACCCCTCCGCGCGGAACTGAAAGGCACGGAGGGGATTTCCCCGAGGCGGCTCAAGTTGTGAGGTGCGGCCCCCGAGGGAGGTTCCGGGGTTTGGCGCCGATGAGGAATTCCGTCCGGACGGGGGTCAGTTCGGACGGGATCTCCCCACGTGCTTGAGCCTCCTCGATGCACCTAACGGAGTCAGGGCCCAGAGCTGTTTTTAGCGACTCAATGGCATCGGCCGCGTGGCGGACGTTGGCAGAGTTTAGGTGCCGCGCCAGCGTGTCTGGCGCCATCCAGCCCGCTCCTCCGCCATCGAGCAGGTCCCTGACCCTGGTCACCTCACCAGCCACAGCCCTCTCTTCCGACCGCCACATAAAACCTCGGTCGTGGAGGTACGGATTCCCGAGCAGCGGCTCCTGCAGGACGGCCGCCACTCCAGCCGGCGGAGAGCTGCGCTTGGTGGAGACTTTGTTCCAGACCCTGATGAGTTCCCTGTAAAAGACAGGCAGCTCCCGGAGGGCGGTCCTGGCACCCCCCAAGTTCACAAACAGGAGCTGCGTGTCATAATTGAGGTCGCGCTGCTGGCGGAAGAAATACCTCGCCAGAGCACACCACCTAGGAGGGGGCTCGACGTAAAGGTATCTCTGCAGGGTTTGAAGACGGAAAGTCGCGAGCCGGGCGCTGACGCACACCAACGACTGACCGCCCTCCTCAAGCGGGAGACTCAAGACCGCAGCAGAGACCCAGTGCTTCCTGTTGTTCCAGAAGAAGTCCACCAGCTTCTTCTGTATCTTGGCGACAAACGCAGGGGGAGGGGTCAAAGTGACCAGCCGGTACCACAACATTGCGGCCACCAGCTGGTTTATGACTAGCGCTCGACCCCTGTAGGACAGCACTCGGAGCAGTCCTGTCCAGCGCCCTAGGCGAGCGGCGACCTTGGCCTCCAGCTCCTGCCAGTTCGCCGGCCAGGCTTCCTTGTGCATGAATCCCAAAAAGTTAGTTTGCAGGTGCAGCAGGTAATCGGGAAGGCGAATGGAATGTTGGCCTTCATTGCGAGAGGGATGGAGTATAAAAGCAGGGAGGTCCAGCTGCAACTGTATAGGGTATTGGTGAGGCCGCACCTGGAGTACTGCGTGCAGTTTTGGTCACCTTACTTAAGGAAGGATATGCTGGCTTTGGAGGGGGTACAGAGACGATTCACTAGGCTGATTCCGGAGATGGGGGGGTTACCTTATGATGATAGATTGAGTAGACTAGGTCTTTACTCATTGGAGTTCAGAAGGATGAGGGGTGATCTTCTAGAAACATTTAAAATAATGAAAGGGATAGACAAGATAGAGGCAGAGAGGTTGTTTCCATTGGTCGGGGAGACTAGAACTAGGGGGCACAGCCTCAAAATATGAGGGAGCCAATTTAAAACCGAGTTGAGAAGGACTTTCTTCTCCCAGAGGGTTGTGAATCTGTGGAATTCTCTGCCCAAGGAAGCAGTTGAGGCTAGCTCATTGAATGTATTCAAGTCACAGATAGATAGATTTTTAACCAATAAGGGAATTAAGGGTTAGGGGGAGCGGGCGGGTAAGTGGAGCTGAGTCCATGGCCAGATCAGCCATGATCTTGTTGAATGGCGGAGCAGGCTCGAGGGGCTAGATGGCCTACTCCTGTTCCTAATTCTTATGTTCTTATGTTCTTATGTTATCATATTGCTGTCTGTGGGAGCTTGCTGTGCACAACTTGGCTGCTGCGTTTCCTAAATTACAACAGTGACTGCACTTAAATAAGTGACTTCGTTGTCTATAATGCGCTTTGGGACATCCTGAAGACATGTAAGGCGCTATATAGGTTTTTCTATTTTCTTTTTTCTATTGCATACAAATCAGTTCGTGAATTTGAATTCAATTTAACGAATATGGAAATAAAAATCTGGTATTAATAAAAGTGACGAAGAAGCTGTCAGATTGTTGTAAATACACAACCTGTTCACTAATGTCGTCCTTGCCCAGTCTAGTCTATACGCGACTCCAGTCCCACACCAAAGTGGGTGACTCTTAATTGCTCCCTTAAGCTGCCTAGCAGGTCACTCGGTTGTATCACGGCCTTCTCAGGGCAACTAGAGATGGACATTAAGGGGCCAGGTTTCGGCCTGAGTTGCTCCGTTTTTTTTGGAGCAACTGGTTTAGAATGGAGTATCTTAGAAATTTGAATTCTCGGCATTTAGTTTGCTCCAGTTCTAGTCAGTTAGAACAGTTTCACTTTGGAACAGAATTATTTTCAAAAGGGGGCGTGTCCGGCCACTTACGCCTGTTTTCAAAGTTTAGGCAGTGAAAACTTACTCCAAACTAACTTAGAATGGAGTAAGTGAAGATTTTTGCATGTTCAAAAAAACCTTGTCTACACTTTAGAAAATCAGGCGTAGGTTACAAATTAGGCGCAGGGAATGGGGGGCAGGGGTGGGGGGGCTAGGGTTTAAAGGGAAGTTTACAAACATTAAACACTTCAGTTTTACAAATAAAGAGCCATCATCAATAATAAATGATAAATACATCAATAAATCAACCAATAAATCAATCAAAAAAAATTAATAAAAAATAAAAAAAATTAAAAAAATCAATAAATAAAACATTTTCTACTTACCGACTGCAGCACCGGGAGTCCTCCAACAGCGTGCTGGGACAGCCTCCCCAGTGTGTCTCTGTCAGTGTCTCTATCTCTCTGTCTGTCTGTGTGTGTGTCTCTTACTCTCTGTCTGTCAGTGTCTGTGTTTCTGACAGCGAGGTGAGGGGGAGAAGGGGGGTAGGAGGGGCAGGGGGAGAGGGAGAAGGGGCAGGGGGGTGGGAGGGAGGGGGAGAAGGGGGGTGGGGAAGGAGGGGTTTGGGGGAGAAGGAGGAGGGGGTGGGGGGGAGGAGGAGGGGGTGGGAAGGAGGGGGGGGTAGGGGAGGAGGAGGGGGTGGGAAGGTGGAGGGGGAGAAGGGAGGGAGGGAAGGAAGGGAGAGAAGGAGGCTGAACGACCGGTCCCAAGACTTCGGGCTGGATTTACAGGTAGGTGGTGTCGGGTCTTGGGGGGGGGGGTCGTGGAGGTCCGGGGAGGGGGGGGGGAAGAGTCGCGGAGGTTGGGGGGGGGGCTGAGAGAGCCGCGGGGGGGGGGGTGCGGAGGTCGGGTCGCATGTGGGGGGGGGCGGGGGGAAGCAGAGGTCGAATCGCGGGAGGGGGAGAGACCGGGGGTCGGGTCCGGTCCGGTTGGATGGGAGGAGCCTTATCTGCGCAGCCCCAGTGAGGCCATTCGGCCAGGGCTAGGGGCTGCGTGCTTCGGGCCCCTCCCACACAGTTTTGGGCGCCTAGAGCTACTGCACATGTGCGCCCACTGTAGCACGCATGTGCAGAGGTCCCGGCACTGTTTTCAGCGCAGAGACCTGGCTCCGCCCCCTACAGCTCGTGCTGCACCGCGCCCAGCTCCAGAGGACCTGCTGGGAGCCGGAGAATAGGTAAGTTTTTTTTAGGAGCACTTTGTGGCGCGAAAAACGGGCGTCCAGGTCCGGGCTGCACCGTTTTAGGCGCGGCCCGAAACTTGGGCCTTAAATGCTGGCTGTGCCAGCGATGCCCACATCCTGAGAATGAATTTAAACAAGATGAAGAAGACCATTTAGTCCATTTTGGGTTAATGACTCTAGTTAAAACAACATTTCAAATGTTGGCCACTGTTTCTATCAAGGAAATCCTGACATCAGTCTAAATTTGCCTTTTAGTACTTTAAACCTCTGCTCCCTTCTCTTACTGTCACAGCTTCATTTAAAAGTTGTGTTTCTGATTTAATATGTCTATAAGATTTATTGGTGCTGGAATTCCGATGTCCCGGGTCCGTACGAAGTTTCTACGGACCCGTAAAGGCATCGGAAAAGTCGGTTTTCTGCGCGCAATGCGCATGCGCTGAAAATGGGCTTTTCCGATTTGTCAAGTTTCTAGCTTGACAGATCATCCGCAGATCGGGAGCGAGGACATTTGCAGGGCAAGGTGTACTTTTGGGATCATTGTTGGAGGCCATTGGGCTGCACGCACGTGTGTACAGCCCAAGTATAAAAGGCCAGCCAGTTTATATGTTAGTTATTTTGGGCCTTAATAAAGCAGAGCCAAGGTTATACCTCTTGGAGTTAAACAGTACTCAGTCTAACAGTTATTGCATACAGAACACAAGATTTCCGATATTTACAGATATCTTGCCCAGCAAATGTCCTTAAAAATCTTGCGCCTGAAAAAGCTGGCACATAGCCTACTTTTACAGGCGCAAGTGTTTAAAAATACACAAAAACATTTTAAAATAAAGTTAGAAAAACACATTTTTTTCTTAAAAACCCTCCCCACTACAGTAAGTTTATTTTAACCATAATTAAAAAAACTTTTTCAAAATCGGGAAAATATTTTATTTTTATAAGACATAATAACTTTAATTTAAATTAATTTTAAATATGTGTGGTCTGTTTTTTATTTTTTATTATTTTGTGTGATTGCTTTTGTTCCCATTATTAGCACTGAGAATCATAGATACAGGAGTCACCGTGCTATTAATGGGAACCTGTGAAATACTTACCTGATTGACTGAGCAGTCACACATGACTGCATCTTCTGCGTCGGGAACCTCTGCACGGGAGCACGCTTTGCAGCGCGGGAGGAGAAGGCCTCCCCATCGGAAATCAGGGCGCCTCCTAGACCACCAGGTAAATTCGTAAAAAATATCCAGCGAGGAGGCAATTGCCCGCGGGAAGACCCCCCAGAGGAATTTCTGGGCCAATATCTTACTCGTGCAGCTCATGGGGCATTGTAGACAGCAAGTCAGAGTATATCTTTCTCTAACCTGTCTCTGTGTTGCTGGATCTCTCTCTGTCTCTCCTCTTCTGTTTCTGTCTCTTTTATCTTCGGCTTCTCTCTCCCTAAATCTTAATTTTGCTCATGTCACTCTCCTTTTCCGCTTCTTTCTCTGTTTTTCCTTTTCTTTTGGGTGAGAGGTGGCGGGTGATGTGGTATGTTGTGATGGGAGAAAGAGCTGCCAACAGCTGTAGCCTTCATTCTCAGTGACGGTTGCAGGGGAAATATCGTCCTCAGTGACTCCCTACCCGTCCTCTCTTCAACTTTTGTGCATTCCACACTCCTGTCACCTTCCCAACCCTCTTGCCTACCCCCTACCCCCACAAAAGCTGCAACAGTTGATTAGGTCTAGTCTTGGTTGAGCTACAATTTCCTCCAGTTAAACTTTAGGAAGATCAAAGCCATACATAGTATTTACCCCTGACCCCCTCAGCCACCCCATCCCACCCTACCCTATCACAGACTCTGTTTCCTCAATGCTGATTCCACCCCTCTTCCTCGGCATGGCCTCAGGCATAGTATTTGACCCTGAGCTCAGCTTCCAACCCCATATCCCCCCCTCAACAGGACCGCTTAGTTCTGCCTCCGTAACATTGCCCACCTCTGCCCCTACCTTAGCTCAGCTCTTACTGAAACCCTTATCCATGTCTTTGTCACCATTAGTCCAATGCTCCCCTGGGTGACTTCCCATCCTCCACTCTCCGTAACTATCAGCTCATCCAAAGCTCTGAATTCACTTATAATTTGTAATTGAAGGCAGATTCCAAACTATATTAATTTATTATTGTTTTTGCAGCTAAGTGCCAAAAATCCCAGCCTCACCTGGTCCGTACGAAGTTCGCACCGACCTGGTGAGGCCTCGCAAAAGCTGGTTTTCGGGGTGGGATGCGCATGCACCGAAAACAGGCTTTTCCGAAATGTCAAGATTTCGCATTGTTTCATGTGTGTTTCTTGTGTTTTTCAAATCAGACCATGCTGGGAATGTTCATGGAATAGGAGAATGTTACCAATCTCACAGATAAACTAACTGACTGTACAGAAACCACTTCTAAGAGTCCTGTTCAACAAAATACTTCAAAACATAGAAATCTACAGTGCAGAAGGAGGCCATTTTGGCCCATCGTGTCCGCGTCGGCCGACAAAGAGCCGCACGGCCCTCGGTCAGCAGCCCTGAAGGTTACATATAAACCTATGAACAATGAACAATGGTGGAAAGGCAAAGAGCACCCAGCCCAACCAATCCGCCCCACACAACTGCGACACACCTTGCAATGAAACATTCTACGCTCCACCCCAACCAGAGCCATGTGATCTCCTGGGAGAGACAAAACACAGATAAAAATCCAGGCCAATTGGGGGGAAAAGAAATCTGGAAACTTCCTCTCCGATCCATCCAGGTGATTTAAACTAGTCCAGGAGATCACCTTGGCCGTATTTGATTCCCTGCAGTACTTCTTACCATCATATCTGGGGTGATTTGCACCTCCTGTTAGTGGGGCGCTAACGTATCGCAAACGATTTTGCGACTGGGCAAGGCACCACTGATGACTCTTGCTAAATTCAGAGGGAGTTTAGCGGCAGCACTACGGCATTGCGCCTGATCTCCTGTGCCCAGAGATCTAGGGCTAGACTTTCCATTATTGTGCAGATCACCCAAAAATGGGTGTTATTTCTAGCGTTGGCGTTTATTATCGGTTTTGAGATCGCTGGATCTCCGATGAGGCAAATGCCTCCCTCCTACAGGAGGTGGAGTCACGCTGGGATCAATTCACCCAGAGTGGGCATGGGAAGCCCACCCACAAAGGTTTACCAGAAGATATGGGCCAACATAGCTGAGGTGGTCTCGTCGGCGATGAACGAGGTGCGTGAGGGCAACCAGTGCCGCAAGCGCTGGAACAACCTTGTCGGTTCCGCCAGAGTAAGTATTATATTTATTTACATTTAGTTGCATATTTACATAATTTGAGTTGTAAGAGTATTGAGTGATTAAAATCAGATGTGATGTCTTGCACGTATACCGGCAATGATTTACTCAAAGCCTGCATTTATGGTGTACGTCTTTAGATAAATAATGATAATTATCATAATAATCATGATTACATCTGTCAGTTATGTGTTGTATCAGTCTCTGTGACAGTACCTAGCAATGATCTCGTGCAATGACCTCATGCCATGTTGTGCTGTTGTTACCTTTTGCAGGAGGAGCTATCGAAGAATAGGGCCGAGCAACGGCGCATGGGTGGGGGGGCCACCAGTCATCAGTGAGCTGACAGATATCGAGGAGCGGGTGCTGGCCCTAGTGGGGAGCCACCCCCGGCTGGCTACACAAGCAGCTGCAGAACCTGATGTGATGCCACGTGAGTAAAGTTTACACCATTGTGTGATGTAAAGTCAATAGATGCCACTCATATCCGACTAATAATATATGATAGATGATTGATAAAAAATGTTATCTAAATAATGATGGCCTCATGAAAATCATTGTAATGCAGAATTTGGTCATGGTCATGAAATGTGATGTCAGTGATGATTTTGATAGTGGTAGTGCTTTTGTCGTGCATATGCTGCGTGTAGCATTTGAATCACCTTGTGACCCTAGCACTGCCTTCTCCTCTAATAACCTAATTTATGTTTTGTAGCTCAGCCAGCAGCGCGGCCCCATGCAACACCACCGAGCCCAGAAGCTGGGGGTGCGGGGCCGGACTGCCGGGGGATCGTCAACCTGGTGCTGAGGAGCCCCGAATCCTGCCCATGGAGCTGCAGGGTGCTTTCACCACTGCTGACAGTGCCGACCTGCATCGACAAGCTCCATCATCTATGCAACCCCGATGACATTTAGTGCTCCTGCGGCCATGTCCTCCTCCACCGTGGAGGTACCGGGCCCAAGCACCTTGCCGCAGGGCACCCGAAGTGTCTCCATGACGGCGTCGACCATGTGGAGGTTGGTTCGACGCAGCAGGACTGCTCCACCAGTGGCAGATCTGAGCGGGGACATGGTACACTTATCCAGGAGGAATGTTGACATAGGTCAGCAGATCCTACAGACAATGGGGGGCATATCCCACAAGCTGGCCAGCATGTCCCCCACCATGACCGAGTACGTGCCGTGGATGGCGGAGGCCCTGGAGGTGATAGCCAGGAACACTGGTGCCAGAGGGCTACCAGTGATCCTGGAGCGTGACACCGGACCCCAAGGTGCCGCATCCCCATTGCCAATGACACACGTGGGCCAGGAGGAAGATCTTGCTTCTGGCTCGGAGGATGTTCCCTCCTCAGGACCGTCCTCTCCAGTATCCGGCCAAATAGCGGTTCTACTGTCATCCCCCCCCCCCCCAATGAAGCAGCGCCTGAGGAACAGTTCGACAAGGTGGCTGGAGTCGGGAGGGGAAGGGGTAGAGGTGGGGAGAAGAAGCGGGGTGGCGGGGGGGGGGGGGTAAATGAAAGTGAGGTGCATGGTCGCAGGTGTTGTTTTGGTCACAATATTTTTATGTTGTTGCTATTTTGTTGGGAGGTTTGGGGGAGGGGGGAGGGGGTACCTTGTCTTTTTGCATTTGTGTTCTATGTTTATGAAGTTTTGTTGGAAATGGAAAAAAATTAATGAATGATATAAATGTTACAAATTTGTTGTGGAGTGGGGTGGGGTGAGGGTGGGGTGGAGTGTTTTTTACAGTTATAATTATGATTTTATACAAATGTTCTTATTAAATGTTTTTTATTTCACATTACCTCATTGTGCATTGTCTCAGATAGCTGCACCATCATACACTGGTGATTCCCTAACATGAAAGGGGATAATTCAACGTCACTTGAATCAACTTAAACTTTAACTGTCACCAAGGTAATGCACACCATTCATTTATGAGCTGCAGAAACAGCAGTCTTGCAGCTTTGCAAATAACACCAACGTTGTTTCAAGCAAAGCGCTCATTTATGAGCTGCTGACGTAAGAGTCTTGTAGCTATGTCGTCACCACGGGCCCTTTCTTGCGGTCTAGACAGGGATGGGGGCATAGTTTCATCATCAGCCTGATTGTCTGCCCAGAGTTCAGCGTTTACCTCCTCATCCTCCTCTTCCTCTCTCCAAGTCTTGTCCCCTCCTGATAGCTGAGTTGTGCAGCATGCAGCACACCATCATGCATTGAGCTGTCTGCTCAGGGTGGTATTGTAACTTGCCTCCTGAGTAGTCCATATTGTGTTCCTAAAACAGATGAGACTGCACACAGGGAGGTTAAAGTAACAGTGACCTCAGTCTTTATTAGGACACTCCAGAGTGAGGAAAAGGCCTCAGGGGCCGGCTTATATACAGTGCTCCCAAGGGATGCTGGGATCCCTTGGGACTTAAGGGGATGAGCTCTCTGGTTGTGGAACATGGGAGTGCATGCTTTACAGATACACAATATCACTCCCCGCCAAAGTCAAAGTGAAAACTATTTACAAGGTGAGGTGGTCGGGAGCCTTTCTTTCCCTGGTGGACCGCCTCGGTACAAATGTCTGTTCTGGTGTGTTGGCTGTGCCCTCACTGGGCTGGCGTATTGTTGGCCCTACAGGGTTGCTAGGTGAGCCTGGCCTTGCTGGGCTGCTGAGCATGATGGATTTGATTTCCTGTCCGGGGTGATGTCGTTGATCCTTTGGATGTGTGTTGTGGGCTCAAAAAAGGTGGTGTCTGCTGTGGATTGTTTAGGGCAGTCTGTGAACCGCAGCCTCGTTTGGTCCAGGTACTTTTTGCAAATTTGTCCATTGTCTAGTTTGACTACAAACATCCTACTCCCTTCTTTAGCTATCACCGTGCCCACGATCCACTTGGGACCATGCCCATAGTTTAGTGCATTCACAGGGTCATTCAGATCAATTTCCCGTGACACAGTGGCGCGACCATCGTTTACATTTTGTTGCTGTCGCCTGCTCTTTACCTGATCGTGCAGGTTGGGGTGAACCAGTAAGAGTCTGGTTTTAAGTGTCCTTTTCATGAGTAGCTCAGCCGGGGGCACCCCTGTGAGCAAGTGGGGTCTCGTGCGGTAGCTGAGCAGTACTCGGGACAGGCGGGTTTGGAGTGAGCCTTCTGTGACTCGTTTGAGGCTCTGTTTGATTGTTTGTACTGCCCACTCTGTCTGCCCATTGGAGGCTGGTTTAAACGGGGCCGAGGTGACATGTTTGATCCCATTGCGGGTCATGAATTCTTTAAATTCAGCACTGGTAAAGCATGGCCCGTTGTCACTGATCAGTATGTCAGGCAGGCCGTGGGTGGCAAACATGACCTTCAGGCTTTCAATGGTGGCGTTACTTCCCGACATTATTTCTCATTCAATCCATTTTGAAAAAGCATCCACCACCACCAGGAACATTTTGCTGAGAAACGGGCCCGCATAGTCGACATGGATCCTCAACCATGGTCTGGAGGGCCAGGACCACAAACTTAGTGGTGCTTCTCTGGGCGCGTTGCTCAACTGAGCACACATGCTGCATTGCCGTATACAGGACTCTAAGTCAGAGTCGATACTGGGCCACCACACGTGGGATCTGGCTATCGCTTTCATCATTACTATACCCGGGTGTGCTGTGGAGGTCCGAGATGAACGTCTCCCTGCCCTTTTTGGGTAGCACTATGCCATTACCCCACAACAGGTAGTCTGCCTGAATGAACAGCTCGTCCTTTTGCCGCTGGAACGGCTTTATTCGCTCTTGCATTTCAACGGGAATGCTGGCCCAGTTCCCATGCAGTACAAAGTTTTTTACTAAGGACAGCAGAGGATCTTGGCTGGTCCAAGTCCCAATCTGGCGGGCCGTGACAGGTGATTTATCATTTTCAAATGCTTCCATGACCATCAACAAGTCTGCGGGCTGCGCCACCATCAACAAGTTTGCAGGCTGTGCCATTTCCACCCCGCGGTGGACAATGGTAGCAGACTAAAAGCATCCGCACAGTTCTCAGTGCCTGGCCTGTGGCGGATGGTATAGTTATACGCTGATAGCGCGAGTGCCCACCTTTGTATGCGGGCTGAGGCATTAGTATTTTTCCCTTTGTTTTCAGCGAACAGGGATATGAGGGGCTTGTGATCCGTTTCCAGCTCAAATTTGAGGCCAAACAGGTACTGATGCTTTTTCTTTACCCCGAACACACACGCTAATGCCTCTTTCTCAATCATGCTGTAGGCCCCCTTGGCCTTAGAAAATCTCCTGGTGGCATAGGCGACAGGTTGCACCTTCCCCGCAACGTTAGCTTGTTGTAATACACACCCGACTCCGTACGATGACGCATCGCATGCTAGCACAAGTCTTTTACACGGGTTATACAATCCAAGCAGCTTATTGGAGCATAAAATGTTTCTGGCTTTCTCAAAAGCAATTACTTGTTTTTTTCCCCATACCCAGTTCTAACCTTTACGCAATAACACATGTATGGGCTCTAAGAGGGTGCTTAACCCCGGTAGAAAATTACTTAAATAGTTGAGGAGTCCCAGGAACGACCGCAGCTCCGTGACATTCTGTGGCCTGGGCGCGTTCCTGATAGCCTCTGTCTTGGCGCATGTGGGTCGAATGCCGTCCGCCACGATCTTTCTCCCCAAAAACTCCACTTCTGTTGCCATGAAGATGCATTTCGACCTCTTCAGCCGCAGCCCTACGCGATCGTCGCTGGAGGACCTCCTCCAGGTTTTGTAGGTGCTCGACGGTATCCCAACCCATGACCAATATGTTTTCCTGGAAAACCACTGTGCGTAGTACCGACTTAAGTAGGCTCTCCATGTTTCTCTGGAAGATCGTTGCAGCTGACCGAATTCCAAACGGGCATCTGTTGTAGATGAACAGTTCCTTGTGCGTGTTGATGCAGGTGAGGCCCTTCGATGACTCCTCCAGCTTCTGCGTCATATAGGCCGAAGTCAGGTCGAGCTTGGTGAACGTCTTGCCTCCTGCCAGCGTCGCAAATAGGTCGTCTGCCTTAGGTAGCGGGTAATGGTCCTGTCGCGAGAAACGATTAATAGTTACTTTACAATCGCCGCAAATCCTGACCATGCCATCACTTATGAATACTGGAACAATCAAGCTGGCCCACTCGCTGAATTACATTGGGGAGATGATGCCCTCGCGTTGCAGCCTGTCCAGCTCTATTTCCACTCTCTCCCTCATCATGTGAGGTACCGCTCGCACATTGTGGTGAACGGGTCGTGCCTCTCGGACCAAGTGGATCCGCACCTTCGCCCTGGAAAAGTTTCCAATGCCAGGCTCAAAAAGGGAAGGAAATTTGTTCAGAACCTGGGTACATGAGGCCTCATCGACATGTGATAGCGCTCGGATGTCATCCCAATTCCAGTGGATTTTACCCAGCCAACTCCTTCCAAGCAGTATGGGGCCATTGCCCGGGACAGTCCAGAGTGGCAGTTTGTGCACCGTGCCCTCGTAGGTGACATTGACCATGGCACCGCCCAGGACAGTGATAAGCTCTTTTGTATACATTCTCAGTTTCGTGTGGATGGGGCTCAGGGCTGCTCTGAGTGCCTTGTTGCACCACAGTCTCTCAAACATATTTTTACTCATGATGGATTGGCTAGCGCCAGTGTCCAGTTCCATGGCTATGGGTAAGCCATTCAATTTTACGTTCAGCATTATAGGTGGACATTTCGTCGAAAATGTGTGCACCCTGTGTACTTCAGCATCTGTCTCCTCTCTCTGAGACTCGAAATTGCTTTGATCCACCATGGACTGATCTCCCTCTGCCACGTGGTGGTTAGCAGGTTTTGCAGAGCTTGCAGCTCGTCTGCGAACTCGTTGGAGGTGCCCCATTGTTCCACAGCTCTTGCAAACATACCCTTTGAAGCGGCATGAATAGGCTGAATGGAAGCCTCTACAACGCCAACAACGTGTGAATTGCCTTGCATTCATCCTTTGTTGCGGAATCTGAGTCATCTGGGTCACCTGAGGCTTGCTGGCAGTTGCAGACTCGTGGTTTCTGCCCTGTACATTTCTGCTCGCAAACGCAGTTCCAGTTAATTTATGAACATTGCTAGCACTTGTGTGCTGAGAGATTTGCTTGGTGTTTTCACTGGTGGACATAAACGCCTGTGCTATAGCAATGGCCTTACTGAGGTTCGGTGTCGCTACAGTCAAAAGCCCAGTACAAAAAAGTCTCTGAGCATTTGCTCCAGGTAGCCATCAAACTCACATTGTCCTGCAAGTCGCCTTAGCTTGGCGACGTAGCTCGCCACTTCCTGACCTTCGGATCGCTGGTACTTGTCGAACCGATACCTCGCCATCAGCACGCTCTCCCTCAGGTTAAGATGCTCCCGAACCAGTGTACACAGCTCCTCATATGACTTATCTGTGGGTTTCACCGGAGCCAGAAGATTCTTCATGAGACTGTAGGTCGGTGCCCCGCAGACCGTGAGGAGACCCGCTCTCCTTTTTGCAGCGCTTCCTTCTCCATCCAGCTCATTGACTACAAAGTACTGGTCTAGCCGTTTGACATAGGCTTGCTCGACCTCAGCCTCCGAGAACTTCTCCAGGATGCCCAAAGTTTGCTGCATCTTTGCATTGGATCTTTACTGCGGAAAAAAATGGGCGGGCGGTATTATTAATTCTTGGCGTTAAGTACATGCCGAAAGTAATGCTGGGCGATAAGTGAGCGATATATGGGCGTTAGTTTCCATTTTGTTGCTAAATGGGCGCTATCTGGGTGTTATACCTCATTTCAGCGTTAAAATGGACGTTAAGTGGGCGGTATCAATGTAAAAAAAGTGGCAAATCTAGCCCCATGACTTCATTGCTGTGCGCAGCACCCCGTTAGTGCCTTGGATCCTAAATTGTGTATCGCCCCCTGAAGCTGTGTCTGGCGATGACAGTGACAGCTTCAGGTGATGCGTACCGGGTGGTTGGATGCTAGCGGAGCGAAATTGAAAGGGGAGGTGGGTGGCTGCTCCTGAAAAAATCTTTGGTTTTCTTTGCCACACCGGTGCTGATTTGGACATGGGGTCTGTGCCGCGATCGCTCAGCCCGGCACTTTGCTTGATTGCCTGGCTAATCGCGCGGCACCCCTCGCTCCCCGGAGGGCCAGGTAGGTGGGGTCCCAATATTCAGTGTATGCCACTTGGGCCTTTCCCTTTCATTCAGAGAAGAGCCCCTCGTATGCTGCAGTGCTACGCGCCCTAGCGCTTAGCGCTGCCAAGCCGTGCGCCCCGCTCCGCCACAGAACGGAAGTGGAGCGCTTGATTTAGCACTCCAGTTCCTTTCCGGGGCAGTAACCCCAATTTATCGTGAGAGGCGAGACTTCTGTGTCTGCTGCAAAGCCTCACATCTCGCGAGTGTTACAGCCCCGTACCGAATTTCTCGGCCTTAAAGATGATGGGATCTATCAAGTGTCTATCACAAAAACAATGGTCATTGCCACTCCAGCACCCATGAAACCAACCATAGTAGTGCCCTGTCTGAACACAGACCAGGAAATCTTCACCAGGAACTCAAGGTGTGGTCTGACAATAGCTTTGTACATTCTTAGCAGAACATCTTTGATTTGCACTCTTCCAATTTAGCATTATATTCAGCGTTCTATTTGCTTTTTTAACATAGCACAGAATTTCATTATCAACACTTTTGATACTGATGCAAATGTTGATATCACAGAGTTAAAAACGTATTTTATTCCACATAAAATGGAGTTTACTGGAAGCATTTGCTGAATATTTCCGTTGTAATTTAAATATTTTACAAGCATTGCTTTTGCATCAATGATTGAAATAATGATCAGCCAGGCAGCAATACCTGTCGGTATCGTCAGGAATCACTCGGCCCATTTTGCCCCCTCATCCACATCAGACAGATTGCAGTAAATTAAAAATGATGGAAACAGCAGGGTAGCTAAACATAAAGTTATTTTTGTGGAGAGTAGCAGTGTACGGGCTGTCAGGCACTGGTCCCTCCATTTACATTCCCAATTGACGCCATTCTCGATCAGATGCCTTGCAGAAATTGATTTGGGGCTAGTTCACGAGACGAGTCTCTGTTGGCACTCTGTTGGTATTTCCAAGTACACCTAATGGCACTGGAATGGCATGTGTCAATGGCGACAGTTTTACACTAAAAAAGCACCTGGAATTTTACTCCAGGTCATTACTGGAACTAAAGAGCTTAACAAAGGGTAAAAACATTCTGAAGAATCAGTACCGAGAAGTGAAAATTACAGACGGTTTCTCTGTTCAGAAGCATGAGGTAGCAACTAGTGGAGCATATATTGCAGTGGAACATGAAGACAAAAGGGGATAATGTGATCTGGGAGTATAGAGGGCATAGAAGGGTCACGACTTGCACCTGATACTAGCCCAGGAATGAATGTGTTACAGCAAAGCCAGCTGGAGGAGCGATGCATCTTGAAGCCCAAGTTCAGCAAAGTGGCTGTGACTATGGCGTGCTACCTGGTCCAAGAATACCAGCATGGACAGTCAACTGTCTGGATTGTACTACCTGTGACATTGAAGGTCACCATTGCCCACAAATCTTATGCCACAGGGTCCTTCCAAATGTGTAAAGGTTATGACAGGACTAGTCTCAGAGTTGGTCCTGAGGCGATTGCTACTTTTAATACATATCAGTAACATAGGTAAGCGCACTATAAGCAAAATAATTCATCACGCAGTACTCAGGCTCGAGGGGCTCAATGCCATACTCCTGTGCCTATGTTCCTATGTCCTATGTTCCTAGATCTGCACCTTAAAAACCCTCTGCAAATATAGCCTCCTGCTGAGAGCACTTCTCCCCTTTCTCCCCACTCTTCAACAGCTTGTCATGGCTGATCTGATCTTGGCCTCAACTCCACTTCCCTGCCTGCTCCCCATAACCCTTGACTCCCTTATTATTCAAAAATCTGTCCATCTCCACCTTAAATATATTCAATGACCCAGCCTCCGCAGCTCTCTGGCGTAGAGAATTCCAAGATTCAGAAGCCTCTGAAAGAAGAAATCCCCCCTCATTTCTATTTTAAATTCTGAAATTCTGCACCCTAGTTCTAGATTCCCCCATGAGGGAAAACATCCTCTCTCATCTACCTTGTCAAGCCCCCTCAGAATCTTATACATTTCAATAAGATCACCTTTCATTCTTCTAAACTTCAATGCGTATAGGCCTAACCGGCTCAACCTTTCTTCATAGGACAACCCCTTCATCTCAGGAATCAATCTTGTGAACCTTCTCTGAACTGCCTTCAATGCAAGTATATCCCTCCTTAAATAAGGAGACCAAAACTGTACGCAGTACTCCAGGTGTGATCTCGCCACCTGTTGTAGCAGGACTTCCCTTCTTTTAGACTCCATCCTCTTTGCAATAAAGGCCAACATTCCATTTGCCTTCCTAATTACTTGCTGTACCTGCATGCTAACTTTTTGTGTTTCATGTTCAAGGACCCCCAGAACTCTCTCTACCTCAGTATTTTGTAATATCTCCCCATTTAAATAATAATTTGCTTTTTTATTTTTCCTACCAAAGTGGATAACCTCACATTTTTCAACATTATACTCCATCTGCCAAATTTTTGCCCACTCACTGAGCCTATCTATATCCCTTTTCAGATTCTTTGTGTCCTCCTCACAACTTGCTTTCCCACCTATCTTTACATCATCAGCAAATATGGCCACATTATACTCGGTTCCTTCATTCAAGTCATTAATATAGATTGTAAGTAGTTGAGGCTCCAGCACTGATCCCTGTGGCACCCCATTAGTTACAGTTTGCCAACCTGAAAATGACCCATTTATCTCGACTCTCTGTTTTCTGTTAGTTAGTCAATCCTCTATCCATGCTAATATATTACCGCCAATCCTGTGAGCTCTTATCTTGTGTAGTAACCTTTTATGTGGCACCTTATCGAATGCCTTCTGGAAATCTAAATACATCACATCCACTGGTTCCTGTTTATCTACCCTGCTCATTACGCTGAGAACGCCAGCAAATTTGTTAAACATGATTTCCCTTTCATAAAACCATGTTGACTCTGCTTGACTGCATTATGATTTTCTAAATGTCCTGCTACTACTTCCTTAATAATGGACTCCAACATTTTCCTTAACGTGGACTAAGCTGATCCTCCCAGTCATGTCCAAAACCACGAAGAAGGCCTCCTCAGTTACCCATTTCTGGGAGCAACTGGTTTGTGCAGAAGCCTTGGAGTCAGCAAAAAGTCCTTTAGCACCAGCCACACCACTCTCTATAGACCTTTGCTGCTTGAAACAACTATGGAAGGCACCAAACACATTTAGGATGGTAACAACGGCCAGAAGAAGTCAAACAGCAATGAACCTGCAAGCAGTTGAAGATCCCTTTAAATAGCACTGGTGGGAGTTCTTTCCTGCTGCTTAACAGATGTTCAGCTGTGTGAGTTTAAAAGAAGGTATCGGCTCGAGAATGGAGATCAAAATGGCAGTGCTGGCGTCATTTCAGCTTTGCATGCTAATGGACATATTGATCTACCTGGTCTGCATACTTCCGGTGGACGTTAGCTGCATGTGCGCTAACGTTGTCACCAATATGACACCCGGCACGATTTACATGTGCGCATATGCAGCGGACGCCCGTTTGGTCCCTGAACGGCACCTGTAGCACCCAAACAACGGGCGCTACCGAACCCAATTTTGCGGCCACAGATTTTAAACCAGGAAGTATAAACAATGAAGTAAAATTAGATTGGAATCATGTACAGAAAATTAAATAAAGTTTGGGAAAGAAAGATGCAATTAAGAGAGAGTGATAAAAGAGACAAACAGAAAAACTAAAAAAAAATTATTTTAATTTGTTTTTCAAATCTCCAACACTAATTAAATTCTGAAGGAATGAGACTCCATGCTTGTAAAACTAAATTTTCAGGGCCAGAGAGGATATTTGGCAGTAATTATGACTTAAAATGCTGTACAAAATTCACTTACTCCTGAATGCACCAGCCCTAACTTGTTCTGCCTTGGTTAGTAGGTAACTAACTTCACACCCTTATATTGATTTTATACCAAGTCTATCAGCGAGGTTTTTATAAAATTATTCGTACGTGATACGTGGGTGTTGCTGGCAAGTCCAGAATTTATTGCCCATCTCTAGTTGCCCTTGAGAAGATGGTGGTGAGCTGCCTTCTTGAATCGCTGCAGTCTGTGTGGTGAAGATGCTCCCACAGTACAGTTAGTGAGGGAGTTCCAAGATTTTGGCCCAGCGACGATGAAAGAACAGTGATATATTTCCAAGTCAGGATGGTGTGTGACTTGGAGGGAAACTTGGAGCTGGTGGTGTCCCCATGCGCCTGCTGCCCTTGTCCATCTACGTGGTAGAGATCATGGGTTTGGGATGTGCTGTTATCGCGCAGCCTGTGGAGGAGGAGGATAATTCAGACTGCAACTTGGCCATTTCCTGATTAACTGCGCATGTGCGGATGTTTGATTTACTCCATAATAATGGCGAGCACTGATAGCCTCACTGTTATTCTCACAGCACAATCTGGGCCATTGTGAAATGGTGAGTTGACTGAACATGATGTAAGGTGTTTGTGTTACGGAACCTGCAAATCTATTTCACTGTAGGGAACATTTAATAACATTTTTAAAGATTTAGCTACGACATCCAACAATTATTATTCTGATAATATCAATAGCATAGCAAGTTGCTGTGAAGGTCATGATTAAAATCAATTTAGCTCTTGAGTGTGGTTAAGCCAACCAACGATTTTTTTAAAGGCCCTCAGCAGGAGTTTTATGGCAGGTTGATGGAGAGTGGTGTTCTCTCATGCAGTTAATTGCATAAGATAAAATGACAGATTACAATGGTAACTAATGCAAGGCAGAACCTTGTGTCATGCTGTATATAAAGGTGGGCAGCGGAAGCGTTATAAGTCCACCTCAGGCGATCTTCGGCCAGGGTCTCCCAGGTGTCAGTGGTGATGTCGCACTTTACCAGGGAGGCTGTGAGGGTGTCCTTCATGGTAAACGAGCCAAAGGTGGGCAGCGGAAGCATTACAAGGACGCCCTCAAAGCCTCCCTGGTAAAGTGCGACATCACCACTGGCACCTGGGAGACCCTGGCCGAAGACCGCCCGAGGTAGAGAAAGTCCGGGAGGGCATTGCATTTTTCGAATCTCAACGCAAAGAGCGTGAAGAGGTCAAGCGCAGACAGCGGAAGGAGCGCGCGGCAAACCAGCCCTTCCCTCGGCGAATGTCTGTCCCACCTGTGACAGGGTCTGTGGCTCTCGTGTTGGACTGTTCAGCCACCAGAGAACTCACTTTGGGAGTGGAAGCAAGTCTTCCTCGATTCTGAGGGACTGTCTATGATGATGATGACTATTCTTATTGCGTTGGGAAGAAAAATGCAATAAGGATCTTGGGGGGGAGAAATTGGCCTTCTTTGCGCCTCTCGTTAGCGCCTTCGAGGGGTGATAACAGGATGCTAATGGCTTACCGACCGGGCGTGCTGAAAGTATCGACACCAGCGAACTTTCCTGGCGGGTTAGCACTGACAGTAAGCCTTCCCGCTCGACCTCCTGTGTCCCGGTGGCTGTGACATCATCCGGTGTGCAGCGCCCACCTCGTTATCACCCTGTTTCTTAAATTCGCTTCCGCCGTCTGCAACATCGCCGGGTGTCAACAACGGCAGCTGCAGGAGGTGTTGTGAGTTCGGCCGGCCGCTTGGGGAGCAGTAATTAAAGGCACTGGTGGCCAGGCAGGCCAAAATTTTATTTTCGCCTCTCTGTGCTGTGTTTTGAATTTACACATGCCAAGATTGATCAGCCCTACACTGTGTTAGAGTGCTTAGGGTGGATCGCTGTGGATCACAGATGCCGTCGCAGACCAGTTGAAGCCTTACCTTGAAATGACCTCAGCAATGGCCCTTCCCTTTAAGGGAGGGAGGAGCCTGTGATTCCGGCAGCACTGCACGGGACATTGTGCAATGCTCTGCCGCTACCGCTTCTCTTGCCTCGTTTAGCACTCCAAGAGAAATGGTCGATTGATTTAGCACTCCACAAGTTTGCGTCCAATTGAATTGGATAACGCCCGGCGATACTTTTGCACTCCCGCAAAAGTTAGCGTCCCAAACGGTGCACTACGCAATTTCTAGCCCTTGGTGAGTTGAGGTGTTACACGTTGCGGGTGGTTTCATTCTTGTTGAATTGCAAAGGCTTCAGATGATGCAATAAACATCCCGTTCACCCCTCACCCTGTGCTCACTGACCTACATTGGCTCAATCTCCACCAACGCCTCGGATCTAAAATTCTCATCCTTGTGTTCAAATCCCTCCATGGCCTCACCACTCCGTTTCTCTATAACCTCCTTCAGCCTTACTACCCTTCTGAAAACTCTGCGTTCCTCCAAATCTGCCCACTTGGGCATCCCCAAATTCCTTCCCCCCACTATTGTCAGCCAAAATAGTGCCCCACTGCAGCTTGTTGATCGGAGAGGGTGGGAAAGCGATCGGCTGTCAAGTGGAGCCAGCTGGAGATGGGGCCAGGCAGTTTTCTCTGAGGGATCCTCGAACATGCCAGCCGTGGGTTGGAGGTTTTGGCTGCAATTTTTCCTACCGGATCTGGAGCGAGGTGCACTGGAACCCTGCTCCCTTCTTTATCCGCCTCTGTCCAAGTAAATTTACCTTGTTGGGGCTTGTTAAGTCTGCACTGCGAGGTTCCCGGCCAATTTAAAGGAAGCGGGTCTGATGATGTAATCTGATGACGCATTATCAGCTGGTTTCCTTAAAGGGACCATGCCCATATACATTTTGGCAGTTGTGCTATCAGTGTTCTGCAGCATTGAGGTGCTGCAAACACTGACAAGCACTGCACAAAGGTGCACAACTGCACCCAGGCTCTCTCCTGACTCCCTCCAGATGTTTCTGGTGAGAGTCACAGCACAAAGGGAGGTTATCTTCCCTTCCAATGGGCGGAAGAAACCTCCGCAGGACACCAATGCAGCCTGGTTGCACGTTGCACAGAAGGGCACAAGCAGAGATGTCGTCAGGAGGACCAGGCTGTAGTGGAGCAAACCTTTCAATGATCTCAGTAGATCACAAAATGTTACTGCAACCTCATCCTGCTGTGCCAATCATCACATCCCCATCATTCTCTCTTCCCTACCCTACTCCTGCACATGCTTACTCACACCAACTTACCTTGCACCTCCAACCATCCCTCTCTCTCTATCTACATCATCATATCCCCATCTAACTAGCTACCCCTCAAACTGACCCTCATCCTTGTCCAATCACACCAACTAACAACACACAAGGGTAGGCACTCGGGTGTTATCGCCAATGCTGATGTAAAGTTTCTGCTACTGTGTTGTCAAACATTGAAATCTATATTTTTAACACTTTCCGTTCTTGGATGGATCTGTGTGCACCTTTGGAAGTGGCTTAATGAGTTGCAGTGAATGGTGAGACATAATGGTAGCCCCCCGCCCAATGGTGCTGAGTGTGAAAGGAATGGCCTGGGCATTGTGAGAATGCTTTATGGTGTTGGTGTGGGGTGGTGCTTACTTGGCACATCATGTGGCAGTCAGAGTGTACAGCGTCGTGAAGTAAATCTGGCCATGGTGAGACCATCCCTAGTGTCCCAGGCAGCAAAGTGGCCGGGTGCTGAAGCCCTGTGTCCTGTGCAGCATCAGGTGATTGCAGAGAAGGTTGATGTTGTTGTTGGTGCTGCTGGTGTGCTTGGTGATGTTGGTGTTGGGGCTGATCGTGGTGGGATTCGGAGCACCAAGGTGAGATTTTTTCAACTGCACCGATACTGTCAATGGTGAGAGAGGTTGCTCCAAGGAGTTGGGACTGGGTAGAGAGTATACTCCAAACACTTCAAACCTCCATAAAGCTGAAAAGTATATTCCAAATACTGAAGGCTCCAGCTTCTTTGATTGGAAATTGAACAGCTGTGAAATGGTAGCTTTTATACCACTTTTGTAGCTGTCAACTAGTCAAACCAATCTAGAGTTGTTGAGAACCCGATGTGATTCTTAAGGGATGTAAACCTCGTAAAAAACTTGGAAAAATCCTTTGGACCTGGTAAAATGTTGCTTAAATAGCTCAAATAGCACGCAGAGCCAGCACTTTAGAAATTCACAAGGAGGCGGGTTCAGAGCGGACTTCCGTCCCTCTGCCAATCACTGCCATTTTTTGACAGCGGGCCCACCTCCAAACTCGCAGTCGCAGAGCTGGTAAGCTTCCGGCCAAATGTGGGCCGAGGAGGAGCCCATAAAACACAGTGAAAACATCTTTTGCTTTTTGTTGAAGGGCTTTCTGCAGCGGTCCCATTTAAGCAGAGCTGGTGAGTCCACTTGCGGCCCGGTACAAACAGCAAAGTCCGCCCATTCATACTTGTATTTAGCATTCGAGGCCTTCAACCATCTTAGGACCCCGATTTGCATGTTTCAGGTGGTCATGATGGAAAACTAAGGAGGTAATTTTAACCTAACCTGCCCAGTGGTAAACTGACAGGATCGAGTCAAACTTTATTGGAGGATAAAATGGGGCAGGTATCAAAACGTCAATTTTCCACCGGGCAGGTTAGATTAAAATTTCACCCTATGAGTCACTCGAGCCAATCGGTTAACCGCCGCACTTCTGGTCTAAATTAGGCATGACAGATCACAATGGCAAACTTGGAGGCTGAATGTCCATTTTACAGGACCAAGACAAGCGGAAATAAGCTGAATTTCTCTCCCAAGGTGGGAAAGTATTCCATTCCCTGGACTAACATCCCTCACCTTAATGGACACAACAATGAGGAAAAGGAAAATAACTACAACATTTATTTCCATAGGTGAATGCAAAAATGTATTTTTAACTGAAAATATAAATCTTTATCGGTCTCCAACTCATGTTATTTCAATGCCCTGCAGCCCTATTCAGCACAATTATTTTTTTTTCAGGAGGAAAATTAAATGGTCTGAAAGGTGTTTGCATTAACTTTCTGACTGTATGTTTTTTCCTTTTATGATCAATTTACAACAACAGAACTATTTGGACCAGCCATATAGGAAATAAGTGTTTGTAAAGGACATCTCATATAATTGAATGTTGATTATTTTCAACCAAGTTATTGATTTCTGCTGTTATATTCTTGAGTTATCATTTTTAAAAGTTTCAGAAACATTTGTGAGTAGCTCTATTAAAAAAAATCACGGTATGTTTTAGGTATCCTAAGGGCGGACTATTATTTTGACTTTCCGGTTTGAAGTGTTATGTCACAGCAGGTGGTAGAAAATATCCTGCATTTTTCAGATGTATTAGAGAAAATAATTGCTTTTTTTGATAAACAGGATGATGTTTCTAGCAAGCAATTGGGGGAAATATGATAATCAAGATTGAGTTATTGATTCCCAAGATAACTGAACTCAGTGTGTCTCTAACTATATAATTATTTTGTACGTTTCAGATTTCCAACCATATGTGAAGTTGCTCTTCATAGAAAGATGAGATTACTTTCTATTGTTATGAAGTAACATTTCACTGGGATTCAATGGAGTTGCATCTTTCATTAATGAGAAACAAAAGAAACAATTAAAACACACTCATTAGAAAGTGCTTGAACACATACTGAGATAATTGTAGTAATTCTACACCAGTTTTTTGCAATTATATTCCCTTGTTTGTACTTAATGGCCTGACCTAGCCCTGAAGATAATGGCACAGATAATGTCCTTGAATAGTTAATAATCTTCGAATGATTTAGTAATTATAAAGTGCCTGCCTGCTCTCAGACTAATTGATATTCCTTTAATCTAAAATTTAACAAAAAATTCATTTGCAGCCCGTGTTTAAAACAAAACCTCAAAAAATTAAAATGTTTGAAATTGATACTATAGTAATTTTAATAAAAATGTCATACCGTATGCAATGGTAAATTACTATATAACAATTTGAGTCATTATTTTTATTATAATTTTTAACAAGTATGCTAGTTTAACAATAAAAGCAGAAAATGTTGGAAATGGACGGCAGGTTGATCATCATTTGAAAAGAGAAAGTAAGTTTAAAGTATCAGGTGGCACCTTTCATCAGATCTTTAATCCTAACATTCATATTTATTTTGTCTTACATTTGTTATTGAATGACATGTGAAGTTATTAATCAAGATGTGATTGTATATGGGTGCAGTTGTGACTTAGATACCTGCTATAATGAAAACTGCACTGTATCAGGAACACTGAGCATCAAACCTAAGTCAGTGCCTCTTACATGCTATAAAAGGGATACATTTTGCACAGTTCTGCTCCCAGTGCAAAGCTTCACATGGTCAGAATGCCGATCGTAGAATCAGGCCTGGAGGTCATTGTGCCTGACACAATGTGCTCCTGATTTTCCGGATATTAAAATGAATCACCAGAAAATCGGAAGTGCCAAGACTTGGAGCTGATTGGTCTGATTCTCTGGTCTGCCCTTTCAATGGGTGATACTCTGGGCTAGAAATGGAGCCATACTGTTAGCGTTAGTGTTTTCTTAGAAGAATCACTCAACACTCAGGGTCGGTTCCAATGCTGAAGCAGCTTTTATTACGCTCAGCGGGAAGGAAAAACTCAGGACCGTATCCAGGTTTCTCTTCCCAGAACAAAGAGTTACATGTACCTTTATATGTTTTACAACAGTTACAAAACGGTTTCCTACAGTTACACAGCCCATCACGGCTGGACACAAGCCAATCATAACGATTATAGATTACATATAGGTTCTTTTAATCCAATAGAATTCTCCTAGTAACCAGGGAACCATTGTCAATTTGGGCTGATTGATGACTTTATATGTTCTCTCCCTAGTTCTTTCATCTGGGAGAAATAATTGGTTTGTAGCCTTGTTTACAGCAAATGGTTTCCCTCTTATCTTTCTTCCTGGGGAATTAATTGGTTTATGGCCTTGTTCACAGGAGATGGTTTCCTTCTTATCTCTGTCTTCCCAGGCATTCCTACAGTGGGCCTCACAGGGTTATTGCTCGGTCAGTGAACGTTCAACAGTTCACAGCTTGACTACCTGGTTTCCCATCATGCCTGGGCAGCCATTTTATGTGTGTGTCCATTTAAGCTTATGTGAGTTTTAAATATCCAGCAGGTGCCTAATGCCTAAGTCTATATATATCTACTCTCTACAACAATTACTAAGTTGACCGTATAAAGGCCAGTTTCATGAACTGAAGCTTTACCCGCTGGGAGCGCATTTCAGGAAAATGACAGCACATTCCCCAGGATTCCCCATCTATTATAAAATTGGCCCTATACTGTTAACTCTATCTGCAAGACTTTTTCTGCCTCTTTTTATGCATGTATGAGATGAGGCATGTGACATCATGTGCTCTTAAATCTTTGTTAATTCCTTTATAAAATTAGCCAGTCAACGGTTCATGACATCAATGTACTCTGACTCGCTACTTTTTGTTTCATTTTGCCAAGAAATTCATCACCACTGCTCTGCCTCTCCACCGACACCCCTAGCTGCAATTGACAACCCATCGTTCGGCAACTCACAGGACCCAACCTGGATATCGCTAATCTGTGATTCAATATACAAATGTCAATGTCAGCAGCGGTATTGCTGCCAAAACCGCGCTAACAATGCCATGTTGGATGGCACCTGGAATATACCTAAGCTTGGAACTTCCCGATCACATACAAATCAGAGGTAAATGCTATGATGTGAGTGCTTCTGGTGTTGGCATTTGCACGGCTGTTTAAGGCCAATATTCATGAGTTTTGTATTGTCACATTTCAGGATTTTTGGACCAGTTTTGCAAAGAGAGGCTTTGGAAGAAGATTTACTTGAAATGTTGTGATTTAGCGTATTCATGGAAGTTAAAAAGGGGTATCTGCGACAATAGGTAGTTAAGATGTGAATGAGCTAGATTTGATACTCTTTCCACATGGGCTATAACTAAAGAGCAGCTTGTGTGTTTGTCACTAATCAATAAACAACTCACACCCATTTTGTTGGAAAATGTTTGATTCCCTTTCTGTCTGTGAACATCGAGAAATAAATCACACAAAGACACAAACAGTCACGGCAAGGCTTTTTGAAACAGGAAGGCTGCAAAGCCATTCAGATTTGTAAAAGAGAAAACTGGGATGGCTTTCGCTGAGGTAAAGAGGTTGTACATGCTGGAGACCAGGTACTAGCAATCTTGTTTAAGTCAAGTGACGAGGTCTGGAATGGTGTGTCCTTCATTTTGTAATATTATACGAAGATAAATTGTATGGATTGAATGAAGTGAGATTGATAACAGGTGTTCTGTATGTCCAGCTCTCTGTGAAATAAAGCTGCTGAACGATTTGTAGCTGGCCGCTGACCCTTGAGAAATGAAAGAAGAACCGTTGTAAAATCTATTGTTATAAATTCAAATGGGCGAGAAATTTGGTGTATTTTGTCTCCTGTTAGCACCCCTGGGGGGCCCTATCGAGGTGCAAATGCCTTACTGCCCGGACGCAGCGATTGCAATGACTCCCGCAATATTGGGCGGGAGTTTAGCGGCGGCATTACGTCCTGATCTCCTACGCCTGAGATCGTGCCATCATTGCCACGCGCTTTGCCCCGTTAGCGCTCTGGCCGAACTTCACTTTCGGCCCCTGCAGCAGCGCCGGGCGAAAGTACCGACAGTTGCCGGAGGCACGGATCGGGCAGCCGGCCGCTACTAGGGCGAAAAATAAGGGGGACCTGGCCGATGGAAATCACAAAAATAATTTACCTTGGTTTTCCCGCTGCTGCTCCCTTTCCTTCGCGGGATCCTGGCCGCGACTGCTCAGCCCGACACTCTGCTTTTATCCCGGGGTGATCGCCCGGCACGCCCGCTCCATGGTGGTCCATGTAGGTGCCTTTTTATTCTGCAGAGTCGGCAGCGTGGGTCCTTCCCTATAAGTGAGGGAAGAGCCCCTTGTACAGCTTGATTTAGCACTGCACTTCCTTCCTGGGGCGGTAACGCAAATTTCTCTAGAGGGGCAGGACTTCAGCGCCTGACGCTAAGTTTCACACCTCCCGACTGTTACCACCCCCAAATGGGGCGATACTGAATTTCTCCCCCGTTATCTATTCTGTGCAAGCCCTGCCCATACAGCGATCCATCTGAGGGAGCATGAGACATTTGAAACGTCGCATTATCACCAGTAACACAAGGGAAAGGGATTTGGGCAGCACAAAGGCTTTTTCTATGAACCACCAGGCTCACTGATGTTACACTCCTGCTGGATGAAATGAGGGAACGGATGTGTTGCCTGTAGTACAGATGTTTCCCCTCAACTATCGACTCTTTTACTGCAGATCCATCTAAAGCATTCATACAATCTTTTGAATGCTTATATCACATGTCCATACTGCAACATGCAATTTATAAATGAATCAATTTCCATGCTGAATCTTAAAGGAGCTTCATGTGTCAAATCTTCTTAACATTACTTGTACATGTTCATTTACTGTCACAAGGCACTGCAGGGCCCATTCCCTAACTCGGTGCTCCTGGGGGCGAGTTGCGTTCGCAGGGAACACTGGCCAGGAGATCACAACCCCACCACCTCTGATTTTCAGTTCATTTAAATCAAGGGAAAATAACGGTCTGAGAGCTCACAATTTGCTGACCAACAGTTCCTCACGACAATGCCCACTCATGGAATCAGTAATAGTACCTGCTCTTTATATGTGCAACATTTTTAAGACTACTTCTCTCTGCTTGAAAGATAAGATGCAACAGCACAGAAGGGAACCAACACAAACTGGAAGAGGAGGGCTCAGAAATGCCAACCTTTTGAAGAGCTATGTAGTTGAGGCCAATTCACTAAATATATTCAAAAGGGAGTTAGATGAAGTCCTTACTACTCGGGGGATCAAGGGGTATGGCGAGAAAGCAGGAAGGGGGTACTGAAGTTTCATGTTCAGCCATGAACTCATTGCATGGCGATGCAGGCTAGAAGGGCTGAATGGCCTGCTCCTGCACCTATTTTCTATGTTTCTATGTTTCTATGTGATTGTTGAAAAGAGCACAGAGGAAAGTAAAGCTGGAGGTGCCCCAATCTCAGGCTCATCCCACCCTGCTCCATTTCTGTCTCATTCACTCAATAATGCACAGACACATAGACATATAATAACTGTTATATATGTAAACTTGTATTTACTCTGTACAGCCACCAGAGGGCTCATCCCCTGGAGTCCCAAGGGATCCCATAATCCCTTAGGAGCACAGGTATTTAAGGAGGCTTCACAGGTTGGAGAGACACTCTGGAGACTGCAATAAAAGACTAAGGTCATACTTTACTTTGAACTCACAGTGTTCAGTATGACTCTTTCTCCATACACAACAACTGGTGACGAGATACAGATAGCGAACTCAAAGATGCAGAGACCAGTGGGCATCCTGGAAAAATTCTCAGAGGGAGATGATTGGGAAACTTTTGTGGAGCGACTCGACCAATACTTCATGGCCAACGAGCTAGATGGAGAAGAGAGCACTGCCAAACATCCTCCTCACCGTCTGTGGGGCACCAATGTATGGCCTCACGAAGAATCTGCTCACTCCAGCGAAACCCACGGAGAAATCATACGACGATTTGTGCACACTGGTCCGAGAGCATTTGAACCCGAAGGAAAGCATTCTGATGGCGAGGTACCGGTTCTACACCTACAAAAGGTCTGAAGGCCAGGAAGTGGCAATTTATGTCGCCGAGCTGAGACGCCTTGCAGGACATTGCGAATTTGAAGGACATTTGGAGCACATGCTCAGAGACTTTTTTATACTTGCCATTGGTCACGAAACCATACTTCGCAAGCTTTTGACTGTAGAGACACCAACCTTGAGTAAGACCACAGCGATAGCCCAGGCGTTCATTGCCACTAGTGACAGTATGAAACAAATCTCTCAGCACACAAGTGCTGCTACAAGTACTGTGAACAAAGTGATGTTTTTTCGAATCATAACGTATAGGGCAGGTCACACATACCTGCAGCTGCACGTCCGCATATGTCTGAGTCCACCATCAAGGGTGATGAATACAAGACCATTAACACCTTGTTGGCGCTGCAGGGGTGATCATCGTTTCCATTCATGCCGATACAAAGAGTAAGTTTGCAAGGGCTGTGGAACAATGGGACACCTCCAACGAGTGTGCAGGCGAGCTGCAAAGCCTGTTAAACCTGCAAACCACCATGTTTCAGAGGAGGACAGATCCACGCAGGATCACGACGAACTAGAGCCTCAGATCAAGGAGGCAGAGGTACATGGGATGCACACATTCACCATGAATTGACCCCCGATAATGCTGAATGTTGAACTAAATGTACTCCCGGTGTCAATGGAACTGGACACGGGCGCGAGCCAGTCCATCATGGGCAAAATGACTTTCGAAAGGTTGTGGTGCAACAAGACCTCAAGGCCAGTCTTAACTCCAGTTCGCACAAAATTAAGAACTTACACAAAAGAACTGATTCCTGTAATCGGCAGTGCTACCGTAAAGGTTTCCTACGATGAAGCGGTGCACAAGCTACCACTCTGGGTGGTACTGGGCGATGGTCCCATGCTGTTTGGCAGGAGCTGGCTGGGAAAGATACGCTGGAACTGGGACGACATCCAAGCGCTATCGCCCGCTGACGACACTTTGTGTGCCCAGGTCTTAAACAAATTTTCTTCGCTGTTTGAAGCAGGCATCGGAAAATTCCAAGGAGCAAAAGTACAGATCCACCTACTTCCGGGGGCACGACCCATCCATCACAAGGCGAGAACAGTACCGTACATGATGAGGGAAAGGGTAGAGATCAAGCTAGACCGGTTGCAAAGAGAGGGCATAATTTCCCCGATCAAGTTCAACGAGTGGGCCAGTCCTATCCTCCCAGTCCTCAAGGGAGATGGCACCATCAGAATCTGTGGCGATTACAAAGTAACTATCAATTGTTTCTCCCTGCAGGACCAATACCCACTACCAAAGGCCGACGACCTCTTTGCAAAGCTGACGGGAGGAAAGACATTCACAAAGCTGGATCTGACTTCAGCCTACAAGATGCAGGAACTGGAGGAATCATCGAAGGCTCTCACCTGCATCAACATGCACAAAGGTCTTTTTGTTTATAACAGATGCCCGTTTGGAATCCGATCGGCGGTGGCGATATTCCAGAGAAACATGGAAAGCTTCGTGAAGTCGGTCCCACACACCATAATCTTCCAGGACAAAATCTTGGTCACAGGTCGGAACACAGTCGAGTCTCTGCAGAACCTAGAGGAGATTCTGGAGGAAGTTCTTAGTCGACTCAAATGTGTGGGGCTCAGGTTAAAACACTCGAAGTGCATTTTCCTAGTGCCTGAAGTGGAGTTCCTGGGAAGGTAGATTGCAGCGGACGGCATCAGGCCCACCAACACGAAGACGGAGACATTCGAGAACACACCGAGGCCACAGAACATGACGGAGCTGAGGTCGTTTCTGGGACTCCTGAACTACTTTGGCAACTTCTGCACACTGTTAGAACCACTGCATGTCTTACTATGCAAAGGGGACAAATAGGTTTGGGGCAAAAGCCAAGAAAATGCCTTTATAAAAGCGAGAAAATTGTTATGCTCAAACAAATTGCTTGTGTTGTATGATCCATGTAAGTGCTTGGTACTAGCATGTGATGCGTCGTCATATGGCGTTGGGTGTGTATTGCAACAAGCTAATGATTTCATCAAACTGCAATCAGTTGTTTATACATCCAAGAGTCTGTCTGAGGCTGAGAGAGCCTACAGCATGATTGAGAATGAAGCATTAGCATGTGTCTATGGGGTAAAGAAAATGTATCAATACCTGTTTGGACTAAAATTTGAATTGGAAACTGACCATAAGCCACTTATATCCCTGTTTTCTGAGAGTAAAGGGATAAATACCAACGCATCGGCCCGCATCCAGAGATGGGCGCTCACATTGTCCGCATACAAATGTGCTATCCGCCACAGGCCAGGCACAGAAAACTGCCCCGATCTCAGTAGACTGCCATTGCCCACCACGGGGGTGGAAATGGCGCAGCCAGCAGATCTAGCCATGGTTATGGAAGCATTTTTGAGTGAACAATCATCCTTCACTGCCCGGCAGATCAAAACCTGGACAAGCCAGGACCTCTTATTATCTCTAGTCAAAAGCTGTGTGCTTTATGGGAGCTGGTCCAGTGTCCCAGTGGAAATGCAGGAAGAGATAAAGCCGTTCCAGCTGCACTCTCGCCTCTGAATCAGAAGGTTGTGGGTTCAGGTCCCACTCCAGGGACTTGAGCACAAAAATAGCTAGGCTGACACTCCAGTGCAGTGCTGAGAGAGTACAGCACTGTTGGAGGTGCCGACTTTCAGATGGGGCATTAAACCGAGGCCCCGCCTGCTCTCTCAAGTGGACATAAAAGATCCCATGGCACTATTTCGAACAGGGGAGTTACCCCCGGCGTCTTGGCCAATATTTAACCCTCAATTAACGTAACAAAAAATGCAGCTTATCTGGTCATTATCACATTGCTGTTTGTGGAAACTTGCGTATCTGCAAATTGGCTGCTGCGTTTCCTACATTACAACAGTGACTACACTCCAAAAGTATTTCATTGGTAAAGCGCTTTGAAACATCCGGTGGTCGTGAAAGGGGCTATATAAATCCAAGTCTTTTTATCTTTCTTTCTTTCATCCATTAATCCTGCTGAGAAAGGAGCATCAAAAGCAGTCCTGGTAACTTACAAATGAATGGTAGGAAAAAATAAATGAATAGTGCTTTTCCTGATATTCGAAGATTTGATTGCCTTTCATGACCATTTGAAATAAGCATTAAGCATGAAATAGGAACAAGCTTCCCCATTAACCAGTGTTTATAACCAGAAGTAAAATGGTCATGAACATCCGACACAACTAGCAAGCGACGAGGTCAGGAATTTCAACAATAATACAAACAAGCAGAGAACAAGCCTATCTATTTCCCGGTCCCTAATGCACAAAACCTGCTGATGTGGGCACTTTATACAGGCAGGAGTTTCCAGGTTCTAAAGATCTGTGGGCTAGACTTTCGGCAGCATTCCACCCATTTACCGCCCATATTACCGCCCATTTTCCGTTAAGGAAGCCATTACCGCCCATTTCTTGCATAAAGTGGAAACTAGCGGCCACTTACTCCCATATATCGCCGGTGGTAATTTCGGCAGTGTATTACCGTCGGTGGTAAATGGAACCGCCTGCCCATTTGTTTCAGGTGATTTTCCATGCACTTCCACGTGCTCCGCGCAAATACCGCCCAGATTACTGCCAGGCGCTAAATTCGGCAATTCGCCCAAATACCGCCCAAATTACCGCCGGCATAATGTACCGCCCTGAAAAAGCTGCAATCACCTGACCTTAACTTAGCAGTATGTATGCCATGTTTTAAAACGGATGAACTTGAAGAAAAGGCTGCTTCAAGTTGGAGGGAGCATTAAAACCATTCGTGAGAAGATTTTAAGAGTGTTTGAAATCTACGCTCATAATCTGAGGGTATTGTAGTCTATCTGGATTAATTTTTGGCTGTTTAAGGAAAATTGAATAATTTATATGACAGTTTAGAGGACGTCTAAAGGAATGGGGCCTGCAATTTCTCTGCCAATATTGCTAACTAATTACATGCTGCGGAGTAGAGCTGGAAGAAGGTTCATTGAAGAGCATTGTGTGCCCAATCAAAAAGGTGGCAGACTGTTGAGGAGGAGGAGACCTTACACCCAAGCCATTTACAGGGATAAGTGGTCATACCTGGATCTGTCCTATAAAGCGTGCGTTAGAAAGCTGTACTTCCGAAAGGAGGTCAACAGTGAGATATGCCAGCTAATTAAAGGAGACCTGCAGCCTACCACCACCATCAGGACCGCACTGCCCGTTGAGGTTAAGGTGACTGCGGCACTTTCATTCTATGCATTAGGCTCCTTTCAAGCATCAGCTGGTGACATTTGCCGCATCGCTCAGCACGCCACACATTGCTGCATTCGGCAGGTGACAGAAGCGCCTTACGCACAAAGGTTTGACTTTATAAACTTCCCAATGACCAGGGAGGCACAGACTGAGAGGGCTTTGGGTTTCTCGAGAATAGCAAACTTCCATAAGGTCCAGGGTGCAATAGACTGTACACACATTGCCCTGCAAGCACCTTTAGAGGATGCAGAGGTGTTTTTCAGAACTGAAAGGAATCCACTCCCTGAACGTGCAGCTCGTTGTCGACCACAAGCAAATAATCATGGCAGTAAATGCCAATTTTCCAGGGAGCATTCATGATGTGCACATCTTGGTGAGTGCACTGTCTCAGACCTCTTTAAGAGTCAGCCACAAGGTCAATGCTGGATGCTTGGTGACAAACGATACGGCCTCACCACTTGGCTCTTGACCGCCCCTCTCCTTAAGCCTCAGACAGATGCCGAGTATCGATACAATAACAGCCACATAGCCACACGCAATGTAGTCGAAAAGACAATAGGAGTGCTGAAGAAGCACCTGGACCACTCTGGAGGCAGCCTACCATACCACCCTGAGCAGGTCGCGGGGTTCATTGTGGTGTGTTGCATGTTGCACGAATTAGGAATCAGAAGGGGACAGAAATTGCCACAGGGGACTGCAGGACCACCTCAGGATAGAGGGAACGAGGCAGAGGAAGAAGCGGAAGAGGAAGAGGAGGAAGAGGAGGTCGAGGGGTAGTCTGGCGATGTGCCCATGACACCACCCACCCTTACACTGCAGGAGAAGCCTCCAGCAGCAGCAAAACTGTTACATCAGCAGCTCAGAAATGAACGCTTTTCTTGAACAGTGAGAGTTAAGTTTAAACCTTGCCTGGCCAGTGTTTGCAACGCTTGTATTGATTGTTAACCCTCATTTTGTAAAAGTGAGTGAGACACTGCACAATAATTGTTAAGTTGAATAAAATTTATAAATTATGAAAAATGATTCGTGAAGTAAATTAACAAATAATAAATAAATCTTTTTAAAGTAAATGTGCAACAAAATGTAAACAAAGCAACAAGAGTGAAAACAATTAAACATTAAACTTTAAACATTAAACCCACAATACCCACAACGACCCCCAACAGTAAATAATTTTCAATGAAAAATTAACAAATTTTGAATAAACAGCACCACCACCCCCTCACCAACCCTCCAACAAAACTACCTGCGGCCACCATTCCCACCGCCTCCCCACCACCCCCCTCCCTCACCCCCAATTGTTTGTGGCATCACCCCTACCCCTGCCCGAGTTGGGACCAGTGTGTTGTGCAGCAGGGCTGCTGTGGGTGAGGGTGACAGTGGCAGCACCATGTGTAGGGAAATCTGGAGAAGAAGGAGGGTCCGACCACTCGTCTTCGGGGTCAGAAGTATTGCCATGCTCCTGACTCCCACGTGATGTTGGCAGTGGTGGTACGACACCTTGGGATTCAGTGTCGTAGACCGATTCCAGCGTCTGCCGCATCACCGCAATCAGTGCCGCCGTGTCCTCCGATTGGCGCACTGATTGCACTGTGATATTCCCGGCTCGTCCACCAATTGCCTGGAGGAGTTCACGACCAATGTCGACGCTCGCCCTACACAGCGCAACCATGTCCAGGTCGGCGTCTGCCTGCCTTTGAACACACCTCCCCTGCCGAATCAGCCTCTGCGGATTAGGCACGGGGGCTGTACCACTCTGTGTGCCCTGCTGCACACCGCTGGGTCCCGCCACTTCCTCCGAGCTGCCGCGCCCTCCACACATTCTACATCCAACAGCTCATCTTGAGTGGGGTCGGAAAGTCGGATGGTGTTGTCATCATCATCCTCCTCTGTGTCCTCTCTGGTCAAAAGCAGTTGTATTACAATTGGCCCTACATGCTGATGCTCCTGGGCAGCTAGAAAACATAACAGATGGGATAAGCAGAAGGGGAAGGGAGGGAGGGAGGGTCAGGGTGACATTTTAACACTTACGTTGCGCAGACATAGGTAGAGGAGCAACATTATTGCATTATATATTACCAAGAGACGCTACATGCAATGAACAGGAACAGAATTTACAGAAACTGCATGGCATTATAATAAGATTTCATGGTCCCAGCATTACATAACATCACTTGGCATCATTAGATTATGTTCACATGGCTATGCACGGCCCAGGATTACATGTGACTTACATGGCGCCAACACCGGATCTGCACCCCCACAGGTAGCCGAATGATCATGTGCCCCTGTGAGGGCTGTGGCCCGCACTTCAAGATCTTTCAGCTCTGCAGGACCTCCTCTGGTGCGCTGTCGCTCGCCTGTTGAAAGCGATTTTTTTCTGAAACGATCACAAAAGATAATTGCCCGGGTATTAGCACGCAGCGCACAGATAGACATCCACAATTGCCCACTGTTAGCATGCAAGTGATGCATGATGAACACATCTTATTACAGTAAAGCAATATAATAACACTATTGAAAGTAATAATGCGTGACACCAAGCTTACCAAGATTAACAAAATCACAATATGGCAATTTTACATTTTAAGTAATGAGTCAGAGCATAATTAAAGTTATTAAGTTTATTACTTACTCTCGCGGCAGAAACAAGGACGCTCCAGCGCTTGCGGCACTGGACTGGCCCTCGACGGACCTGGGCAACCGAGGACACCACCTCGGCAATCTCTGCCCATATTAGCTGATAAACTGGCGGGCTGGGTGTCCACGGCCACCCCGGGTCAATTGGTCCCAACGTGCCTCCACTTGGTAGACCAAGGCAGTTTGGGCGTCCATAGTGAATCGCTTTGTCCTCTTCCTCCCTCCTACCTTGGCCTCCACCATCAACTGATCTTCACTACTATCCATTGTATAATACTGTGTATTATGTATAATATCATGTATAGTATAGAATCAAAAAAAGAGGCGCACAAAAACTGGAAACAGATGATTTTCAAACAGGCTGCCAGTCTATCTTTCCTCCCCCTCTCTCTCTCTCTCTCCCTTCCTCATCTGTGTGGCTGACCCCTGACCCCCGAACCGCGGGAAAAAGAAGAAAATAAAAACGCGCATGCGCAGTAAGTCTGTTGCCAAGGACGCCGGCCTTACACGAGGAAAAAATACTGCTCCCGCCTGACCACTACCGCTACAGCTACCGCCGAGGGGGAAAAAGCCAAAACTAGCGGCTTTGGAACTTAGCAGTATTCGGGCGGTATTGAAAAGCCGAGAAGTTTATACCACCCGAATACGGTCGAGATATGGGTGGTGACAGTATAAGTGGAAAGTGAGTTTTGTTTCATTCTAGATGATGTAGATGTAGCTGTTTGCATAGTGTAACAGTTTTGAATTATTACTAATTTTCCATTCAGACAGGATTTTATGAGGTGGTTAGATTGAAACAATTGATCCTATGCAGACTGGCATTTTCCACTACATTCAAATAATGGCTTACTTCTAATTCTCTTAAAATGTTGTCATCAATTCAATTCCTTAAACCATACTTAACCAGGGTACCTGACCTTCAGCTTGTGTTAAATCCTAATGCAGCATTTGTCAATACTGCCTTCAAATATCATTTGAAATATATTATAATTTAAAGAAACTTATTTAAAAGTCATTTCTCAAAAATTGTTGTTAACTTTCAAGACCTTGGGCTCAATTTTCCCCAGTTATCTGCACCGTCTTTTTAGCATAAATTAAAATATCCACGTTTCCCCATCTGTGCCAGTGTAACTCAGTTAGTTACGATTTTTTAGAATAGGTTTTTTTGCGTCATAGGGGTCGTAACCTGAAGTCTGCGCCAGTTTGTCAGATTTAAGCAAGTTTGGCCAACTTACATTTTTCCTAGGACGGCGTATGTGACCACTCCCAAAAAACTTTCTGGCACTTAAGAAAAACCAGCGCAGAAAGACGCCATAGTTTTTATGTGAAGTTTTGAAGGGAGTCAAGAAGACAAAGAATATGCTTAATTTTTTCAAACTCAAAACGGAGAAAATGGAAGTCTAATGCAATGCTTTAATTTTGGATTTTTTTCAAAGTGCCACACCACCACCGAACGTCTCGTCACCGGGCTCGAGGGTCGGAACATCGGCCGGCAGAATCGTTCCCTCACCCGGACATAGGGGCTCAAGGTTCAGCTTCAAAAGAAGTCCAGGGGGTGGGAGGAGTGGTGTGGGGGGGGTGGAAGCCGAACTGAAGGGATGAGAACCCTTACACTATACAGCAGCTTCAAAAGAAGCTCAGGGTGGGGGGGAGTGGGTGTTTGCTGAGCCCTGTGGTCCAGGTGAGGGAGTGATTTTGCTGGCCGACACTCAAGCCCGGTGAGGAGACGTTCGGTCGGTGGTGGGATAGTACTTTGAAAACAATCTAAAATTAAAGAATTGCATTAGACTTTGTTGCCCCAAATGTCCTCATTTGAATGCCTAGCTTCCCGTTCTAAGTAAGCCTATTGTGCATGCGCAGACCAGTGTGTAGTCCATACTAGGGCATCGACCTTGGGGAAAGAGAGAGGAGAGAAGCTTTAATTCCTTGTCCTGGGGGAGGGGGGAGAAGGGGGAGGGAGGGAGAAGGGGGGAAAGGAGATGGGGGGGAAGGAAATGGGGGGGGGAGGAGATGGGGGGGGAGGAGATGGGGGGGGGTGGAGGAGAAGGGGGAGGGAGGCTGAATGGGCTGGGCCCGGACGGGCCCAGACGGGCCCGAGACTTCGGGCAGGGCCCGTCCCCAGCACCAGATTTACACGTCGGTGGCGTTGGGTCGGGTCGGGGGGAGCGCGGGTCGGGGAGGTGGTGGGAGGGAGGTCGGTTCAGTTCAGGTCGGGGGGAGGGAGGGAGAGGGAGGTCAGGTCAGGGGGAGGGAGGTCAGGTCGGATCCAGTCCGGGGGCGGGGAGAAGCGGGTCGGTGTCGGTGTCGGGTCCGGTCCGGAGGCGGGGGGGTGGGTGGGGAGCGGGAGTCGGGTCGGGGCCAGTCCGGGGGCGGGGGAGGCGGGGGGTGGAAGCGGGAGTTGGGTCGGTGTCGGGGTCAGGGTCAGGTCCGGTCCAGGGGCAGTGGGCAGGGGGGAAGCGGGGGTCGGGGTCGGGTCCGGTCCGGGGGGGGGGTGGGGGGAAGCGGGTGTCGTGTCGGGTCCAGTCCGGGGGGTCGGGTCGGGTCCGGTCTGGTCCGAGGGCGGCGGGGGGGTGGGGGGGTGGGAAGCAGGAGTCAGGTCGGTGTCGGGTTGGGAGGAAGCAGGAGCTGGGTGTGGGAGAAGCCTTATTCATGCAGCCCCAGTGAGGCCATTCGGCCAGGGCTAGGGGCTGCGTGCTTCGGCCCCTCCCACACAGTTCTGGGCACCTGGAGCTACTGCACATGCGCGCCCACTGTAACGCGCATGTGCAGAGGTCCCGGCACTGTTTTCAGCGCAGGGACCTGGCTCCGCCCCCTACTGTTCGTGCTGCGCTGCGCCGAGCTGCAAACGACCTGCAGGGAGCTGGAAAATCTGGAAGTTTTTTTTAGGCGCACTTTGTGGCGCGAAAAACGGGTGTCCAGGTCGGGACTGCGCCGTTCTAGGCGCGGCTCGAAACTTGGGCTCGTAGAGTAGAAACTTTCGAATCTTCGGTTTCTTCTTGAGGAGTTTTGGGTTTGGAATTGATCGATCGCTTTCGATGTTACCACGTTGGCTGTGGTCAGTTTCTGCCGCGATGGCGATGTCCGAAGTTACTGGGAGCTGCTTTCTCTGCCACAATGATGTTCTTCCTTCTTCTTTCGATAGCAGGGCAGTGTGGCCCAGGGGTGTCGTCGAGGTTGGAGATGTTAGTGCTCAGAAGAGCTGCATAAACTGTTGCGGTGGTCTTTCTCCGTCCTTCCCCTCTTCGAATAAATGAATGCCTGCTCCCCTTTCGTTAAAAACCAGGCCCCAGTTATATTTTGGGAGCCGTCCTAATCTGCGCACCCAATCAGCCCCGATTCTTTGCTTTAATTTTGACGGGTTCGATATCTCTTTGTCATATTTTGGCGGGCCTATTAATGGTAACCTGTCTCGGTTGTGTCGATCTTTCGAATTTGTTTCTTGATTGGGAAAAATTAGCTTTGGTATTTGCAATGTCCGCCGAGGCTTGGGTTTTCCATGCAGCCTAAATGGGCCATTATCATTATGTATGCGCTGGATGGGGTTCCTGCTCAGAGTGGTGGCTGGCTATCTCTGGGTTGATTGTTGCTATGTTAATGTCTCCCGGGGAGAAGAGTTTTCGAGTTTACACAATTCCCCAGACAATTTGTTTAGCTTCAATACCCCAGACAGCTTCAATACCCAAATTGAAGGATAGTTATCCTTTAGTTTTCAGCCCTTTCCACACGGACCCAATCTGCCTTGTAAAAATCCCAAATTCGATAAAAACTCGTAGTTTCTTCCATGTGCACTTTAGGATCCCAAACTTTCTGGTTGACAGTTCCAAATTAAATTCCCTTTCCAATGAGTCCAAACACGGGGGGGGGGGGGGTTTCCCATGAATTTTGCAATCCAACAGGAGGCCTTACCCACATCGGATATATTGAGACACGCATTCATACCTGCACCTGAGTGCTGCAGACTGTGTGAGAAGGCTGCGTTTCTGAAAAGAAGTTGTAACCGAGATCTGTGAGTTAGTAAAAGCAGATCTGCAACCTAGAAGCGTCAGGAGGACTGCTTTGTCAGTTGAAGTGAAGGTTCCAGCTGCACTTTCATTTTATGCATCTGGATTATTC
The DNA here is from genome assembly GCF_044704955.1 of Pristiophorus japonicus. NCBI lineage: Eukaryota > Metazoa > Chordata > Chondrichthyes > Pristiophoridae > Pristiophorus > Pristiophorus japonicus. The sequence continues at coordinate 33,702,422 of NC_091983.1, forward strand.
CAGGCCACAACTGGGGGTGTGTGCGCCATTTCTCAACATGCAACACATATCTGCATTTGGCAGGGTGACTGCTGCACTATATGTCCAGAGGAATGACTACATAAAGTTCCCCATGACCGCCCAGGCAATGCATGACAGGACCACGGGCTTCTCCAGGATTGCTGGCTTCCCCAAGGTACAGGGCTGCATTGATTGTACCCACATCGCCTTGCTAGCACCTTTGGAGGATTCCGAGATGTACAGAAACAGAAAAGGCTTACACTCCATTAATGTGCAGCTCATTTGTGATGTCATGCATCGCATCATATCAGTTGATGCAAGATACCCCGGGAGCACACATGATGCGTTCATCCTATGCGAGAGCGCTATATCTGCCATGTTTCAGCAGCAGCCAGAAGTCAACTATTCCAAATGGACCGTGTTAACTGATTGGACCTGTTCCATAATGTTGTGTTGTGTTAATGGAACAAATAATGGAAATAATTCTTCTTTAGTTCAAAAAGTTATGTTAATAATGGAACAAATAATGGAAATGATTCAGTTATAATTTAAAATATATTTTATTGAAATGTTTAACATTTGTTTGTACTTAATTTAACTTTAATAAAAATATTTTTGTTTCAAACTTTAAAGTTTTCAGTTAAGATCACTTAAAAACTTTAAGATCACTTACAAACTTTTAAACTTGTAAATTTACATAACTTAGAAAAAATGTTTAATTGGAGAACAGTTATATCAGTAACAACAATAATTACAACAAAAACAACAGCAGCAAAGAAAGGCTGCACCCATCTCTCCTCCATCTTATTCTAAGACTGCCCGTTGTGCTTGGTATTGTTGACTCCACCCCTGCCCACAGGCGGTGATGCAGCGTTTCTCGGGTTGGTACCAAGCTTATTCTTTTGAGCACCTCGGATAATGCGCGTGGGCAGGTGGTAATGTGGAAAGCCCGGATTGGGCCTCTTCAGAGGCTGGTCTGGGGATTGGAGTGGGAGTGGCAGTTGATTCTGTCAATGGCCGCTGGGTCTGGGTATGTTCCCTTATTATAGCAGCTAACTCCGAAATTCCCTCCCGCGTGTAACCTGACAGTGTCTCAACTACCTCCAACATTCCCTCCCTCATGTTCGCCGACAGTGTATCAGCTGCCTGCGACATTCCCTCCCTCATGTTCCCGGACAGTGTTCCCATTTCTCATGAGAGTGTTGTTATTTCTCTCGACAGTCCCGATACATCATCACCCACCCCACTGATGGTGTCGAGGAGTGATCGCATAAGGTCAATGCTTTCTGCACTCATTGCATCATCTGAACCACATCTGTTAGATCCTGCACCTCAGGAGAGCGCAGTTGAGCTCTCCTTCCCCTCCTCACTCTGGGTGTGCCTCGCTGCACCCCACTGGAATCGCGAGCCTCGGATTGTGAGAAACTATGGAATGTCCCAACATGCATACCACTCAGGAAAGGGCCTGGCACCTCAACGGGTGACATCTGCACCTGGTCCAGAGTAAGTAAAACAGTGGGGGCTTCATCCATCCCCCTCACCCCCATGCTCTTGGTCTGGAAGGTGGAATTGGAAGATGTTCTCCTCTTCAGGTTTGTCCGCGTCTGAATCTTCTTCTGCATCGTCTTCAGCCCCGTCAGGGTTGGCCTCAAGTTCTGCAAAATATAACAAGACAAATGTTTAGCAGCAGAGGAGGGGGCAGTGTGGGTGCCATGAGTAGGCAGCAGGCTCATTTGAAGGACCACAATGAAAGATCCGCAGCGTAGCTGACGGAGACATCCCCATGAACCGAAGCATGTCTAGCCCGCACGGTACTTAACATTTAGCAAAGCCAGACTGTGGAATTTGCAGGACTTAACCTCTCCCTCAAGTGTGGGCCCATCAAAGCAGCGACTCTGTCTTCCAAGGGTGTCAGTGGGTGCAGATTTGTCAGGCCTTCTCCTGTTTGAGTTATTTCCCTTTTGTTGTGTGCCACCTTCGTCTGTAAAGATGAAAATATAACTTTTTAGAGAGGGTGTCTTTCTGCTGGGTGGGACATACAGATGGTCACATTTATAATTGCAATTCCAGTGAATAAATGAAAATATTACTTAGACTAACTACTTGACCAAGGTCCTGCCATTTCTTTTTGCACTGGCCTCCAGACCTCGGGGTGGTCACCATTGCACAGTAATCTTCTGCAAGTTGATTCCAGCGTTTCTTCATTTCTTTTGGTGAAACTTTTATGTGATCTCTGCTGATGTCCAGCTCATGCCATCTGGCCTTAATTACATTAACTAGTGCCTCCACTTCAACCTGTGAGAAATTCTTGGTCCTTGAGCCACGTTGCATCTTGTTTTGCAGCTCCGATTTTTCCCACTGAGGATTAAAGTTCTCTCACACAACTGGCTCTTTATGGGCCCAAGTTTCGAGCCGCGCCTAGAACAATGCAGTCCCGACCTGGACGCCCGTTTTTCACGCCACAAAGTGCGCCTAAAAAAAACTTCCATATTCTCCAGCTCCCTGCAGGTCGTTTGCAGCTCGGCGCAGCGCAGCAGGAGCTGTAGGGGGCGGAGCCAGGTCCCTGCGCTGAAAACAGTGCCGGGACCTCTGCACATGCGCGCTACAGTGGGCGCACATGTGCAGTAGCTCCAGGCGCCCAAAACTGTGTGGGAGGGGCCGAAGCACACAGCCCCTAGCCCTGGCCGAATGGCCTCACTGGGGCTGCGTGAATAAGGCTCCTCCCACGGCCAGCTCCTGCTTCCTCCCGACCCAACTCGACTCCCATTTCCCGCCTCCAGACCGGACCCGACACCGACCCGACTCCCGCTTCCCCCCCCCCCCCGCCACCCCCTGTCCCTGGACCAGACCCGACCCGAACCTGACCCGACTCCTGCTTCACCCACCCCCCCCCCCGCCCCCGGACCGGACCGGACCGGACCCCCTGGACTGGACCCGACCTGACTCCCGCTTCCCCAGCCCCCCCGCCCCCCGCCTCCGGACCGGACCCGACACCGACACTGACCCGACTCCCGCTTCCCGCCTCCACCCCCCCACGACTGGACCCGACCTGACCTCCCTCTCCCTCCCTCCCCCCGACCCGAACCGAACCGACCTCCCTCCCACCACCCCACTGACCCGACCCGCGCTCCTGACCCCGACCGGCGCTCCCCCTGACTTGACCCGCGATCCCGACCCGACCCAACGCCACCTACCTGTAAATCTGGTGCTGGGGACGGGCCCTGCCCGAAGTCTTGGGCCCTGCCCGAAGTCTCGGGCCCGGCCAGGCCCGGCCCGTTCAGCCTCCCTCCCCCTTCTCCTTCCCCCCCCATATCCTTTCCCCCCCCCATCTCCTTTCCCCCCCTTTTTCTTTCCCCCCTTTCCTCCTCCCCCTTCCCCCTTCTCCTCCTCCCCCCTTCTCCTCCTCCCCCCTTCTCCCTTCTCCTCCTCCTCCCCTTCCCCCTTCTCCTCCTCCCTCCTTCCCCCATCTCCTCCTCCCCTTCCCCCTTCTTCTCCTCCCCCTCCCCCCTCCCCTTCTCCTCCTCCCCCCTACCCCCTCCCCTTCTCCCCACCTCCCCCCTCCCCTTCTCCCCCCTTCCCCCTCCCCCTTCTCCCCCCTCCCCCTTCTCCCCCTTCTCACCCATCCCTTCCCCTTCCCTCCCTCTGCTCCCCCCCTCTCTCCCTCTACCCCCTCCTCCCCCTCCCCTCACTGTCAGAAACACAGACACTGACAGACAGAGAATGAGAGACACACACAGACAGAGAGATAGAGACACTGACAGAGACACACTGGGGGGGGGGCTTCCCAGCACACTGTTGGTGGGCTCCCGGTGCTGCAGTCGGTAAGTAGAAAATGTTTTGTTTATTGATTTAAAAAAAAATTATTTCTTCTTAATTTTTTTTGATTGATTTATTGGTTGATTTTTTGATGTTTTTATCATTTATTATTGATGATGGCTCTTTATTTGTAAAACTGAAGTGTTTAATGTTTGTAAACTTCCCTTTAATCCCCCCCCCCGCCCCCCATTCCCGACGCCTGATTTGTAACCTACGCCTGATTTTCTAAAGTGTAGACAAGGTTTTTTCGAGCGTACAAAAATCTTCACTTACTCCATTCTAAGTTAGTTTGGAGTAAGTTTTCACTGACGAAACTTTGAAAACAGGCGTAAGTGGCCGGACACGCCCCTTTTTGAAAAGAAAATTCTGTTCCAAAGTGAAACTGTTCTAACTGACTCGAACTGGAGCAAACTAAATGACGAGAATTCCAATTTCTAAGATACTCCATTCTACACCAGTTGCTCCTAAAAATCAGGAGCAAATCATGGCGAAACTTGGGGCCTAAAAATGGACGAATGCAGACCGGGAGCATGCACGCCCATAGCAATCACATAAAAATGTATTTTTTTTTCTGCGCATGCGCAGAAGGGGGGGGCATCGGTTTTTTGGTGCAGACATTAGTTTCCACCGCTCCCCCCCCACCCTTCCGCAGCTAAAAGACAGGCTGCGCAGCGCCAATTTCAAAAATTAGAACGGGGAAACTTGCAAGTGATTTTTTTTTAGAGTAGTCGAGGCCCAAAACAAACGGGCGTAACTTGTAATCTGCCAAAAACTGGCATTGGGGAAATTTGGGCCCCTTACTTTACCCTAAATATACCTATTACACAACAAATTAACTGGCATTGTGTTAATGCTGTTGTTCAATCTGACAGGACAGTTTTGGATGAAGAATGCCTTTCAACCCATTTAATTTCCTCCTTTTGAAATAGCAACTCATAGAATCATAGAATGGTTACAGCACGGAAGAAAGCCATTCGGCCTGTCGAGCCCATGCTGACTCTTAGCTAGTCCCACTCCCCCGCCCTTTCCCCGTAGCCCTGCAAATTTTTTTCCTTCAGTTACTTACCCAACTCCCTTTTGAAAGATAAGATTGATTCCATCTCCACCACCCTTTCAGGCAGCACATTCCAGAACCCAACCACTCGCTGCATAAAAAGTTTTTCTTATATCGTCGTTGGTTTTTGGCCAATCACCTTAAACCTGTGTCCTCTGGTTCACGGTCCTCCTGCCAATGGGAACAGTTTCTCTCTATCTACTCTGTCTAACTCCACTGTTTTTCCATTACAGCATCTGGCTAGTTCTTAAATGAGTCCAGTGTCCCGGCCCCAATGAACATTCCTGGCAACTCATTGCAGTTGTTGGTCATTCTCAGTATGAAGGAATACTTGCTTAAATGTATCCTAAATTTGTCCTTCATAATCTTGGACCTATGTCCCTCATCATGCTCTCCTCCCATGTCTGAAAGTATTGCTATGGGTTGATTTTGATCATCCCAAGATGTAATAGCAGCGCATTTGGAAAGCAGAATCAGTCCAAGTCAGCATGGATTTATGAAAGGGAAATCATGCTTGACAAATCTCCAAGAATTTTTTGAGGATGTAACTAGTAGAGTGGACAAGGGGGAGCCAGTGGATGTGGTGTATTTAGACTTTCAAAAGGCTTTTGACAAGGTCCTACACAAGAGATTGGTGTGCAAAATTAAAGTACATGGTATTGGGGGTAATGTATTGACGTGGATAGAGAACTGGTTGGCAGACAGGAAGCAAAGAGTAGGAATAAATGAGTCCTTTTCAGAATGGCAGGCAGTGACTAGTGGGACCCCAGCTATTTACAATATACATCAATGATTTAGATGAAGGAATTGAATGTAATATCTCCAAGTTTGCAGATGACACTAAACTGGGTGGCAGTGTGAGCTGTGAGGAGGATACTAAGACGATGCAGGGTGACTTGGACAGGTGAGGTGCATGGGCAAATACATGGCAGATGCAGTATAATGTAGATAAATGTGAGGTTATCCACTTTGGTGGTAAAAACAGGAAGGCAGATTATTATCTGAATGGTGAAAGATTAGTAAAAGAGGAGGTGCCACGAGACCTGGGTGTCATGGTACATCAGTCATTGAAAGTTGGCATACAGGTACAGCAGGCGGTGAAGAAAGCAAATGGCATGTTGGCCTTCATAGCGAGAGGATTTGAGTATAGGAGCAGGGAGGTTTTACTACAGTTGTACAGGGCCTTGGTGAGGCCTCACCTGGAATATTGTGTTCAGTTTTGGTCTCCTAATCTGAGGAAGGACGTTCTTGCTATTGAGGGAGTGCAGCGAAGGTTCACCAGACTGATTCCTGGGATGGCAGGACTGACATATGAGGAGAGACTGGATCGACTGGGCCTGTATTCACTGGAGTTTAGAAGAATGAGAGGCGATCTCATAGAAACATATCAAATTCTGACGGGATTGGACAGGTTAGATGCAGGAAGAATGTTCCCGATGTTGGGGAAGTCCAGAACCAGGGGTCACAGTCTAAGGATAAGGGGTAAGCCATTTAGGACCAAGATGAGAAGAAACTTCTTCACTCAGAGAATTGTGAGCATGTGGAATTCTCGACCACAGAAAGTTGTTGATGCTAGTTCGTTAGATATATTCAAAAGGGTGTTCGATATGGCCCTTACGGCTAAAGGGATCAAGGGGTATAGAAAGAAAGCAGGAATGGGATACTGAGGTGAATGATCAGCCATGATCTTATTGAATGGTGGTGCAGGCTCGAAGGGCACCTATTTTCTATGTATCATAAGCTTCCCTCTGAGATGTCTCCTTTTGCGGCTGTAAACTTCTAGCTTATTAGATTGTTTCTTGTTGATCTTCTCCTCTGATACTGTTCCCAAGTTGTTCTCCTTTGCACTGAATGTGCCCCTTATGTCGTGATGATCAAACTGTACACAATACATCAGATGCACCTTAACTTCAGCATGTTCTTCTGATTTTGAACTCAACAGATTTGACAGTACAACCCTGCTGACAGCCTCTGGGGCAGCTGAAGAAGGAAGCAATATTTTAAATTGATATTAAAGTTGGTGTACAGGGAGAGTGCAAACAATTGCTCTACAATCGATTCCATTCGGTTTGCAGACCGTTAAAATATATTTTTGATCCTCCGCCACTTTACCGAGGTTGAACACGGGAATGTCATGGCATTCCGAATATCCAGCACTGATGTATTAACATTCCATCTGAATGTCAGATTAATGCCAATTGTGGGCAAGTTACTGGAACCTATCATCAGAAACATAGGCTGGAATTTTAACAGGAAAGAGTGGATGGGTTTGGGTGCAGGTGGAAAGTTAAATGCGCTTCCGCATTTAACTGGAGCGCGTTCAGTTGTGAGTGAGAAACCCCCTTGGGAGAGGCGGGTTCGAAATTTAAAGCAACTTACAGCTAGTTCATCATATCATCATAGCAGTCCCTTGGCGTCGAGGGAGACTTGCTTCCACTCTTAACATGAGTTCTTAGGTGGCTGTACAGTCCAATATGAGAGCCACAGACCCTGTTATAGGTGGGACAGACAATCGTTGAGGGAAGGGGTGGGTGAGACTGGTTTTCCACGCGCTCCTTCCGTTGCCTGCACTTGATTTCTGCACGCTCTCGGCGATGAGACTCGAGGTGCTCAGCGCCCTCCCGGATGCGCTTTCTCCACTTTGGCCAAGGTCTCCCAGGTGTCAGTGGGGATGTTGTACTTTATCAGGGAGGCTTTGAGGGTGTCCTTGTAACGTTTCTGCTACCCGTTTGCCGTGAAGGAGTTCCGAGTAGAGCACTTGCTTTGGGAGTCTTGTGTCTGGCATGCGAACTATGTGGCCTGCCTAGCGGAGCTGATCAAGTGTGGTCAGTGCTTCGATGCTGGGAATGTTGGCCTGGTCGAGGACGCGAATGTTGGTGCGTCTGTCCTCCCAGGGGATTTGTAGGATCTTGCGGAGACATTGTTGGTGGTATTTCTCCAGCAACTTGAGGTGTCGACTGTACATGGTCCATGTTCCTGAGCCATATAGGAGGGTGGGTATCACTACAGCCCTGTAGAGCATGAACTTGATGGCAGTTTTGAGGGCCTGGTCTTCAAACACTCTTTTCCTTAGGCAGCTGAAGGCTGCACTGGCTCACTGGAGGCGGTGTTAGATCTCGTCATCAATGCCTGCTCTTGTTGATAGGAGGCTCCCGAGTTATGGGAAGTGGTCCATGTTGTCCAGGGCTGCGCCGTGGATCTTGATGACTGGGGGACAGTGCTGTGTGGTAAGGACAGGCTGGTGGAGGACCTTTGTCTTGCTGATGTTTAGCGTAAGGTCCATGTTTTCGTACGCCTCAGTAAATATGTCGACTATGTCCTGGTGTTCAGCCTCTGTATGTGCGCAGACGCAGGCATCATCCGCGTACTGTGGCTCGACAACAGAGGTTGGGGTGATCTTGGACCTGGCCTGGAGATGGCGGAGGTTGAACAGGTTCCCACTGCTTCTGTAGTTTAGCAGTAATTAGCTGTAGTAAGACAACTTAAAAACAACAAGGCTTCGGGAGCTGATGGAATTCCTGCTGAGGCACTGAAGTATGGCGGAGAGGCACTATTGGCGCAATTACATGACCTCATCTCTCTCATCTGGAGGGAGGAGAGCATGTCGGGAGATCTTACAGATGTAGTGATCGTGACCATCTTTAAAAAAGGGGACAAGTTTGATTGCGGCAACTACAGAGGAATCTCCGTTTTCAGCCACTGGGAAAGTCATCGCTAGAGTCCTCCTCAACCGCCTTCACCCTGTGACTGAGGAGCTCCTCCCAGAATCACAAAGCGGATTCCGTCCCCTTCGGGGCACAACGGACATGATTTTTACAGCTCAACAGCTACAGGAAAATGCAGCCCTTATACATGTCCTTCTTCAACCTTACAAATGCCTTTGACACTGTCAACCACGAGGGTCTATGGAGCATCCTCCTCCATTTCGGATGCCCCCAAAAGATCGTCACCATCCTCCGCCTGCTCCACAACGACACGCAGGCCGTGATCCTTACCAACCGATCCATCACAGACCCAATCCACGTCTAGACTGGGGTCAATCAGGGTTGCGTCATCGCCCCAACCCTCTTCTCAATCTTCCTCGCCGCCATGCTCCATCTCACAGTCAACAAGCTCCCCGCTGGAGTGGAACTAAACTACAGAACCAGTGGAAACCTGTTCAACCTTCGCCATCTGCAGCTAGTTAAGAGGCTATTCAGAGCCTATTTTCACCTGGTGTTTCAAGTTTTACTGTGCATGCATGAGAATCCCAGGCCTCCTGAACCTCGCCTGTGAAAGCAAGGCAAGAGCAGAGTGCCAATTGAGGGGGCTGAACAAATGAAAGTCAAAAATTTCGCTAAGTGCTAGGATCTCACATCTGCTTTCTTGCCTAAGGGAAAGGTTTTTGCTCACACCCTGAGAGTATGCTTTCAGGAGGTTGCAGGTGATTTCTACAACTTTGGAGGTCACTCACTATATTGGAGGATTGTGCGCCTGATCTCCACTTTACCTCTGTCATATAGCAGATCAGCATGGGTGCCGCTTATGCTGTTTCACCTTGGATCTTAGGGACCCAATTTTCTCCAATCCTTTTTTTCGACGCACTTACCCTAAATCCGTTGACTTTGCGCGCTGGAAACGGCGCTGAAAAAAAGTGGCCCCATCCTGCCCGCTCTGCCGAGTCTCCTGTGTCCTAGTGCGGCGTACATAGTGCAGTGGGGGGCGGAGCAACAGCCCAGTGCCGAAACCAGTGCCGGCAGCTGCGCACATGCACAGTGGTGTCGGGTCCGATGTGCGCGCATGCTCAGTAGCACCGAAACTTGGCACTCGGCCACGTTTAAAGTTCATCGCAGCTGGTTTTGATTTTGTGCCAGAAGGAAAGCTCTGAACCGAATTCACTGCTGAATACAAGCAACAGTGTCCTGCCTGTGTTGTTTCCTCAAATTAAGTGCTGCAGGCCTGGAAAAGTGACAGAGGTGCTGTTTGTACGCAAATTAGGGATTGTGTTTGGGATCATTGCAAAAATGCTGTTAAGTGTCTCAGAGGACTGTGTGTTTTGAAAAATCACAGTGTGACTAAGTGCAGTGGAAAAGTGTCTCAGAGCATTGCAAAAGTGTTGTTAGTGTCTCAGAGCAGCTGTAGCAATAATGTAGCAACATACACCAAGAACAAAGAATTTCTTGTATGACGAAGTCGAGTCACTAGCTACTGTCATTGACAACAAATGGCAGCATCAGGATACAAGCAGAAGTCACACAAAAGTGCCACCCAAAAAGATGAATAAACGCTGGAACCAAGTTGCAGAAGAATTCTGCGGATTGGTGAACAAAGAGATCTGGAAGGCAATGTAAAAAGAAGTGACAGGACCTTGGTCAAGTAGTTAGCATAAGTAATATTTCCATTTATTCAATGTTATTTCAATTGTAAATGTGACCAACTGTTTATGTCCCACCCTCTTTAAAAAGTTGCAACTTAATCTTTGCAGAAGAAACTGCCCCACAACAAAAGGGAAACAACTCGAACAGGAGGAGGACTGGCAGATCTGCAGGCACTGACACCCTTGGAAGAGAGGGTAGCTACTTTGATGGGTCCTGCCTGGAGAAAAACCATCAGTACTGCTCAAGCTGGGTCTGCACGCGAGGGAGAGGGTAAGTCCTGAAAATTCATCGTGGTCCTTCAAAACCGCCTGCTGCCTGGCCTGCGATGTGTGAGCCTACTCATGCCACCCATCCTGCCCCCTCCTCTGCTGTTGCAGAACTTGAGGACAATCCTGATGATCAAAATCAAGATTCAGATGCAGATGAGCTTAAAGAGGAGATCAACCCTCCAGAACAACATGGTGTGAGGGGCAGTTTGAGTGGATATGGGAGGGGTTCAATGATAGAAGTTTTCTACTGAATCTTGAGGAGGTCAACATATCTCACTTGCCAGGCTCTTCCGTGATTAGTGGTTCGATATTCTATGGTTTCTCACTGTCCGAGGCTGCGGGTTCCAGTGGTGGTGGTGGTGCTGGTGGTGGTGCTGATGGTGGTGTTGTGCCGCAGCATTGCACACCCGTGGCCCCACCGTCCGAGGTTGCAGGTCCCAGCAGTGGTGGTGGTGGCGGTGGTGGTGTTGGTGCAAATTAGCAGGGAACACCCAGGGTCTCAACATCCCAGCCTGCGCCTCCCAGTGGGATGCCGTGAGCCAGATCCAGGGGGAGGGGAAGGAGATATTGACCACGCTCTCCTGAGATGCAGGATGCAACAGATGTTGTTCACATCATGGCATTGGATGGGAGAGCGTTGACCTTACCCGATCACTCCTGGACACCATAACTGGGGTGAGTGAGGAGGTAGCGGGACTGTCGGGAGAAGTAACAGTAATGGCACAGGAAATGGGAGCCATGTCCGTTAACATCAGTGAGGGAATGGTGGCCATGAGGGATGGAATGTCAGAGGTAGTGGAAAGGACGACAGTTGCAATGACCAAGGCCATGAGGGAGGGAATGTTTCAGACCACTAAGACACTGTCAGGGTGCATGGGGGAGGGGCATGTTGGAGTTAGCTGCTGCAATGAGGGAACACGCCCAGACCCCACGCCACTCCCACTCCAATCCCCGCACCAAGCTCTGAACAGCCCAAAACCGCACCCTCCAACTTGCCGCCTGGGCCCTCCAACTTGCCACGTGAAGCTGACGCCCCCCACCCTCAAGAGGTGCCCAGTGGGCGAGATGTTGGAAAGAAGAATCTTGGTGTGTACCCCAGAAACACTGTACCACCGCCTGCGGGCAGGGCTGGTGGAGAGCCCAGGACCAAGCGCAGCAGGCAGCCTTAGACTCAGGAGGATGAGAGATGGGTGCAGCCTTTCTTTGCTGCTGCTGCTGTTGTTTTTGTTGTTAATGTCGCTTCACTCACTGTTCTAACTGTTCTCACATTGGGTGTTTTTTGTAAGTTATGTAAATTTACAAGTTTATAAGTGAACTTAAAGTTTAAGTGATCTTAGACTGTAAATGTTCTCACATTGGATTTTTGTTGTACGTTTTGTAACTTTACAAGTTTATAAATGATCTTAACGTTTAAGTGATCTTGAAGAGTAATGTTTGATATAAGAATATTTTAATTACACTAAATTTAAGTACATTGCAAAGTTTTGAATAAAATATATTTTACATTAAAACTGAATCATGTTCCATTAACACAACACAAGATTAGGAACAGCTCCAAAAAATAAACATGTCCATGCGGAATAGTTGTCGCTGAGCCCTCAGTCATCAGCAAAGTGTTCATGGATGAGCTGCTGGCGCAAGGCTCGAGCAATCGTTAAGGGGGCACGATGGTCCGCCCTCCTCTGACGTCCTGCTCCGGCCTCAGGCACTTGCATGGTTTCCTCATCCTCGTCATCATCATCCTCATTCGCATCCTCATCATCATCCTCATCATCGTTCTCCTGCTCACCACCTGCATCTTCCACATCATCATCATGAGCCACTCTCACCTCAGGTGGGTCTTCTTCCGCTACCAGGTGCTGCTGCCTCATGATGGCTAAACATGCAGCACACAACAGAGAACTGACCGACAATCTCAGGGGAGTATTGCAAGTAGCCTCTGGAATGGTCCAGGCATCGGAAACACTGTTTCAACATGCCAATGGCCCTCTCTATGATGCTGCGCGTCGCAATGTGCGACATGTTGTATTCATGGTCTTTCCGTCCGGGTTACACGTAGGGGCGTCATGAGCCAGATGGTGAGGCCGTACCCTTTGTCTCCAAGTAGTCAGTTCTTCTCTTCTGGCTGCTGCTCAAACCTTTCAGATATAAAGCTGTTGCATAGGATGAACGCATCATGGGTGCTGCCAGGGTATCTTGCATTGACTGACATGATGCGATGCATGTCGTCACACACGAGCTACACATTCATGGAGTGGAAGCATTTTCCATTCCTGTACATTGCGGCATCCTCCAAAGGTGCTCGCAAGGTGACGTGGGTACAATCAATGCAGCCCTGTACCTTTGGGAAGCCAGCAATCCTGGAGAACCCCACAGCCCGCTCATACATTGCTTGGGCGGTCATTGGGAACTTGATGAAATCATTCCTCCGCGCATACCGTGCAGCCGTGACCTGGTGAATGGAGACATGTATTGTGTGTTGAGAGATGGCACACAGATCTCCAGTTGTACATTAAAACCATCTGGAGGCATAGAATGAAAGTGCAGCTGTAACCTTCACTTCAACTGACAAAGCAGTGCACCTGCTGCTTCACGGCTGTAGGTCTGGTCTCAGCAAGTCATGGACAACTTCTGTGCAGAAACGCAGCCTTCTGACACACTCTGCATCACTCAGGTGCAGGTACGAACGTCTCACTCGAAATTGCCGAGCGGGGTAAGCCACAGCAGCGGGAGCGGGAGGTCGAGGCCCTTAAAAAGGCCAGCGGCAGTCGTGAGGAGCCAGCTGGTGCAGGCACAAATCATTAAAAAAAATCAAAATCGAAGTGTGACATCACAGCCAAACAGGTAAGTGATTGGCTGGTGGATGGGTGAGTATTTTTCTTTTTCTTTTCAGTAGGAAACCTTTGGCATTGTTGTAAGTAGGATCTGCCAGTAAATATATGTGATCTTTATTATCTAAGGAGAGCCAGTTAATTGAGTCGGCTGTTTGCTGAGTAGCGGCTGGGTGTGTTGTGCTAAGGTTTAGAATTTAGTTCGACTTGATAGTTGCGAGTGTAACTAGAGGGATGGCAGGGCAGTTCAATCCTGTGGATTGCACATCCTGTGGCATGAGGGAAGTCCCGGGTGCTTCGCGCAGTCTGGACGACAATGTGTGCAGGAGGTGTCTCCAACTGCACCAATTCGAGTTCCATGTTTTGGAGCTTGAGCGGCAGCTGGAGTCACTGCGGTGCATCCGCGAAACTGAGAGCTACGTGGATAGCACATTTCTAGAGGTTGTCACCCCGCAGCTTAAGAGTGTGCAGGCAGAGAGGGAGTGGGTGACCACCAGACCGAGGAGGACTAGGCAGGTAGTGCAGGAGTCCACTGAGTCCATCTTGCTCTTTGTTCTGATTACCGGTGGGGGCGATGGTGGCTCTGGGGAATGGCATGGGTGGCTCAGCTGCACAGGGTGGGGAGGAAGAAGAATGGCAGAGCTATAGTGGTAGGGAATTCAATAGTCGGGGAGCAGACAGGCGTTTCTGCGGCCACAGACGTGACTCCAGGATGGTATGTTGCCCCCACCCACCGATGCCGCGTTCCGTCGCTCTGATTCCGCACCCCTCCCCCCCACCCCCCGCCGTTCATTTGCAGCCGCCCCTAGCTCTGGACGACTGGACTCCAGGTGCGTGTCTGGCCTCACACACAGTCTGGCCCGCTACCTTCCCGGGCCGGCTTTAAAGATTAATGTAGGATGTACTTGATTTCTATTAGCATGTTACTTGTTTGTGCTTTTCCTAGCAATGTTTGGTGCTTGGTTGTATTGTTTCAGGTCCTCTCCGCTTCCCTCCCCTCCCTTATTCCTGCCCTAATATCTGCCAATGTATTAATGTGTGCTGCTTTCTTCACTGCCCGCAAGGTTTTTCAGAGCTGGCCACATACGCTGACCGAAGTGGATTTGGAGTAAGTTTTAGTTGGCCAAAGTGGCATAAATGGCCAAAACTGGTGTAAGTGGCTGGGAACGCCCCCCTTTTGAAAAAAAAACTGACCTAAAAAAAAATCGTACCTAACTAAGTTACCCTGGAGCAAGTTTATTGGGGAAAATTGCGTTTTTCAACTTACGCCAGAAAAACCAACTTACTCCAAAAAAATTGAAGCAAGTCATGGCCAATATTGGGCCCCTAGTAGATGAGAACTAAGATAAGCACCAGCAGCAACAACACCAGCAGCAAAGCAGGAGCAGCAGAAGCCTTCTCCTCACGGACCTGCTGCTCCACAGGAGAAAGAGGATGAGTACAACAGTGCAGCTCACAGGAGGCACTACCCTCAACACAGGGTATACAGGCAGAGGATCAGCTTTCTGGACATGACTGAACAGCAGTGCCTCAGGAAGCTCAGGCTATTGCGTCAGGTCATGGCAGACATTTGTACCCTGCTAGAATAAGACCTGCTGCCAAGTGGACCTGGTGGACACACATTATCAGTGGATGTCAAAGTGACCACTGCCTTCAACTTCTTCGACTCAGGGATATGCAGGAGATATTTGCAGGATTTCACAGTTGGCTGCCCACAAATGCATCATCATCATCATAGGCAGTCCCTCGAAACAAGGATGACTTGCTTTCTCACCAAAAAAGAATGAGTTCACAGGTGTTTCAATGAAGGACATCCTGAATTACCTAGTGTAGGGTAAAAGATGCCTGTGCATGGATTTTTTTTAACATGTGGTGGCCGTTGCACACCAGCCACCACACGGGCTTGACAGAGCTCGGCCTTTATCTGGTGGCAAGGATTAACCAAGACAACTGGAGACCTGTTCCGTTGCACGGGCCTAGTGCGCACACACACAGTGTGGGCTGGTCCATGCTGCCCCTGGGCCCACGCCTCTTCTGGGCCCTGAACTTGCGCCTCTCCAGGGCCCCGATCACATCGCTCTACAATCTCTCGCCGCTCCTTCGCCCCGACCTCGCCGCTCCTGCTTTACCTGCAGAAAGAAGAGAGTCGTGGAACGAGTGGAATGGCTGTATGGACAACATCTGCAGAAGGTGACCTGGAGCGAGAGGCATGACATTTCATTAAAATGAGGGTGTGTATCAGTGGTGATGGTCAGATGGGGATGTGAGGAAGTGCATATGCAGAGAGTGATGGGTGCACCTGCAAGGTTTGTTGGTGTGAGGAGTGATGTGCAGGAATAGGCTTGAGAAGGCAGCGTGATGGGGTTGGGGTGACACATACATCAGGATGTAGTTGAATGCGGCATTGTACTCACCTTTCCTGACCTCATAAGGTCATTAAATTTCTTCCTGCACTGTGTCCAGGACCTCGCCACCACACTCCTGCTGTTTACCTCTGACACAATCTCCAGCCATGCCTTCTTGGTGTCTGAGGCTGGCTTATTCCTCTCGTCAGCAGGGAATAACACGCCCTTGTGTCCCCTAACTCCTTGCAGCAGGAGTTCCAGAGATGCATCACTAAATCGAGGGGCAGCTTTCACATGCTGAGACTTCATTTTTTGTTCTCCCACCAAACCAATGTCTCGCCAACCAACCAACGTCTCTCCAACCTCCTTCAATTGTCATCTTTGCATTGCTCCTTTAGATACCTGAGCTGAATTGGACCCATGCGTGATGTCATCATGCCCGCTCATGTTAATTGGTCGGGAAACCCGGAAGTCAGATGCAAATGTGATGGCTTTGTTAAAAAGCCACTGCAAAAAGTGCAGCTGAAACTTCAGGGTTCCCCAGGTGATCCAGGGCTCCCCCCCCCCCTGTCGGTAGGTAAAAATTCCGCCCAAAAGGACTGAGCACTCGGACAAGTAACGGTTGATCAAAGAGACAGATTTGTGAAGGGCGGGTCATGTCTGAATCTAGTTGAATTTTTTGAGGAAGTCACAAGCAAGGTGGGATAGGAGGGTGTCAGTGGATGTTTGTATGGACTTCCAGAAGGCACTTGATAAGATTCCACATTATTAGCAAAAATGAGAGCTCACAAAATCAAAGGCAATCTTGTGACAGGGGTCATCGGTAATTGGTTGGGAGGTAGGAGACAGAGAGTAGGAATAAAAGATTTTTTCTGATTGGCAAAATGAGACAAGTGGTGTTCCAAGGGGAACTGGGGCCTCAACCATTCACCATATTTTTTAATGACTTGGATAAGGTCATTTTGCAGGTGACACTAAGGAAGCACAGCAAGTTGTGCGGCTGGGAGCAGGAAGTTACAAAGGGACATTGACAGAATTAGTGAGTGGGCAGAACTATGGCAGATGGAATTCAATGGAGGGAAGTGTGAAGTCATCTATTTTGGATCTGAGTAAGACGAATCAGGATTTTTTTTTTATAGTGAGAGATGTGGAGCTGTGGAGGAGCAAAGGGATTTGGGTACTCAAATCATTAAAAGCTGGTGGAGTGGTACAGCAAGTAATCAAGAAGATTAATGGAAGTTGGACTTTATCTCAAGGGTTTTGGAATTCAAAAGTGAGAAAGTGATGCTTCAGTTATACAAAGCCTTGGTCAGACATCTAGAGAACTACATTCAGTTTTGGGCGCCGAACTTGAGGAAACATGTCTTGGATGGTGTACAGCTCAGATTCACCTGAATGATATCAAAACTTAAAGAGTTAAATTATGAGGACAGACTGCATAAACTTGTATTCCCTCGAGTTTAGAAGATTGAGGGGGTGACCTAATTTAGGTATTTAAAATCATAAAGGGGTCCAATAGGGTAGAAACAGAGAAAGGATTTCCTCTGGTAGGGGAATCCAGAACAAGAGTGCATAAACTTAAAATTAGAGCTAGGTCATTTCGGACTGAAATCAGGAACACTTCTTCACACAAAGTGCAGTAAAGATTTGAAACTCACTTCCCCAAAAGACTGCAGATGCTGGGTCACTTGAAATTTTCAAGACTGAAATCGATATATATTTATTAGGTAAGGTTATCAAGGGATACAGAAAAAAGGCAGGAAAATGGATTTGAGGTACAGATCAGCCATGAACTAATTGAATGGTGGAACAGGCTCAAGGGGTTGAATGGTGTAGTCATGTTCCTACTTTCACCCATCCAAACATGTGCAAGCATCCAATATTTGCTGTCATGACCAGAGGAAAATCCAGGTATCAGCAGAGACCAGAGCAAAGAGAATGGAACAACTCACCAACTGATTTCCCTCCCCTTGCCCAAAACACTAATTGAAATCCCAGAATATCATGTAATTAACTTGCAATTTGACTTATTTAGCCACCTTAAATTACTGCTTATGATAATAATTCACCATGAGTTACACACATAACATTCCTTACGGCTAAAGGGATCAAGGGGTATGGAGAGAAAGCAGGAATGGGGTACTGAAGTAGCATGATCAACCATGATCATATTGAATGGTGGTACAGACTCGAAGGGCCGAATGGCCTACTTCTGCATCTATTTTCCATGTTTCTATGTTTCTAAAACAGCACATCAGGGAACAGTAGCATAGTGGTAATGTTACTGGACTAGTATAGTAATCCAGAGGCCTGGACTAATAATCAGTGAGACGTGAGTTCAAATCCCACCACGGTAGCTGGGAAACTTAAATTCAGTTAATTAAATAAATCTGGAATTAAAAAGCTAGTGACCATGAAACTACCAGATTGTTGTAAAAACCTATCTGGTTCACTAATGTCCTTTAGGGAAGGAAATCTGCTGTCCTTACCTGGTCTGTCTGTATGTGACTCCAGACCCACAGCAATGTGGTTGACTGTTAACTGCCCTTTGAAATGGCCTAGCAAACCACTTTGGGATGGGAAATAAATACTGGTGTTGCCAACGATGCCCATGAACAAATGAAAAAATAACATGCCCCAGAGCAATGCCATGGGAAATTCACAATTAATGCTATAAAAAAGCTTTACATGTCTAAACAAAGAACTTGCATTTACATAACACCTTTCAGAACCTAAAGACATCCTAAAGAGTCATAGCCAATAAAGTGCTTTTGAAGTGTCACTATTGTAATGTAGGCCACTGAAGTTGGCGGTAGTCAAAATGTGTACAGCAAGGTCCCATAAACAGCAATGCGTTAAATGACCAGTTAATTTATTTTAATGATGTTGATTGAGGATAAAGAATGGCCAGGACATTTTCACCCATCACACTTCAGGCATGACATGATATGTATGCACCTGACTGGCTCAAATTTTATATTGGCACAACAGTGAGAAACCACTGAATATATCGTTTTCATAACTCATAAATGAAACATCATAAGTTAAAGGATGGAAAATCGACCAGATTCCTTTATAGGTTACAGATGGAAAGTGTCAGCGAAAGTGCAATTAAGCAGCACTTACTACCAATAACCAGTCCATCAATGCTCAGTTTGGGTTCTACCAGGGCCACTCGGCCGCAGACCAAATTATAGCCTTGGTCCAAGCGTGGACAAAACAAATGAATTCTAGAGGTGAAGTGAGAGTGACTGTCCTTGACATTGGCAGCATTTGACCGAGTATGGTATCAAGGAGCCCTAGTAAAATTGAAGTCAATGGGAATCAGGGGAAAGACTCTCCACTGGCTGGAGTCATACCTAGCACAAAGGAAGATGGTTGTGATTGATGGAGGTCAATCATCACAGCCCCAGGACATCACTGCAGGAATTCCTCAGGCCAATGTCCTAGGCCCAACCATCTTCAGCTACTTCATCAATGATCTTCCCTCCACCATAAGGTCAGAAGTGGGGATGTTCGCTGAGAATTGCAAATGTTCAGCTCCAGTCGCAACTCCTCAGATAATGAAGCAGTGCATGCCCGCACGCAGCAAGACCTGGACATCATTCAGGCTTAGGCTGATAAGTGGCAAGTAACATTTGCGCCACTCAAGTGCAATGACTATCTTCAACAAGAGAGAGTCTAGCCGCCACCCCTTGACATTCAACGGGATTACCATCGCCAAATCATCTTCCAGCAACATCTAGGAGGTCACCACAGACCAGAAACTTAACTGGACCAGCCACATAACCACTGTGGCAACAAGAGCAGGTCAGAGATTGGGTATTCTGGGACGGGTGCCTCACCTCCTGACTCCCCAAAGCCTTTCCACCATCTACAAGGCACAAGTCAGGAGTGTGATGGAATATTCTCTACTTGCCTGGATGAGTGCAGCTCCAACAATACTCAACAAGCTCGACATCATCCAGGACAAAGCAGCCCGCTTGATTGGCACCACATCAACCAACTTCAACATTCACTCCCTCCAACACCAGCACACCGTGGCTGCAGTGTATACCATCTATAAGATACACTGCAGCAACTCACCAAGGCTTCTTCGACCTCCCAAATCCATGACCCCTACTGTCATGTATTCAACTGTCATTGTAACCCATGTATAAGCTGACGTAAGTTGTATACCTTGAGAACACTGACCACAAGGGGGCGAACTTGTGGGAGACACTCCTAACCTGGACTTTCTGGTATAAAAGGGGAAGCTCCACCCACCGTCTGCCTCTTGAGGTCTTGGCAATAAAGGTAACTGGTCACAGTGATCTTTTCTCAAGTATGGGCCTCGTGTGCATTTATACTGTATAGTAAGGACATATTATTGGCGACGAGAAACTGGGATTTAAACCATGTGGGCATGGCCGCTAGCAGCACAGAAGAGAGGTACTGGTTGGTGATGATTGAGACTACAGCAAAGTTTTGTCACTAAGGAATGTTGGGACATGATTCGGCCGACAAACACAGGGCTCATCTCCTGACGGTTTGTGGATCCAGAACGTACTCCCTGATGAAGAACCTTCTAGCGCCAGAGAAGCCGGCGAACAAGACGTTCGAAGAGCTCAGTAAGTTGATCGGGGAACACCTTAAACCGGTGAGCAGCATGCACATGGCGAGACACCGGTTTTACAAGCACCGGTGGCGAGTAGGGCAAAGCGCTCCAGACTTCATGGCAGATCTCAGGCGACTGGCGAGCCTATGTAAGTTCCCAGATGCATGCAGAGCGGAGATGCTGCGAGACTTTTTTTATTGAGGGCATCGGGCATGCTGGGGATTTCAGGAAACTGATTGAGACCAAAGACTTGACCTTGGAAGCGGCGGCTATGATAGTCCAGACAATTATCTCAGGGGAGGAAGAGACCAGAATGATTTATGGCAAAAAATCTTGGTTCAAATGTGGCAAACGACCAGGGAGTCAACATTGTTAACGCGGCACACAGTTCTCTAGGCAGACAAGGGCAATAGGACATGCCCCAGCATGCAGTCAAACCCCAAAGAGGGAATTCAACAGAGACAATGGCTAGCTGAACGGTGATTCATGCCATCGCAATGGACAATGTGGCCAGTAATGGGGCCATCAACACCTGTTAATGGTGCACTTAAGGATGGTTACAGAGACAGTCAGAGACGATAGACTGGTAATGGACCTTTTGTTTCCAACAACGGGGCCTCCTGCTCATGCTGGAGGTGCGTAGGCAAACACCCAGCCAGAGCTTGCAGGTATCAGCAATATACCTGCAGAAACTGCAATGTCAGCGGTCACTTGGCACGTACGTGCAGGAAGCCTGCAGTCAGGTTGATGTATGAGGACGACGGGCCCGATGTAAGCCCTACGAGGCCAAATGAATACTGGGGGAAATTGCTGGAAGCTGAAGTTCAGCGAGTTCATGTGGAGCACATATACAGTTCATATACCAGGACGCCACCGATAATGATGAAAGTGCTCCTCAATGGCATCCCAGTATTAATGGAGCTAGACACAGGGGCTAGCCAGTCCCTGATGAGTATCAAACAGTTCGAAAGGTTGTGGGTGTCCAAGGCCAAGAGGCCAAAATTATTGCTGATTGACACACTGCTACAGACATATATAAAGGAGATCATTCCGGTGCTAGGCAGCGCCACGGTAGTCGTGACCCACAGAAATTCGGAGAACAGGTTGCCACTCTGGATTGTCCCGGGGGACGGTCCCGCACTACTGGGGAGGAGTTGGCTTGCTGTCATGAACTGGAAATGGGGCGATGTCAATGCAATTTCTTCTGTGGAGCGAGTATCATGCTCACAGGTCCTGGACAAATTTGACACGTTATTTCAACCCGGCATCGGCACTTTCATGGGGACCAAGGTAGTGATTCACATAAACCCGGACACCAGGCCAGTACACCACAAGGCCAGAGCGGTGCCGTACGTGATGCGGGAAAAGATAGAATGCGAATTGAACCGCCTGCTGAGGGAAGGCATCATCTCGCCAGTCGAATTCAGTGACTGATCGAGCCCGATCGTGCTGGTGCTCAAGGCGGATGGGTTGGTCAGGATATGTGGTGATTACAAGGCCACCATCAATCGGGTGTCACTCCAAGACCAGTACCCGCTACCGAGAGCGGAGGACCTCTTTGCGGCGCTATCCGGTGGCAAACTTTTTTCAAAATTGGACCTGACCTCAGCTTACATGACCCAGGAGCTGGCGAGTGAGTCAAAGAAGCTGACCACCATCACAATACACAAGGAGTTGTTTGAGTATAACAGATGTCCGTTTGGGGTTTGTTCGGCCGCCGCGAACTTTCAGCAAAATATGGAAAACCTCCTCAAGTCGATCCCAAGGACGGTGGTTTTTCAAGAAGACATCCTCATCACTGGTTGCGATACTGAAGAACACCTCCACAACCTAGAGGAGGTGCTACGCAGACTGGACCGGGTAGGGCTGCGACTGAAAAAGGCGAAGTGCGTCTTCTTAGCTCCAGAGGTAGAATTCCTGGGGAGGAGGGTGGCAGCAGACGGGATCAGACCTACTGCATCCAAAACGGAAGCGATCCAGAGAGCACCCAGACCTCGTAACATGACGGAGCTGTGTTCGTTCCTGGGGCTCCTGAACTATTTCTTCCCAAATTGAGCACGCTGTTAGAGCCGCTACACATGCTCCTACGCAAAGGTCGTGATTGGGTCTGGTGGGACAGCCAGGAAAGGACTTTTGATAGAGCACGCAATTTGTTCTGCTCCAACAATCTGTTAACGTTATATGACCCGTGTAAGAAACTAGTTTTAACGTGTGATGCATCGTCCTATGGGGTCGGGTTTGTGTTGCAGCATGTGAATGCCAATGGTCAGTTACAGCTGGTACCTTATGCCTCTAGAAGTCTGTCCGGGGCAGAAAAGGGCTACGGAATTGTAGAAAAGGAAGCGCTAACATGCGTATGTGCAGTAAAAAAAATGCATCAGTACCTGTTTGGCAGGAAATTTGAGCTGGAGACAGATTACAAACCCCTATCGTCCCTTTTGGCTGACAACAAGGCCATAAATGCGAATGCATCGGCCCGCATACAGAGGTGGGCACTTACATTAGCCGTCTATGACTACACAATTTGGCACGGACCAGGCACTGAAAACTGTGCCGATGCACTCAGCAGGCTACCACTGGCCACCACTGAGGGGGCAACTGAGCATGATGCTGAGATGATCAAGGCTGTTGAAGCTTTCGAAAGCAAAGGCTCACCTGTGACAGCCCGTCAGATTAAAGTCTGGACAAATAAAGACCCGCTACTGTCTTTAGTTAAGAAATGTGTCCTGAATGGGGACTGAGCAGCCACGTACGGGGCATGCCCTGAGGCGTTAAAACTGTTTCATAGGCGCAAGGATGAACTCTCGATTCAGGCCGATTGCCTTCTGTGGGGAAACCGAGTAGTCATGCCCCAGAAGGGCAGGGAGATGTTTATCAGAGAACTTCACAATGAGCACCCAGGCATTGTCATGATGAAGGCAATTGCCAGGTCACACGTTTGGTGGCCAGGGATAGATGCAGACCTGGAACTTTGTGTTCGCAGGCGCAACACATGTGCTCAGCTGGGCAACGCACTCAGGGAAGCCCCCCTTAGCCCCTGGACCAAGCCATGGTCATACATCCATGTGGACTACGCAGGTCCTTTCATGGGAAAAACGTTTTTGGTTGTAGTAGATGCCTACTCCAAATGGATTGAGTGTGCCATTTTAGATTCAAGCACACCCTCTGCCATGGTAGAAAGCCGACGAGCAATGTTCACCACCCATGGTCTACCGGATGTCTTGGTCAGCGAAAATGGCCTGTGCTTCACAAGCACTGAATTCCAGGACTTCATGGCAGGCAATGGAGTCAACCATGTCAGAACGGCACCGTTCAAGCCGGCCTCAAACGGCCAGGCGGAACGTGCAGTGCAGATAATCAAACAGGGGATGTTCAGAATTCAAGGGGGTTCCCCACAAAACCGCTTATCATGCCTCCTGTTGGCCAATAGATCTCGACCACACTCGCTCACAGGAGTTCCACCCGCAGAGCTGCTAATGAAAAGGACGCTCAAAACCAGGTTAGCCCTTATACACCGTACTATGAAAGAAATTGATGAGAGCAGGCATCAGTCACAATGTGACTACCATGACAGGAATGCGGGGGCGCGATGTATTGATGTCAATGACCCCATTTTTGTCCTTAATTACACTGCAGGGCCCAAATGGCTTGCAGGCACTGTGATTACCAAAGAGGGGAATAGGGTTTTCGTAGTTAAACTTACCAATGGACAAAACTGCTGCAAACACATGGATCAAACTAAAAGGAGGTTCAGCAACCCCATAGAAGAAGCAGAGGAAGAACATGAAGTAGAGTTTACTCCACCACTGGTGACCGAACACCGGAACCAAGTGGAGGAGAGCCCAGTCACTATTGGTAGTCCGGACAGGCCTGAGGCACCGCAAACAGCAGACACTCAGGCCAGCGCCCAACAACCGGAGCACCAACTCAGGCGCTCTACAAGGGAGCGCAAACCACCAGAGAGACTTAACCTGTGATCCCAATAAGACTTTGGGGGGGAGGTGATGTCATGTATTCAACTGTCATTGTAACCCATGTATAAGCTGACCGAAGTTGTGTACCTTGAGAACACTGACCACAGGGGGCGAACTTGTGGGAGACACTCCTAACCTGGACTTTCCGGTATAAAAGGGGAAGCTCCACCCACCGTCTGTCTCTTGAGGTCTTGGTAATAAAGGTCACAGAGTGATCTTTTCTCAAGTATGGGCCTCGTGTGCATTTATACTGTTTCGTAAGGACATATTAACAGCAATTTCGAGCCTCAGAGAAAGGAGGCAGATGCTGAAGTACATGTGGTGCACACATTTTCGATGAAATGTCCACCTATAATGCTAAACATAAAATTGAATGGCTTACCCATAGCCATGGAACTGGACACTGGCGCTAGCCAATCCATCATGAGTAAAAAGATGTTTGAGAGACTGTGGTGCAACAAGGCATTCAGACCAGCCCTGAGCCCCATCCACACGAAACTGAGAGCGTACACCAAAGAGCTTATCACTGTCCTGGGCAGCGCCATGGTCAAGGTCAACTACGTGGGCATGGTGCACGAACTGCCACTCTGGATTGTCCCAGGCGATGGCCCCACACTACTTGGAAGGAGCTGGCTGGGCAAAATCCGCTGGAACTGGGATGACATCCGAGCGCTATCACATGTCGATGAGGCCTCATGTACCCAGGTTCTCAACAAATTTCCTTCCCTTTTTGAGCCAGGCATTGGAAACTTTTCCGGGATGAAGGTGCGGATCCACTTGGTCCCAGAGGCATGACCCATTCACCACAAGGCTCGAGCGGTACCTCACATGATGAGGGAGAGAGTGGAAATTGAGCTGGACAGGCTGCAATGCGAGGGCATCATCTCCCCAGTGGAATTCAGCAAGTGGGCCAGCCCGATTGTTCCAGTACTCAAAAGTGATGGCACGGTCAGGATTTGCAGCGATTATAAAGTAACTATTAATAGTTTCTCGCTACAGGACCAATATCCGCTACCTAAGGCAGATGACCTATTTGCGACGCTGGCAGGAGACAAGACGTTCACCAAGCTCGACCTGACTTCGGCCTACATGATGCAGGAGCCTGGAAGTGTCTTCGAAGGGCCTCACCTGCATCAACACGCAGAAGGGACTGTTCATCTACAACAGATGCCCGTTTGGAATTCGGTCAGCTGCAGCGACCTTCCAGAGAAACATGGAGAGCCTACTCAAGTCGGTACCACACATGGTGGTCTTTCAGGAAAACATATTGGTCACGGGTCGGGACACCGCCGAGCACCTACAAAACCTGGAGGAGGTCCTCCAGCGACTGGATCGCGTAGGGCTGCGGCTGAAGAGGTCGAAATGCGTCTTCATGGCAATAGAAGTGGAGTTTTTGGGGAGAAAGAGCGCGGCGGATGGCATTCGGCCCACAGATGCCAAGACAGAGGCTATCAGGAACGCGCCCAGGCCACAGATCGTCACAGAGCTGCGGTCGTTCCTGGGACTCCTCAACTATTTTGGTAACTTCCTACCGGGGTTAAGCACCCTTTTAGAGCCCCTACATGTGTTATTGCGCAAAGGCGAGAACTGGGTATGGGGAAAAAAACAAGTAATTGCTTTTGAGAAAGCCAGAAACATTTTATACTCCAACAAGCTGCTTGTATTGTATAACCCGTGTAAAAGACTTGTGCTAGCATGTGACGCGTCGTCGTACGGAGTCAGGCGTGTATTACAACAAGCTAACGTTGCAGGGAAGTTGTAACCTGTCGCCTATGCTTCCAGGAGCTTTTCTAAGGCCGAGAGGGCCTGCAGCATGTTTGAGAAAGAGGCATTAGCATGTGTGTTCGGAGTAACGAAAATGCATCAGCACCTGTTTGGCCTCAAATTTGAGCTGGAAACCGATCACAAGCCCCTCACATCCCTGTTCGCTGAAAACAAGGGGATAAATACTAATGCCTCAGCCGCATACAAAGGTGGGCACTCGCGCTATCAGCGTATAACTATACCATCCGCCACAGGCGAGGCACTGAGAACTGTGTGGATGCTCTCAGTTGGCTACCATTGTTCACCACGGGGGTGGAATCCATGGCCTGCCTGATATACTGGTCAGTGACAACGGGCCATGTTTCACCAGTGCCGAATTTAAAGAATTCATGACCCGCAATGGGATCAAACATGTCACCTTGGCCCCGTTTAAACCAGCCTCCAATGGGCAGGCAGAGCGGGCAGCACAAACAATCAAACAGAGCCTTAAACGAGTCACAGAAGGCTCACTCCAAACCCGCCTGTCCCAAATATTGCTCAGCTACCGCACGAGACCCCACTCGCTCACAGGGATGCCCCCGGCTGAGCTACTCACGAAAAGGACACTTAAAACCAGACTCTCGCTGGTTCACCTCAACCTGCATGATCAGATAGAGAGCAGGCGGCAGCAACAAAATGTAAACGATGGTTGCGCCACTGTGTCACGGGAAATTGATCTGAATGACCCTGTGTATGTGCTAAACTATGGACATGGTCCCAAGTGAATCGCAAGCACGGTGATAGCTAAAGAAGGGAATAGGGTGTTTGTAGTCAAACTAGACAATGGAAAAATTTGCAGAAAGTACCTGGACCAAACGAGGCTGCGGTTCACAGACTGCCCTGAACAACCCACAGCAGACACCACCTTTTTCGAGCCCACAACATACACCCAAAGGATCAACGACACCACCTCGGACCAGGAAATCGAACCCATCATGCCCAACAGCCCAGCAAGGCCAGGCTCACCTAGCAGCCCTGCAAGGCCAACAACACGCCAGCCCAGCAAGGGCATAGCCAACACACCAGGACAGACATTTGTACCGAGGCGGTCCACCAGGGAAAGAAAGGCTCCCGACCGCCTCACCTTGTAAATAGTTTTCACTTTGACTTTGGTCGGGGAGTGATGTTGTGTATCTGTAAAGCATGCACTCCCATGTTCCGCCACTAGTGAGCTCATCCGCTGAAGCCCTGAGGGATCCCAGGATCCTTTGGGAGCACTGTATATAAGCCGGCCCCTAAGGCCTGTTCCTCACTCTGGAGTGTCTTATTAAAGACTGATGTCACTGTTACTTTAACCTCTCTGTGTGCAGCCTCATCTGTGTTAGGAACACAATAAAAGAGACCAAGGTCACAACAATTTGAGCTTGTGATATCGTCCTGTGAATTTATTCTGAACATAACAAATTGGCGACGAGTAACGGATCACGAACTTTCACGCGGTAATGGCTGCCATTTGTATTCTGGAGAGATTTGTTGAGGGTGATGATTGGGAAACCTTTGTTGAGTGCCTCGACCAGTACTTTGTGGCCAACGAATTGGACAAGGCTGAGGCTGGAGGATTCTCCTCACCGTATTTGGGTCATCAGTATATGGCCTCCTTAAAAATTTGCTGGCCCTGGTCAAAATAATGGACAAATCTTATGCAGATTTGTGTACGCTGGCTAAGGAATATCTCAAGCCAAAGGAGAGCATCCTGATGGCCAGGTACCGCTTTTACACGCACCGTCGCTCCGAGGGCCAGAACGTGGCAAGTTATGTCGCCGATCTAAGATGCCTTGTGGGGCAGTGCGACTTTGCAGGATCCTTGGGAGAAATGTTGCATGACTTTTTCGTGCTTGGAATTGGCCACGAGGTCATCCTTCGCAAACTGCTGTCTGCCGAATCCCTGGATCTAAGAAAGGCCATCACGATAGCCCAAACCTTCAAATCCACGAGCGATAACACAAAACAGATATCTTCACAGAATCGAAGCTCACCGGCGAGCACTGTGCACAAAATAATGTTTGCAGCAGGCAGAAATGCATAGGGCAGGGCCCACCCGATTGCAGAGGCCAGACCTAGGCCTAGAGTGACTCAGAGTCCGCCGTGGGGCGTGAATGCGTATTCGTTCGCACCATGTTGGTGCTGTGGGGGCAGCCATAGAGCTCATCAATGTAGATTCAAGCTCGATGTGTGCAATGGCTATGGAACAATGGGGCACCTCCAGCGAATGTGCAAACGATCTATGACTCACCATGTGGCAGAGTCAGGAGAGGGTGACCGATCCAGCGAGGATCACGATGAACCTGCAGGAGAGGCAACTGAACCTGAGGATGAAGAGGAAGTATATGGGATACACACCTTCACCACCAAAAGCCCTCCGATAATGTTAAAAGTCAAACTTAACGGCACTCCAGTCTCCATGGAACTAGACACGGGGGCGAGTCAATCAGTCATGAGCCAGAAGGCTTTCGAGAGGTTGTGGAGCGATGAAGCATAGCAACCCGAGCTGATCCTGATTCAGGCAAAGCTGTACACCTACACCAAGTAACTACTACCAGTTATTGGTAGTGCGGACATAAGAGTCTTCTATGAGAGAGAAGTGCACGAATTACCACTGTAGATTGTTTCAGGTGATGGGCCAATGCTGCTTGGCAGGAGGTGGATTGGGAAGAACCGATGGAACTGGAAAGACCTCTGCATACCCTCTCCGGTGAACGAGGCCTCTCTTTCCCAAAGGCCGAACAAACACTCACATCCACCTGAACCAGGCATCGAAGTGCAGATCCATGTGCAGATCCTCGAGGCACAGGCCGCTCATCACAACCGCGAGGAAATAAAGTTCAACCGAGCAGCGGTACCCACCACCCGAAGCCGACGACCCTTTCGCGACAATGGAAGAGGCTCCAGGTCGACCATGCGGAGTGGTACTCCGACCGAAATAATCCGAATACGTCTTCCCAACACCAGAGGCAAAACACCTGGGGATGAAGATCACGGCAGTCGGCATCACGGACACGGACGAGAGGGCGCCCAGACCACGGGACGAGAAGGCACCAAGACCACGGGACAAGAATGCGTCCAGACCACGAGACGAAGGTGCATCCAGACCACGGGACGAAGGTGCGTCCAGACCACGGGACGAGAGTGGGTCAAGACCACGGAAGGTCGCCGCAACGGAACGGAGGAATGTGTCGCCTCAACGCGACATCAGAAAAAATGAGGTAGACCATGTTCAAGGCCCCAGTTGGGCCGCTAGCACCGCATTAGCCAAGGAGGGGAATGGAGTGTATATGATGAAAATGGAGCATTTGATTGTGATACCATGTACCGGGCTAAAGAGTAAAGCAGTTGGTGGGTTTAGGGCAAAGATACAGGGGCGGCCAGGAACCCACCACGCTCAAATAAATTGTGTGCACCATGTAACCCTTGCAAGCGGTCTTTGGCGGCCACTGATGCACCATTGTGTGGGGTTGGGGGTGTTGTGTATCTGTAAAGCATGCACTCCCATGTTCCGCCACCAAAGAGTGCACCCCTGAAGTCCCAAGGGATCCCAGCATCCCTTGGGAGTACTTTATATAAGCCGGCCCCTAAGGCTTGTTCCTCACTCTGGAGTGTCTTAATAAAGGCTGAGGTCACTGTTACTTTAACCTCCCTGTGTGCAGTCTCATCTGTGTTAGGAACACAATAACTGGCGACGAGTATACGAATCCAACGCAAAAATGCAACAAACTGGGCATCCTGGAGAAGTTCTCGGAGGTTGAGGACTGGGAAGCCTATGTTGAATGGCTAGACCAGTACTTTGTAGCCAACGAGCTGGACGGAGAAGGAAGCGCTGCAAAAAGGAGAGCAGTCCTCCTCACAGTCTGCGGGGCACCGACCTGCAGCCTCATGAAGAATCTTCGAGCTCCGGTGAAACCCACAGATAAGTTGTATGAGGAGCTGTGTACACTGGTTCGTGAGCATCTTAACCCGAGGGAGAGCGTGCTGATGGCGAGGTATCGGTTCTACACGTGCCAGTGATCAGAAGGTCAGTAAGTGGCGAGCTACGTCGCCGAGCTAAGGTGACTTGCAGGACAATGTGAGTTTGATGGCTACCTGGAGCAAATGCTCAGAGACTTTTTGGTACTGGGCATTGGCCATGAGACCATCCTACGAAAACTTTTGACTGTAGATACAACGACCCTCAGTAAGGCCATTGCGATAGCACAGGCGTTTATGTCCACCAGTGATAACACCAAACAAATCTCTCAGCACACAAGTGCTAGCAATGTTCATAAATTAACTGGAACTGTGTTTGTGAGCAGAAATGTACAGGGCAGAACCCATGAGTCTGCAACTGCCAGCAGGCCTCAGGTGAGCCAGATGACTCAGAGTCCGCAACAAAGGATGAATGCAAGTCAATTCACACATTGTTGGCGTTGTGGAATCTTCCATTCAGCCTATTCATGCCGCTACAAAGGGTATGTTTGCAAGAGCTGTGGATCAATGGGGCACCTCCAACGAGCTTGCAGATGAGCTGCAAGCTCTACAAAATCTGCTAACCACCACGTGGCAGAGGAAGATCGGTCCATGGTGGATCAAAGCAATTTCGAGCCTCAGAGAGAGGGGACAGATGCTGAAGTACATGGGGTACACACATTTTCGATGAAATGTCCACCTATAATGCTAAATGTAAAATTGAATGGCTTACCCATAGCCATAGAACTGGACACTGGCGCTAGCCAATCCATTATGAGTAAAAAGATGTTTGAGAGACTGTGGTGCAACAAGGCATTCAGACCAGCCCTGAGCTCCATTCGCACAAAACTGAGAACGTACACCAAAGAGCTTATCACTATCCTGGGCAGCGCCATGGTCAAGGTCACCTACGAGGGCACTGTGCACGAACTGCCACTCTGGATTGTCCCGGGCGATGGCCCCACACTGCTTGGAAGGAGCTGGCTGGGCAAAATCCGTTGGAACTGGGATGACATCCGAGCGCAATCACATGTTGATGAGGCCTCGTGTACGCAGGTTCTTAACAAATTTCCTTCCCTTTTTGAGCCTGGCATTGGAAACTTTTCCGCGGTGAAGGTGCGGATCCACTTGGTCCCAGAGGCACGACCCATTCACCACAAGGCGCGAGCGGTACCTCACATGATGAGGGAGAGAGTGGAAATCGAGCTGGACAGGCAGCAACGCAAGGGCATCATTTCCCCAGTAGAATTCAGCGAGTGGGCCAGCCCGATTGTTCCAGTACTCAAAAGTGATGGCACGGTCAGGATTTGCGGCGAATATAAAGTAACTATTAATCGTTTCTCGCTACAGGACCAATAGCCGCGAACTAAGGCAGACGGCCTATTTGCGATGCTGGCAGGAGGCAAGACGTTCGCCAAGCTCGTCCTGACTTCAGCCTACATGACGCAGGAGCTGGAGGAATCTTCGAAGGGCCTCACCTGCATCAACACGCACAAGGGACTGTTCATCTACACCAGATGCTCGTTTGGAATTTGGTCGGCTGAAGCGATCTTCCAAAGAAACACGGAGAGCCTACTCAAGTCGGTACCACGCACGGTGGTTTTTCAGGACGACATATTGGTCACGGGTTGGGACACTGCCGAGCACCTACAAAACCTGGAGGAGGTCCTCCAGCGACTGGATCGCGTAGGGCTGTGACTGAAGAGGTCAAAATGCGTCTTCATGGCAACAGAAGTGGAGTTTTTGGGGAGAAAGATCACAGCGGACGGCATTCGGCCCATAGACGCCAAGACAGAGGCCATCAGGAACACGCCCAGGCCACAGAATGTCAGAGAGCTGCGGTCGTTCCTGGGGCTCCTCAACTATTTTGGTAACTTCCTACCGGGGTTAAGCACCCTCTTAGAGCCCCTACATGTGTTATTGCATAAAGATGAGAACTGGGTATGGGAAAAAAAAAACAAGTAATTGCTTTTGAGAAAGCCAGAAACATTTTATGCTCCAACAAGCTGCTTGTATTGTATAACCCGTGTAAAAGACTTGTGCTAGCATGTGATGCATCATCGTACGGAGTCGGGTGTGTATTACAACAAGCTAATGTTGCGGGGAAGTTGCAACCTGTCACCAATGCCTCCAGGAGCTTGTCTAAGGCCAAGAAGGCCAACAGCATGGTGAAGAAAGAGGCATTAGCGTGTGTGTTCGGGGTAAAGAAAATGCACCAGTACCTGTTTGGCCTCAAATTTGAGCTGGAAACCCTTCACAAGCCCCTCATCTCCCTGTTGGCTGAAAACAAGGGGAGAAATACTAATGTCCCAGCCCGGAAAGGTGGGCACTCGCGCTATCAGCTTATAACTATACCATCCGCCACAAGCCAGGCACCGAGGAATGTGCGGATGCTCTCAGTCGGCTACCATTGTCCACCAGGGGGGTGAAAATGGCGCAGCCTGCTAACTTGTTGATTGTGGCGCAGCCTGCAGACTTGTTCATGGTCATGGAAGCGTTTGAAAATGATACATCACCTGTCACAGCCCGCCAGATTAGGACCTGGACCAGCCAAGATCCTCTGCTGTCCCTAGTAAAAAACTGTGTACTGCATGGGAGCTGGGCCAGCATCCCCGTTGAAATGCAAGAGCCAATCAAGCCGTTCCAGCGATGAAAGGATGAGCTGTCCATTCAGGCAGATTACCTGTTGTGGGGTTACCGCGTAGTGCTAACCATAAAGGGCAGGGAGATGGTCATCTCGGATCTCCACAGCACACACCCGGGTATAGTAATGATGAAAGCGATAGCCAGATCCCACATGTGGTGGCCCGATATCGACTCTGACTTAGAGTCCTGTGTACAGCAATGCAGCGTTTGTGCTCAGTTGAGCAACGTGCCAAGAGAGGCACCACTAAGTTTGTGGTCCTGACCCTCCAAACCATGGTCAAGGATCCATGTCGACTATGTGGGCCCGTTTCTCGGTAAAATGTTCCTGGTGGTGGTGGATGCTTTTACAAAATGGATTGAATGTGAAATAATGTTGGGAAGCACCGCCACCGCCACCATTGAAAGCCTGAGGGCCATGTTTGCCACCCACGGCCTACCTGACATACTGGTCCGTGACAACGGGTCATGTTTCACCAGTGCCGAATTGAAAGAATTCATGACCCGCAATGGGATCAAACATGTCACCTCAGCCCCGTTTAAACCAGCCTCCAATGGGCAGGCAGAGCGGGCAGTACAAACAATCAAACAGAGCCTTAAACGAGTCACTCCAAACCCGTCTGTCCCGAGTACTGGTCAGCTACCGCACGAGACCCCATTCACTCACAGGGGTGCCCCGGCTGAACTACTCATGAAAAGGACACTTAAAACCAAACTCTCACTGGTTTACCCCAACCTGCATGATCAGGTAGAGAGCAGGCGGCAGCAACAAAATGTAAATGATGGTCCCGCCACTGTATCATGGAAAATTGATCTGAATGACCCTGTGTATGTGCTAAACTATGGACATGGTCCCAAGTGGATCGCGGACACGGTGATAGCTAAAAAGGGAGTAGGGTGTTTGTAGTCAAACTAGACAATGGACAAATTTGCAGAAAGTACCTGGACCAAACGAGGCTGCGGTTCACAGACTGCCCTGAACAACCCACAGCAGACACCACTTGTTCCGAGCCCACAACACACACCCAAAGGATCAACGACAGCACCCTGGACCAGGCAATCGAACCCATCATGCCCAACAGCCCAGCAAGGCCAGGCTCACCTAACAGCCCTGCAGGGCCAACAACACACCAGCCCAGTGAGGGCACAGCCAACACACCAGAACAGACATTTGTACCGAGGCGGTCCATCAGGCAAAGAAAGGCTCCTGACCGCCTCACCTTGTAAATAGTTTTCACTTTGACTTTGGGGGGGAGTGATGTTATGTATCTTTAAAGCATGCACTCCCATGTTCCGCCACCAGTGAGCTCATCCCCTGAAGTCCCAAGGGATCCCAGCATCCCTTGGGAGCACTGTATATAAGTCGGCCCCTAAGGCCTGTTCCTCACTCTGGAGTGTCTTAATAAATGCTGAGGTCACTGTTACTTTAACCTCCCTGCTTGCAGTCTCATCTGTGTTAGGAATACAATAGGGGGTACCTTACAATAAGCCAATGTAGCAGACGAACACCAACCGGTTGTATATGTATCTGACAAAGTACTTGTAACAAGTGATGTGTTATCACATGGGGTCGGGTTTGTTGTACAGCAAACCAAAGTAGCAGGCGAACCCCAACCAGTTGTATATGTATCTAACAGTATTCGTAGCAAGTGAGATGTTACCGTATGGATTCGGGAGTGTTGTGCAGCAAGCAAAAGTAGCGGGCGAGCCCCAAACAATTGAACATGTATTAAATAAGTTAAACAAAGCAGCAGCCTGTGTTCACAGCACTAAAGAGACATACCAAAGAGTGTCCCAATATGTGCTCGAGCCAGACAAGCTGCTCATCCCACAAGCTTGGGAGAGCAGAGGCACCATTATCGATGCGTTGTTTCGAGAATGTCCATCACTGCCTGTGCACTGTAACATGATCCGCCACGGGCCAGGCGCAGAGAGCGGCACCTATGCTCTCAGTTGGCCACCATTGCCCAACCCCGGGGTGGAAACGGCGCAGCCTGCAGACCCACTCACAGTCGTGGAAGTGCTAGAAAGCGAGGGGTCAACCGTAATGGCCCCCCAGCTTAGGACTTGGACCAGCCAGGATCCCATGTTACCGCCTGCCAAAGGTGAACTGCTTGATGGAATGTGGCAACCTATCCGCCACAGAGACGATAGACCCATCCCAACATTGCAAAGCAAGGCAGGGCGGCTACACACAGTCGGTGGTCCGGGACCCCCATACTACGGCCCAATGCCCACGGGGACCACTAGGCCTCACGCCACTACCGAAATTCTCAAGGCCATTGCGACCATCCTGGGCTTGCCAGACCTCAGGGTCAACGCTCAAATCACTAAACCTAGCACCACGTGTAGACTCCGTACAAACCCGGCTATCCTGGGTGTTACGCAATCAATCACCAGACAGAATCACTCAGAACCGAGCCTCCCGCATGCCATCAGCAGAGAATGCACCAGAAGAGCACGGCCCCTCCATGCGACATCAGAATAAGTGATGTAGTCTATGTTCAGGACCCCAGTTGGGCCGCTAGCACCGCATTAGCCAAGGGGGGGACTGGAGTGTACGTGATGAAAACGGAGCGTTTGATTGTGAAACCATGTACCGGGCTAAAGAGTAAAGTAGTTGGACAAGACCAAACTGCGAACGACAGATAACCAGGAACCACTGTGAAAGGACCTGGCCCCCAGCGACCCACTAACATGATCAACTTCACCGTCAACCACAAGGATGAACCCACCATGTCAGGACTTCAACCCAGGCGATCGACCCGGGGGCGAGGGGTGCCAGAGCGCCTCAACTTGCAAATAACTTGCACAATAAGACTTTGCGGAGGGAGTGATGTTATGTATGTATTGTAGACCTTCCCCAAATGTAAGACTTGCTACTAGGGGACACACCTGTGGGAGACCTAAGGGTCACCTTTCACCCTGGGGCAAGCAGGTATAAGAGGTGATTCACCATGCTACTTCCGCACTCTAGAGTCTGATTAAAGAGACCAAGGTCACAACAGGTTGAGCTTGCGATATAGTCCTGTGAATTTATTCTGAACATAACAGTCTCACCAAAGCCCTATACAATTGTCGTAGCGACTTACGTATTTGCCAGCGAGCCTTCCTTTGGTGCTGGCTGGCAGCCTCTCACCACCTGAATATCCGATCCTACCCGCCGGCCAAATACCATTTCCCTCCCCCCCTCCTCCTTTCAATGGGCAGCTGGAGGTTTGCCACTCGCCTCGCACCCCGCCTACCTGAAATATGCTCCAAGTTAAAATTGGGGACAAAGAAGCAAATAGAGGGAAAGCCAAACAGGTAATTTATTTCCTTATTTTAATCTGATTTCTTTTTTGTTAAAGTTGAATTTTGTAATCAAATAGTGTGTCCTAGAGTGAAACAGATATGCACAGAGGATCGGCGGGAGAGGGAGAGGGAACTGGCTCAGGATGAGTGGCGTATGAGGGGAGAGGACAAGAGTGGCTGTTGATTAAGGATGAGGAAGAGGGGAGAACACGAGTTGAGTGGGTAATTCGAAAGGTAAGAAGTGGGAGTAGTGATAGGAGTGAGGAGATGGTAGGAAGGGTAATGGCTAGAGGGAAGGGGAAGATGTAGGAACTATGATGGGAGTAAGGGGGTGGGGGGAAGCACGAGTGATTGGGGGGAGAGGATGTGAAGGGAGCCACTGAGAATCACAGTTTCCCTGCAACCCCCACCTCAAAAGCAGCTACAACTGTTGGTGGCTCCTTTCTCCATAAAATACCAGTCACCATTTCCCACAAACAGAAAGAAGAAAAGAAAAGACAAAGAAAGAAGCAGATTAGGCTGGAGAGAGAAACAAAAAGAGTTAAGGAGAGCAAAGCAGCATAGAAAATAGGAGCAGTAGTAGGTCATTTGGCCCTTCGGGTCTACACTGCCCTTAAATATGATCATGGCTGATCCTCTATCTCAACACCATATTCCCGTTTTTTTCCCATACTCCTTGATGCCTTTTGTTTCTAGAAATCTATCTATCACGCTCTTAAATATATTCAGTGACTTGGCCTCCACAGCCTTCTGTGGTAGAGAATTCCACAGGTTCACCACCCTCTGAGTGAAAACATTTCTCCTCATCTCGGTCCTAAATTTTCTACCCAGTATCCTGAGACTGTGACCCCTTGTCCC
The DNA here is from genome assembly GCF_044704955.1 of Pristiophorus japonicus. Classification (NCBI taxonomy): domain Eukaryota; kingdom Metazoa; phylum Chordata; class Chondrichthyes; family Pristiophoridae; genus Pristiophorus; species Pristiophorus japonicus. Next base: position 33,739,202 of record NC_091983.1, read on the forward strand.
AGCCAGGGGAAACATCCTCCCTGCATCCAGTCTATCCAACTCAGTCAGAATTTTACACGTTTCAATGAGATCCACTCTCATTCTTCTAAACTCTAGTGAATACAGGCCTAATCAATCCAATCTCTCCTCATACAACAGTCCTGCCATCCCAGGAATCAGTCTGGTGAACCTTCGCTGCACTCCCTCTGTGGCAAGTATATCCTTTCTTAGGTAAGGAGACCAAAACTGCACACAATACTCCAGGTGCAGTCTCACCAAGTCCCTGTATAACTGTAGTAAGACATCCTTGCTCCTGTGCTCAAATCCTCTTGCAATGAAGGCCAATGTACCATTTGCCTTCCTAACTGCTTGCTGCACCTGCATGTTTGCTTTCAATGACTGGTGTAAAAGGGCAATCAGATCCCTCTGTACATCGACACTTCCCAAGCCATCACCATTTAAATAATATTTGTCCTTATGCTTTTCCTACCAAGGTGGATAACTTCACATTTATCCACGTTATACTGCCTCTGCCATGTGCTTGCTCACTCACTCAACCTATCTAAATCGCCTTACAGCATCTTTGCATCCTCCTCACAACTCACAATCCCACCTAGTTTTGTGTCGTCAGCAAACTTAGAAATATTACATTTGGTTCCCTCATCCAAATCATTTATATATATTGTGAATAGCTGGGGCCCAAGCACTGATCCCTGTAGTACCCCACTAGTCACTGCCCGCCACCCCGATAAAGACCCGTTTATTCCGACTCTCTGTTTCCTGTCAGTTAACCAATTTTCAATCCATTCCAATACATTACTCCCAATCCTATGTGCTTCAATTTTGCACACTAACCTCTTATGTGGAACTTTGCCAAAGACCTTCTGAAAATCCAAATACACTACATCCACCAGTTCTCCTGTATATATTCTATCAGTTACATCCTCAAAAAACTCTAGTAGTTTTGTCAAACATGATTTTCCTTTCATAAATCCATGTTGACTTTGTTTAATCCCGTTGATATTATTAAGTGTGCCATTATCGCATCCTTTATAATAGACTCCAGAATTTTCCCTTCTACTGATGTCAGGCTAACTGGTCTGTAGTTCCCCCTTTTCTCTCTCCCTCCTTTTTTAAATAGTGGGGTTACATTGGCCACCCTCCAATCTGCATGAACTGTTCTATAATCTATAGAATTTTGGAAGATGACAACCAATGCATCTACTATTGCTATGGCTACCTCTTTTAGTACTCTGGGATGCAGATCATCAGGCCCATTAGTTTCTCCAGCACTGTTTTCTTAATAATTATCATTTCCTTTAATTCCTCTTGCTCATTAGACCCTTGGTTCCCTCGCATTTCTGGGACGTTATTTGTGTCCTCTTCCGTGAAGACAGAAGCAAAATATTTATTTCATTGTTCTGCCATTTTCTTGTTCCCCATTACAAATTCTCCTGTTTCTGTCTGTAAAGGACCTACATTTGTCTTCACTAATCTTTTTCTTTTTACGTAGAAACCTTTGCAGTCGGTTTTTATATTCCTTGCAAGTTTACTCTCATACTCTATTTTTTCCCTCTTAATCAATCTCTTGGTCCTTTTTTGCAGAATTCTAAATGGCTCCCAATCCTCAGGCTTGCTGCTTTTTCTGGCAACTTTGTATAACTCCTCTTTGGATCTAATACTATCCTTAATTTCTTTTGTTAGCCATGGTTGGGCCACTTTTCCTTTTGTGTTTTTATGCCAGAAAGGAATCTATAACTGTTGCAATTCATGCATTCGTTCCTTAAATATTAGCCATTGCCTATCCACCGTCATGCCTTTTAATGAATCTTCCCAATCTATCATAGCCAATTCATTCCTCATACCTTTGTACTTTCCTTTGTTTAGATTTAGGACTTCTTCACTTTCCATCTTAATAAGAAATTCAATCATGTTATGGTCACTCTTCCCTAAAGAACCCCGCACAACAAGACTGTTAATTAACCCCTTCTCATTACACAATACCCAATCTAGGATAGCCTGTTCCCTAGTAGGCTCCTCAACATACTGGTCTAAAAAACCATCTCGTACATACTCCAGGAATTCATCTGCCACAGTATTATTACTAATTTGGTTTGGCCAGTCTATATGTAGATTAAAATCACCTACGATTACTGTAGTACCCATGCTGCATGTATCTCTAATTTCCTGTTTGATGCCGTCCCCTACAATACCACTACTGTTTGGAGGCCTATAGACAACTCCCACCAATGTTTCCTGCCCCTTGGTGCTCCTTAGCTCCATCCAGACTGACTCTACATCTTGATTTTCTGAGCCAATATCCTTTCTCACCATTGCTCTGATTTCATCCTTTACTAACAACACCACACCACCCCCTCTTCCTTTTTGCCTATCCTTCCTAAATATCGAATATCCTTGGATATTCAGTTCCCAACCTGGTCACCCTGCAACCATGTCTCCGTAATTGCAACTATATCGTATCCATTTACATCTATTTGCGCTGTTAATTCGTCTACCTTATTACAGATGCTTCGTGCATTCAGATACAATGCTTTTAAATTTGTCTTTTTAACATTAGACATCTTAACATTATTTTGTACTGTAGCCCTATTTGTCTTATCACTATTTTTTCTTACCTGGATCCTACTTGTTAGTGCACTCTTTTGTTTGTATGCTCTGTCCCTTCCTGACATAATCTGGTTATCCTTCCCACAATCACTTTCCTGCATTGCTTCCTTTTCTTTTCTCTTTAGCATTTTAGATTGCTCTCTGGCAGAGAGGATAAAGAGAAAAGGAGAGACACAGAGAAACAGCAACATAAAGACATCAGAAACACATCAGAAAGAGACCGTATTCTCCAACTTACTGGAGGTCATTTTGACTTTGTGTGATAGCGTAAAACGGGTGACTTCAATGGAAATAAAAATTGAGAGAGATGTAAAAAGGGCTGCCGATTCACTATCACCCATCTTACACTCTCACAGTAAGTCAAAATTTACCCCCACTGTGTGCAATGCCACAGAGATTGACTAGTTATATTCAGTGGTGTAGATTGTGTGTGTGACCACTACCATTGAGCTGGAGGTGAGCAGGGTGAGCCCATTGCCTGCCCAATTGAAGTGCTCAAAGGCCCGAACCATTTTCATGGTGGGGCCTTATTTTTAAAAAATTCCGTGAGCTGCTGGCGCTCAATGAGCAGCGATGGGCAACTCATCAATCAGAGGGATTAAGAAGACTGGCAGCTCTTTTGTGCAGCCGAGCTGGTCAAAGTAAGTAAACGTAGAGATCTTAAGAAAGGGTCACAGGAGGTAGGGCAGCCTGGGGCGGGGGCCATTTTTTTTCTCCTCGTGGCCCTACATAAATCATTAAAAAACTATCCTGAGACTGAAATTGTGGGAGCTGACACCAACGGTTCCTTTGGGAGCTGACTAAGCTGCTCAATGCCAAGTACCGAAGGCCAGAACATGCGTGGCACAGGCTCCACCCATTGATACTTCAAAATTGAAAGAGTGTCATTTTGAGATCATTGGCTTCTGATTTGCAAGGGCGAATGAGTAGCCAGCCTATTTCTGGAGGGCCACCTATTTCAAGGCCCCCATAAAAATGGCAATGGCCAGAGGGGCAGCAGGAATGGCGTTGCTGGGATATTCGTCATGCTACCGCCCCGATCTCACCGGCAGCGAAGACAAAATATCAGTCCCAATATTTCAACTTTAATGATGACGTGGTTTGCCATTTCAATTTATAACCACCTCCCCTTGATATTCAACTGTATTACCATCGCCGAATCTTCTACCATCAACATTGACCGGGGGTCACCATTGACCAGAAACTTAATTGGACCAGCCAGACAAATACCATGGCAACTAGAGCAGGTCAGAGGCTGGGTATTCTGTGGCAAGTGTCTCACCTCCTGACTCCCCAAAGCCTTCCCACCATCTATAAGCCACAAGTCCGGTGTGTGATGGAATACTCTCCACTTCCCTGGATAAGTGCAGCTCCAACAAGACTCAAGAAGCCCGACAGCATCCAGGACAAAGAAGCCCACTTGATTGACAGTCCATCCACCACCTTCAACATTCACTCCCTCCATCACTGGCGCACCGTGGCTGCAGTGTGCACCATCTACAAGATGCACTGCAGTAGCTCCTCACAGTTTCTTCGGCAGCACCTCCCAAATCTGCGACCTCTACCATCTAGAAGGACAAGGGCAACAGCGGCATAGTAACACCACCACCTGCAAATTCCCCTCCAGGTTGCACACCATCATGACTTGGAAATATATCGCCGTTCCTTCATCATCGCTGGGTCAAAATCCTGGAACTCCCTACCTAACAGCACTGTGGGAGTACTTTCACCACACGGACTGCAGCGATTCAAGAAGGCGGCTCACCACCACCTTGTCAAGGGCAATTAGGGATGGGCAATAAATGCTGGCCTTGCCAGTGACACCCACATCCCAGTACGAATAAAAAACACATTCAATTTGGATTAAAATAGTGCTGATGTGCCCTGTGCATGTCCATTTGGCATCAGAAACAAAAAATTCTAATCGGTGGATAAAAATGTACAAGTTTTCAATATTTCTTCACTGCCTTAGCTGCAGCAGGCTTCATCTTCTGTTTTTTTTTAACTCTTCACTTCTGTAGTAAAGTGGTGCTGTCTTACAAAAATAAAACAAAGGGGGGGCGTTGCAGCAGTTTCTGTTTCCAGATCCACCATAATCCCTCAGTGTACAGTAATGTTAAGCAGCACACGACATCCCACAAAGGTTTATCAAATCTTTTTCGGAATACTGAAAGGCAGTGGCTGACCTATGGAGACATTGGAAACACATTTTCAATATACAAAACATGTAACACTGCTACGTGTAGATCTGTGTGATTTGCTAGTCCTGCTCTGTTTTCTCGGATTATATCGGGGAGTCATAAATCAGGTTTTTGAGGCTGCCAGCCACTGTCGCGCTTAAGCCATCCTGGAATGCTTTCATCCATCTCAAATACGGAAGAGTTTACCGGAATAAAGGAACCACGCATGAACTCCCTGTAACTTGACGATAAATAAATTGTGGCATTTTTTTGAATCGTGCATCACTTTTCATCTTCAGGTGAATGTGGATTTGTGTAAAAATGCATTTACGGTATCTTGATATAATAGCATCTAGGATCTGTGTAAATCTGGAAGAAAAAACATCCATAAAACTGCTGCTGATTTCTGGCTTTATCTAAAAGCAAGCTATTAATCTGAACACAGCTGCAATTTTATATAGGAAACATTTTACAGCTGTTAGGGTCTGAAAACACATCTAGCTTAAAATCAACTGTATTTAAGGATTAAACTTGTCGGGCTGGATGTTCCGTTCTGGCCATTTTGTGGCGTTAATCTTGGCTGAGGTGGCAAGTATAGTGCCCTCTAAAAGTTTTTGCCTCCTTCCGGGAAGCTCGCCCAAAACTCAGCTACAATGATAGGGGTCGATAAATCAGGCGTTACACACCTGTGCTCGGCCGCCCCAACCGAAAATCGCAGCGCAAAAAAAGCAACTTTACTTGCGCAGGCGCAAAGGCCCGTGATAGATCCTGAGCCCAGCCAAATGTTTAGGGCGCGGCAATATAAATTTGTGCATGTGCAGTTCCACCTGTGCACTTTGGGCAGCGCGGGAAAATGGAGGAGCAAGAAGGACGCCAGAGAACATAAGAACATAAGAAATAGGAGCAGGAGTAGGCCATTTGGTCCCCTCGAGTCTGCTCCGCCATTTAATAAGATCATGGCTGATCATGGACTCAGCTCCACTTCCCTCCCCGTAACCCTTTATTCCCTTCGTGCTCAAAACTCTGTCTGGCTCCGCCTTAAATATATTCAATGACCCAACCTCCACAGCTCTCTGGGGCAGAGAATTGCATAGATTTACAATCCTCTGAGAAAAAAAATTCCTCCTCATCTCAGTTTTATCTCATCCCAGAGAACACGCCGCTTCTCAGCCATGTCCTCTGAGGCACTGATACAGGCTATAGGTGGCTTTCACCTTCTCCCACCCTTCCCACATGCTCTGTGTGCGGCCACGCAAACTATAATGCACATCTTTACACTTCCAGACAGTAGCAGCTACTCTACTATGGAAGGCACATGTGCCACATGATGAGCTGCACGCTCACACACCTTCTTATTGTAAGCAAAATTGGCTCATAATTGTTGGGAGATGATGAGGGAGGGGACGACAGTGTACTCACTGAGCAGGAGATACCACCAGTCCCGCCGAATAGGGTCGCCATATCGGTGGAGGAGCCCGAATTTGAGGAGTTTGAGGCGCCCGGCCCCAGTGGCCTATAGCAACTCCCAGTGGGAGGGGGAGCTCGGAGGCCAGCTCGCCAGAGGGTGAGTCTGCACAGTAGCCTCGCTCGGGGACAGGCAGACTTGGACTTGGACTTAGTAGTTATGTCCAGGGAGACCACACAAATGCACCGTGACCTCATGGGTGCATTGGAGAAGGTCCTGCAGAGCATCGACGCACTCGCTGTGAGTCTGGCGGAGGCCACCTCAAGCATTGCCCGTGCCTCTCAGGAATCTATCGAGCCCATCCTTGCCCGCTCACAGAGGGAGATGGGCCCAACGAGCGATAGTGGAGTCCCAGAGGGGACGGCGCGTGCCATATTTGACATAGCAGCAGCTATCACATCACAGGCCCAAGCCATGCAAGAACATCGTGATGTGATGCTGTCAGTGATTGCTGGCATGAACTCGCAGACTGCTGCATTTCAGGTCCAGTGTGCTCTGAGTCAGTCTCAGTGTGATGCCATGCAATCATTGATTGCTGCCGTCCTCTCTGTCTTCCACACAGTCCAACGGGAAACTGACGGTGCCAAAGCAGGCCAGCAATGTGTCCTCACACATGTTGCTCCAGATGCTGACGCTCCGCCCCGAGTGAGTGGCAGTGGGCCCTTGGAAATGGAAGGTGCTGTCCTTTGTCAAGATAACAGCGTTCCAGTTCCCACCACTGCCACTCCACCTTTGCACCTACCGCGGGTTACACCTGAGCCATCACAGACTGCTGCTGCCGATGCTGAGGCCTAGAATGGGTCCAGGCATTCTGATAGGCCGTCTGTAATGCCTGCGCCACACACACAGCAGCCCTCAAGCAGCCTTTCTGTAGGCACTGAGCCCACATTGAGGAGGAGCATTAGACGTGGGAGGGGGTTAATGGTGAGGGATCGGAAATGTCAGGCAAAGTGTGAGTGACGACTTTGCCCACCATGGACAGATGCACTCCCAATGTAAATAATGGCTGTAAATATGTGTTACATTGTTGCACTTCATTGTGCTTGATGGTGTTTCAATGGGACGTTGTGCTTTGTTCTGTTACTTGCTGGGGGCGGGGTGTTGGTTCTGATGTTTGAGGCGACGATGTTGGTGTCGTTAGTAAAATGTTACCTTGACCGTTTTACATTGGTGTCTTGTGTATGATTGTAGACTTTAACGAAGTGTGATATATTCTTACGACACAAACAAACACACTCACACAAGATGGCTCCAATACAAAAAACCAGCCATCATGTGACCTTGCCACATAATCCTTTATTATTTACATCAGTAGTTGCAGTACATCAGTAGGCCACTAGGTGCAGTAGTAGTCCACTAGGGGGAGCTCTATTACACGTCTCCCTTCTTATTGAAGAAATAATCATAACAAAATAATCATTGTACATAACTTGCATGGTTATACACAGCAAAAGATATGAACTTATTTTTTTCATATTTACAAATCAAACTTAACCACTGTTTTTATGTTTTGAAGAGGATACCTTCGCTCTTGAATAGAACATTCCAAACTTGCTTTAGGACTTAGACTCATTCTCGGCTGAGCCTGAGGAGAGTTTTACTCCAAGGGCAGCCGTGATCTACATTTGAACTCTCTAAAACTTCAGACTGTTTGTCTGCCTGACTCAGATTCAGACTTAAATTGTGACTTTCTCTTGGACTTGTTTGTAGTACATCTGATGTAGGATTTGCTACTGGTACTCTACTTGTAACAGGACTATCTGACTCATCAGAAATAATTGAATCATTCCAACTTCCAACTCCTTCCACATCTGTAGGGAAAATATGATCAATGTGAACAAACCTAACCTTTCCATGATCAAACATCTTGAACAAATATGTGCAAGGGCCACATATCTTCACCACTCTTTCTGGTAACCACTTTAACCATTTATGGTGATGGTTCTTCAATCTCATTTTCTGATTTAACTTCACACCTCTCTCTTACTCTACCTCTATCATGATTCTCTTTCTGTCTTCATTGTTTCTCTTCTACTGACTGTGCCAAGTTTGGCTTTAACAATAAGAATCTGCTTCATGGTGCTGGATGTGGCTTGCACTAAACTGGTCTTGCTTCCTTCTGCACGCTGACACTCAACTTGGAGCCTTGGATCAGACTGCCTGTTCACGGAACACCTTTGGATACTGCTTTATGACATCATCTTTCGATGCAAATTTCACTTCAACACGAAAAATCTCATTCCAATCCAGCTTCAGTGATCCCAACCAATTTCTACCTATCAAGGCAGGCTTGTCTCCTGAAACTACTATGAGAGGCAAGCTCTGAAACTGATCCTTGTATTTCACCGGTACAGTAATAAATCTTACCACAGGGATTTGCTCTCCTGCTTAGCCTCGCAGCTCTATCTTCGATTTATCTAGTCGAAAAACACTCAACTTGTCAAGATACAGCGATTCCGGATGCACCAGTGTCGATTTTCATGTGTATCCTGGTTCCTGCAACGTCTAATTGGATGACGATACTCTGCGAATCGCTGTTAGATACCTTTGTGCTCCTGATGATGTGTATCTCCAGAAACTCCTCATCCTGTTGGTTCTCTTCAATACTATGTAGTCTCTGATGATTTCTACTTATAGCATTGAAAGTATGTTTACTCTTCAGTCGGCATGCCTTCACAAGATGCCCAATTTTCTTGCAGAAGAAACACTCTGCCTTCACTTATGGACAGCTTTGAGCAATGTGTTGTCCCAGACACCAAAAGCACGACTTCAGCATATTGTTACCTTGGCCAGTTGATGAGGACTTGGGGCACAACTGCCTTTTACTTTTAACCTGCAGGCGATTCACCTTGGTTGTCTGATGACGGGAAATGGTACGAAATTCTCGGGAATATTGGTTGGCCATATCCATCGACATAGCTGTCTGACAAGCTAAATCAAAAGTCAAGTTAGGGGTTGTCAAAAACTTCCTTCTGATTGCTTCATTTTTCATCCCACAAATAAAGCGGTCACGTAATGATCGGTTCTGAAAGTTTCCGAAATGACAGTGAATGGATAGTTTTTTTCAAGCTACAATGTACTCACTGATACTCTCATCAATTACTTGATCTCGTATTCCAAAACAATAACATTCAGCAATTTCTAGGGGCTCATGACTGTAGTACTGTTCTAACTTGGTTAGATTCTCCATCAGTGGTATGCCCTTCGGCTTGATGGGAACAAACACATTTTTCAGGGTTTCATACACCTTGCTTCAGTCAAGAAAATAGCCCATTTTCTTCCAAACACCACCCGGTTATGGTTTATATCATCGCGGACTTCAATGATGCTATCGTTGGTGAAAAACATTTCTAGTCACTCCACATACACCCCAAAAGTCTCTCGGTCATAATTGAACTCAGCCAAGAACCCTATTATTCCCATAGGCGTGGCCATCTGGACTCTGGCAATGTCAACAGTTCAGCCAAGTGTGCTTGTAATTTACTTTGGATTTTTAGCCGTTCTGCAAAACAAAGAACCTCTCAAAGTCTCTCTGTCAGTTGGGTGGATCATCCACCAACAAAAATTTCAACTAGGGAATCCAATTATCCTATCCTCATCGCCAATGTGATATATTCTTACAACATCACTAACGAACACACTCACACAAGATGGCTCCAATGCAGAAAACCTGTTTTCATGTGACCTTGATACATTGGTTACATCAGTAGTTGCAGTACATCAGTTGTCCACTAGGCGAAGCAGTAGTCCACTAGGGGGTGCTCTATTACACAGAGATATGCCATTATCGTGGCACATAGCTTGGTGAGTATTAGTTGCATCCCTCAGCTGCCACCATTCAAGGGAACCAATCCATTCTGATCTGCTGACATGCAGCTCTTGGTCCGGCAGCATCGCCATGCTACCTCCACCATGGATGGTGCTCCTCCTGGTGTTTCTGCAATTCAGTGGCTTGCCAGGTTCCTGTTCTTAGTCCTCTTCCTCCTGAGGTGGGGCTGCAATCCACACTGGCAATGGCTGTCCCTTCATGATGGCCAAGTTTTGTATCATGCAGCACACAACAATGAATTTTGATACATGTTTAGGGGAGTATAGAAGGCTGCCTCCAGAATGATCCAGGCATCGGAATCACTGCTTCAGCAACCCTATTGTCTGTTCGATGATGTTGCGGGTGGCCACCTAGCTCTCATTGCAGTGATGCTCCGCTTTTGCGGTGGGGTTGCAGAGGGGGGTCATTAGCTGGATGGCTAGGCCATATCCTTTGTCGCCGAGCAGTTAACTGTGCCCTTCCTGTGATGGCCGAAACAATCGTGACAAAGTGCTCTCACGCCGGATGAAAGCATCATGTGCGCTCCCTGGATAGTGGGCATTCACTGCGAGGATGAGCTGCGTGTGGTCGCACACCAGCTGCACATTTAGGGAGTGGTATCCCTTTCGGTTTCTGAATACCTCTGTGTTCTCGAAGGTGCTCGCAAAGCCACGTGTGTGCAGTCAATGGCTCCTTGAATCCTCCGGAAGCCCGCAATCCTGCCAAACCCACATGCCCGCTCATTCTGGCTCTCCCTACTTATTGGGAACGTTACGAAGTCCATTCAGTAGGGAGCCTTCGTGGTGAAGGCAACGATGTGCAGTGTATTGAGAGACATAGCATATGTCCCCTGCTGCAAACTGGAAGGTGCTGGAGGCATAGAAGGCCAGTGCTACAGTGACCTTCACTTCGATGGGCAACACAGTCCAGGTGCCGATGTGAGGCTGCAGGTCTGCCTATAGGAGATGACATATCTCTATCAGCACTTCCTTTCAGAAATGCACTCTCTCATACTGCTCCTCTGAGAGCTGGAGGTATGTAAGGATGCTGTAATGGCAGATAAATCTGCCGCTCCTATGATGGAGGTTCACACAGTGTGCTGTGCGAAAACGTCAATGTAACCTCCGATTTAGCATCCATCTCCCTCACTTTAAATACACTGCAAATAGCGCCGAATCGACTGTGAGACCGCCTAGCTTTTTAGGTGTGACTTGGGGGCGTTACCACCTAATTTAGAGACCGGGCGCTAGTGGGACGTTGTACGATGACTGATGTCATGATCTGAATGAAACTACGGAGTGGGGCAGTAGCGTTTTGCACCGCCGCAAAGCCAGCACCAAATTTCCTGGTGGGATGCTGGAAGCTGGCCGTCCGGGCGGTAAGCAATTCGTCACCCTTTACCGCCCCTCAGGGGTGCAAACAGAGGCACAATCCAACTGAAAATCCAGGTCAAAGAGTTACCAAATTGGTGGTACAGAAGTGGGTTAACTAAAGTTCGGGCTGCTGAGGGGCGGTGAGTGCGGGGCCAGGCCGGGCCGGTGTGAAAAATGGCCCCAGGCCCAGGTCCGAGAGAAGCAGGGCCGGAGCGGCTGCTGAGCCCACGGGTGACTGTCCCCGCCAGGGACCCTGGCCGTGCTTGGGCCTCGCCGACTGGCCGATAGGCAGGGCGGGCACGCCGGCTAGTGTGGCCCGGCTCTCCGGGGCTTGTCCGGAGCCTCGCCGCTCCCCGAGCCGCCAGTCGGCGAGTGAGGATGGGCTTTTCACCTGACGGGGCCCTCCGCAACCCCTCCCCGGCCCGGCGCCCCCTGGAACTGTTCACCGGGAACACCATTGCCCTCAGGCACAACCCACCTGCGGAGTACTTGCTATTTATCCACCAGATACTGTGATTGAGAGGCTGCATCAGAGGAAGCAACGTGCGGCAGTCCGGCGAGGTCCCGGCCTGCAAGACCATCGGAGGGAGCAGCGCGTGCTGCTGCAGGAGGGCGATGGCTGCGAAGCCAGGTCGCTAATTGCAGTGCGGGCAGGCACAGCAGGAGGGGCGAAGGACCGGCTAGAGTTTGTAGAGGGAAGTGACCGGGGCCCAGGAGAGGCGAGGGCCCAGGAGCAGCACGGGCCAGCCCACACTGCGATATGTGCGCGCACTAGGTCCATGCAGCAAAGCTGGTCTCCACTTGTCTTGGATAACCCTTGCCACTGGACCAAGACCTAGCTCTGTCAAGCCCGTGTGGTGGCTGGTGTGCAACGGTCACCACACGTTAAAAAAATCCACGCACAGGCATCTTCCACCCTTCAACATGTAGTTCAGGACCAGGAATATTAGATCCTTCGTTGAAACACCTGTGGACTCATCCCTTTTTGGCGTGGAAGCAAGCCATCCTTGTTGTGAGGGACCGCCTCTAATGAACTAAAGTTACATTGCTGCACATATTTTATCAAGAATTGTTGTGGCAAATCCAGGATGTATAAAAGGTATGAAAAAAATACAAGTAATAATGATGTGAACAAGTGTCTCGAGGAATATGCTTTCATTACTCCCAGCGTAAATGTTACTACAACAAGAAACCTTAATCTTTTCTTCCTCTTCAAGCACCATGTAATCAAAATGTACAATGGTTTCAGAAAATATATATATGAATGTAAACTCAAGTAAATGCAGATCATTTTGTTTTGTTTTCTCTTTAGCAGATTTTGACTGTTGGCTCATTGCCTGGGTACAATTCTATGGCTGCTAAGTGGCATTTGGTAGTTGTGTCATCTGCCTGTGAGAGCATCACAACCAAATGCTCATTGTGTCCCCAAGCAATGCCCACTCACACGCATTTCCATCAGGTTTGATGGAGAGCATTCAGGAAAGAGAACTTTGGCTGATTTTTTTTCTTCCTAACTCAGGGGCAGTGAATAAAATTGTAGCAGCCCTACCTCTTGTCTAGCTAAGACCAGTTACCTCAGCATAGATTAGGGATCAAATAAATACAGTATTACTGAGAAATGCTACTCAGTACAAATTGAAAAGGCATTGCCGGACCGGGATCCAATGTAGGTCAGCGAGCACAGGGGTCATGGGTGAACGGGACTTGGTGTGAGTTAGGATATGGGCAGCAGAATTTTGGATGAGCTCAAGTTTATGGAGGGTGGAAGATGGGAAGCCGGCGAAGAGAGGTAACAAAGGCATGGATGGGGGTTTCAGCAGCAGAAGAGCTGAAGCAGATGCGGAGACGGATGATGTTATGGAGGTGCTTCTTTGCTTATACCTTTTATACCCTTTGTTTTCTGCCCCTTATCTACATTTTTTATTCATCATTCTATTTCACCAACCCCCACCCCCGCCTATCCCATGAGACCTAATTATCTGGCACAATCCCTTGTGGTTTACTTTATGAAATGCCTTTTAGTAATCTAAGTAGATGATGGCTATCGTGTCTGTTTCATCCATCTTTCTAATCAGCTCTTCAAAAATTGGATCTAATTGTCAGACATGACCCAGCTTTCTGAAGCTATGTTTGGTATCCTTTTTATGTTCAAAATTCTCATTTATTGTATATTAACATCCCCACTACAGAGATTCACTGTTCTGTGGTTCCCAGGATTTCACATTAATCCCTTTTGGATAAATTAACTACATTTGCTTTCCTCCACTCCGACACTGCCATAGTTCAGCTCGAGCTATTGCAAATATCTACCAGGTCATCAGATATGATCTCAGAAGTTTCTTTAAGCACCCTAGGGGTTTTTCTTTCCAGCTAACACCACTTCGCTTGTGATTTGCAAGCAATCTACTAATTTTAGTTCTATTGGCTAGGCAAGATTCGCGTAGTTATAAGCAGATACAAAGTACCGGCTCAATGTTTCTGCTATGCTTTTATCATCATTTATAATCAAATCCAAATCACCCTGATATGTTTCCATTTCTTTCCCATCTGACTATTTACTCCCCAGATTAAAAAAAAAGTATCTTGCTATTTTCTACGATTCTCAACAATCCTCCTTCCTTGATTCATTTTAGCTCTTCTGAAAGTTTTAAAACATGTTTTTTGTGAGGCCTATCAGGGTTTCATTCGATGATTAGAGTTGCAGTTTATTTCTGATGCTTCCAGTGTTTACATAGAAGCACTAGATAAAATTGTTGTAGAATTAAAACAATTTTGTCCTATACTAAAGGATTCAACTGTAGAGGTAAGTTTAAAGGACGGATTTTCCTGGTTCGGAACATCGTAAAATTGGTTGCTTGGAACATGGAGTTTTTTTCCAGTTATTCATTCTCATGATGCAGGTGTCGCTGGCAAGGCCAGCATTTATTGCCCATCCCCAATTGCCCTTGAGAAGGTGGTGGTGAGCCACTTCTTGAACCACAGCAGTCCATGTGGCATCCATCCACAGCAGTCCACAGTGCTGTTAGGGAGGGAGTTCCAGGATTTTGACCCAGCGACAATGAAGGATGGCGATATACTTCCAAGTCAGGATAGTGTGTGACTTGGAGGAGAACTTACAGGTGATGGTGTTCACATGCGCCTGCTGCCCATGGCCTTCTAGGTGGTAGGTAATATATCCTTACTATACAGTATAAATGCACACGAGGCCCATACTTGAGAAAAGATCACTCTGTGACCAGTGACCTTTATTACCAAGACCTCAAGAGACAGACGGTGGGTGGAGCTTCCCCTTTTATACCGGAAAGTCCAGGTTAGGAGTGTCTCCCACAAGTTCGCCCCCTGTGGTCAGTGTTCTCAAGGTGTGCAACTGAGGTCAGCTTATACATGGGTTACAATGACAGTTGAATACATGACATCACCTCCCCCCCAAAGTCTTATGGGGATCACAGGTTGCGTCTCTCTGGTGGTTTACGCTGCCTTGTAGAGCGCCTGAGTTGGGGCTCCGGTTGTTGGGCGCTGGCCTGAGTGTCTGCTGTTTGTGGTGGCTCAGGCCTATCCGGACTGCCCACAGTGACTGGGCTCTCCTCCATTTGGTTCCGGTGTTCGGTCATGTGTGCTGGAGTAAACTCTACATTGTGTTCTTCCTCTGCTTCTTCTATGGGGTTGCTGAATCTCCTTTTAGTTTGATCCACGTGTTTGCGGCAGATTTGTCCATTGGTAAGTTTAACTACCAAAACCCTATTCCCCTCTTTGGCAATCACAGTGCCTGCAAGCCATTTGGGCCCTGCAGCATAATTAAGGACAAAAAACAGGGTTATTGACATTAATACATCGCGCCCTCGCATTCCTGTCATGGTAGTCACATTGTGACTGACGCCTGCTCTCAACAATTTCTTTCATAGTAGGGTGTATAAGGGATAACCTGGTTTTGAGCGTCCTTTTCATTAGCAGCTCTGCGGGTGGAACCCTTGTGAGCGAGTGTGGTCGGGATCTATTGGCCAACAGGAGGCGTAATAAGCAGCTTTGTAGGGAACCCCCTTGGATTCTGAGCCTCCCCTGTTTGATTATCGTTTGAGGCCGGCTTGAACGGTGCCGTTCTGACATAGTTGATTCCATTGCCTGCCATGAAGTCCTGGAATTCAGTGCTTGTGAAGCATGGGCCAGTGTCGCTGACCAAGACATCCGGTAGACCATGGGCGGCGAACATTGCCCGTAGACTTTCTACCGTGCCAGGGGATGTGCTTGAATTAAAAATGGCACACTCAATCCATTTGGAGTAGGCGTCTACTCCAACCAAAAACATTTTTCCCATGAAAGGACCTGCCTTGTCCGCATGGATGCGTGACCATGGCTTGGCAGACCAGGGGCTAAGGGGGGCTTCCCTGGGTGCGCTGCCCAGCTGAGCACATGCGTTGCACCTGCGAACACAAAGCTCCAGATATGCATCTATCCCTGGCCACCAAACATGTGACCTGGCAATTGCCTTCATCATGACAAAGCCCGGGTGTTCATTGTGAAGTTCTCTGATAAACACCTCTCTGCCCTTCTGGGGCATGACTACGCGGTTTCCCCACAGTCGGCAATCGCCCTGAATCGGGAGTTCATCCTTGCGCCTATGAAACGGTTTAAACTCCTCAGGGCATGCCCCGTACGTGGCTGCCCAGTCCCCATTCAGGACACATTTCTTAACTAAAGACAGTAGCTGGTCTTTATTTATCCAGACTTTAATCTGACTGGCTGTCACAGGTGAACCTTCGCTTTCGAAAGCTTCAACAGCCATGACCATCTCAGCATCATGCTCAGCCGTCCTCTCAGTGGTGGCTAGTGGTAGCCTGCTGAGTGCATCGGCACAGTTTTCAGTGCCCTATCTGTGCCGAATTGTATAGTCATAGGCGGCTAATGTAAGTGCCCACCTCTGTATGCGGGCCGATGCATTCACCTTTATGGCCTTGTTGTCGGCCAAAAGGGACGTTAGGGGTTTGTGATCTGTCTCCAGCTCAAATTTCCTGCCAAACCGGTACTGGTGCATTTTTTTTATTGCATATACACATGCTAGCGCTTCCTTTTCTACCATCCCGTAGCTCCTTTCTGCCCGGGACAGACTTCTGGAGGCATAAGCTACCGGCTGTAACTGACCATTGGCATTCGCATGCTGCAACACACACCCGACCCCATAGGACGACGCATCACACGTTAAAACGAGTTTCTTACACGGGTCATATAACGTTAACAGTTTGTTGGAGCATAAAAAATTGCGTGCTCTATCAAAAGCCCTTTCCTGGCTGTCCCCCCAGATCCAATCGTGACCTTTGCATAGGAGCATGTGTAGCGACTCTAACAGCGTGCTCAAATTGGGAAGAAAGTTGCCAAAATAGTTCAGGAGCCCCAGGAACGAACGCAGCTCCGTCATGTTATGCCGTCTGGGTGCTCTCTGGATCGCTTCCGTTTTGGACGCAGTAGGTCTGATCCCGTCTGCTGCCACCCTCCTCCCCAGGAATGCTACTTCTGGAGGTAAGAAGACGCACTTCGCCTTTTTCAGTCGCAGCCCTACCCGATCCAGTCTGCTTAGCACCTCCTCCAGGTTGTGGGGGTGTTCTTCAGTATCGCAACCCATGATGAGGATGTCGTCTTGAAAAACCACCGTCCTTGGGATCGACTTGAGGAGGCTTTCCATATTTTGCTGAAAGATCGCGGCGGCTGAATGAATCCCGAACGGACATCTGTTATACTCAAACAATCCCTTGTGTGTCGTGATGGTGGTCAGCTTCTTCGACTCACTCGCCAGCTCCTGGGTCATGTAGGCTGAGGTCAGGTCCAATTTTGAAAAACGTTTGCCACCAGATAGCGTTGCAAAGAGGTCCTCCGCTCTCGGTAGCGGGTACTGGTCTTGGAGTGACACCCGTTTGATGGTGGCGTTGTAATCACCACATATCCTGACCGACCCATCCGCCTTGAGCACCGGCAAAATCGGGCTCGCCCAGCGAGACTGGCGAGATGATGCTTTCCCTCAGCAGGCGGTCCAATTCGCATTCTATCTTTTCTCGCATCACGCACGGCACCGCTCTGGCCTTGTGGTGTACTGGCCTGGCATCCGGGTTTATGTGAATCACTACCTTGGTCCCTATGAAAGTGCCGATGCCAGGTTGAAATAATGAGTCAAATTTGTCCAGGACCTGTGAGCATGATACTCGCTCCTCGGAAGAAATTGCATTGACATCGCCTCATTTCCAGTTCGTGACAGCAAGCCAACTCTTCCCCAGTAGTGCGGGACCGTCCCCCGGGACAATCCAGAGTGGCAAAAGATTCTCTGAATCTTTGTGGGTCACGACTACCGTGGCGCTGCCTAGCACCGGAATGATCTCCTTTGTATATGTCCGTATCTGTGCGTCAATCGGCAATAATTTTGGCCTCGTGGCCTTGGACACCCACAACCTTTCGAACTGTTTGATACTCATCAGGGACTGGCTGGCCCCCATGTCCAGCTCCATTAATACTGGATGCCATTGAGGAGCACTTTCATCATTATCAGTGGCATCCTGGTATATGAACTGTATATGTGCTCCACATGAACTCGCTGACCTTCAGCTTCCAGCGATTTCCCCCAGTATTAATTTGGCCTCGTAGGGCTTACATCGGGCCCGTCGTCCTCGTACATCAACCTGGCTGCAGGCTTCCTTCACATATGCGCCAAGTGTCCGCTGACGTTGCAGTTTCTGCAGGTATATTGCTGATACTTGCAAGCTCTGGCTGGGTGTTTGCCTCCATACCTCCAGCATGAGCTGGAGGCTCTGTTGTTGGAAACAAAAGGTTCATTACCAGTCAATCGTTTTTGACTGTCTCTGTAACTGTCCTTAAGTGTACCATTAACAGGTGTTGATGGCCCCATTACTGGCCGCATTGTCCATTGTGATGGCATAAATCGCCGTTCAGCTAGCCTTGTCTCTGTTGAATTCCCCCTTTGGGTTTGACTGCATGCTCGACATATCCGATTGCCCTTGTCTGCCTAGAGAACTGTGTGCCGCGCTAACAATGTTGACTCCCTGGTCGTTTGCCGCATTTGATCCAAGATTTTTGCCAATAATCATTCTGGTCTCTTCCTCCGCTGAGATAATTGTCTGGGCTATCATAGCCGCCGTTTCCAAAGTCAAGTCTTCAAGTCTTTGGTCTCAATCAGTTTCCTGAAATCCCCAGCATGCCCGATGCCCTCAATAAAAAAAGTCTCGCAGCATCTCTGCTCTGCATGCATCTGGGAACTTACATAGGCTCACCAGTCGCCTGAGATCTGCCACGAAGTCTGGAACGCTTTGCCCTTCTCGCCGCCGGTGCATATAAAACCGGTGTCTCGCCATGTGCATGCTGCTCGCCGGTTTAAGGTGTTCCCCGATCAACTTACTGAGCTCTTCGAACTTCTTGTCCGCCGCCTTCTCTGGTGCTAGAAGGTCCTTCATCAGGGAGTACATTCTGGATCCACAAATCGTCAGGAGATGAGCCCTGCGTTTGTCGGCCGAATCCTGTCCCAACCATTCCTTCGTGACAAAACTTTGCTATAGTCTCCCAATAAAGTCGTCCCAATCATCACCAACACATTACCTCTCTTCTGTGCTGCTAGTGGCCATGCTTGCATGGTTTAAATCCCAGTTCCTCGTCGCCAATAATATGTTCTTACTATACAGTATAAATGCACACGAGGCCCATACTTTAGAAAAGGTCACTCTGTGACCAGTTACCTTTATTGCCAAGACCTCAAGAGGCAGACGGTGGGTGGAGCTTCCCCTTTTATACCGGAAAGTCCAGGTTAGGAGTGTCTCCCACAAGTTCGCCCCCTGTGGTCAGTGTTCTCAAGGTATACAACTTCGGCCAGCTTATACATGGGTTACAATGATAGTTGCATACATGACAGCTTTGATCCACCATGGACCGATCTTCCTCTGCCACGTGGTGGTTAGCAGGTTTTGCAGCTCATTTGCTAGCTCGTTGAAGGTGCCCCATTGTGGCACATCTCTCGCAAACATACCCTTTGAAGCGGCATGAATAGGCTGAATGGAAGCCTCCACAACTCCAACACTGTGTGAATTGCCTTGCATTCATCCTTTGTTGGAGACTCTGAGTCACCTGGGTCACCTGAGGCCTGCTGGCAGTTGCAGACTCGTGGGTTCTGCCCTGTACATTTCTGCTCGCAAACACAGTTCCAGTTAATTGATGAACATTACTAGCACTTGTGTGTTGAGAGATTTGTTTGGTGTTATCACTGGTGAACATAAACGCCTGTGCTATCGCAATGGCCTTACTGAAGGTCGGTGTCTCTATTATCAAAAGTTTTCGTAGGATGGTCTCGTGGACAATGCCCAATACAAAAAAGTCTCTGAGCATTTGCTCCAGGTAGCCATCAAACTCACATTGTCCTGCAAGTTGCCTTAGCTCGGTGGCGTAGCCACTTCCTGACCTTCAGTTTGCTGGCACGTGTAGAACCAATACCTCACCATCAGCACGCTCTCCCTCGGGTTTAGATGCTCACGAACCAGTGTACACAATTCCTCATACGACTTATCTGTGGGTTTCAACGGAGCCAGAAGATTCTTCATGAGGCTGTAGGTCGGTGCCCCGCAGACTGTGAGGAGGACCGCTCTCCTTTTTGCAGCGCTTCCTTCTCCGTCCAGCTCGTTGGCTACAAAGTACTGGTCTAGCCGTTCGACATAGGCTTCCCAGTCCTCACCCTCCAAGAACTTCTCCAGGATGCCCACAGTTTTCTGCATCTTTGCTTTGGATTCGTATTCTCATCGCCAGTTATTGTGTTCCGAACACAGATGAGGCTGCACACAGGGAGGTTAAAGTAACAGTGACCTCAGTCTTTAATAAGACACTCCAGAGTGAGGAACAGGCCTTCGCGCCGGCTTACATACAGTACTCCCAAGGGATGCTGGGATCCCTTGGGACTTCAGGGGATGAACTCCCTGGTGGCGGAACATGGGAGTGCATGCTTTACAGATACACACACATCTTTATTCAGACTCAAGAGTGCAGAAGCAGCATGGTGAATCACCTTTTATACCTGCTTGCCCCAGGGTGCACAGGTGACCCTTAGGTCTCCCACAGGTGTGTCCCCCAGTGGCAAGTCTTACATTTGGGTAAGGTCTACATACATACATAACAGAGACCACACCTGGCCTATTGTGCACAGTTTTGATATCCTCATCCAAGAAAGGACAAACATGCCTTAGCGGTGTTGCAACAACGGTTTACTAGATTGATCTCTGGGATGAGAGGGTTGGCCTAATGAGAAGAGATTGAGTAGATTGGGAGTTTAGAAGAATGGGAGGTGATCTCATTGAGACATATAAGGTTCTGAGGAGGACTGACAGGGTAGATGTTGAGAGGTTGTTTCCTCTGGCTGGAGAGTCTAGAATTAGGGGCCATAGTCTTAGGATTAGGGGTCAGCCATTTAAGACTGAAATGAGGAGGAATTTCTTCACTCAAGGGTTTGTGAATCTTTTGAATTCTCTACCCGAAAGGATTGTGGATGCTGAATCATTGAGTATATTCAAGCCTGAGATAGATATATTTTTGTACTCTAGGGGAATCAAGGGATGTGGAGATCTTATTGAATGGTGGAGCAGGGTCTTGGAGACCAAATGGCCTACTCCTGCTCCCAATTCTTATGTTGTTATGTTCTTAAGTCACAGGGTAGGGGTTTCAGGAGAATCTTACAGGAGGGAAGTGAGGGGTAGGGATACCAGGGCAGGGGAGGCCTAAAATTTCTATGTGGGGTTCTGCTACTCCTTCTGTCTCCACAAGTAACATTTTAAAAAAGGATTACCGTTTGGGCCTTTTCTGGTTCCAGATCCTCTTTGTGCTGTTTTCACCTGGCAGGAAAGTTGCGATGACTTCCTAGCTCATGCAATTGGAGTTGGGGCTCGACAACACCATCCCGCTGGTTTCAGCCAAGTACCTGCTCAGGTTAAAATTGCAGATGGCTGGATCCAGGTGGAAAGTTAGTGGGTAAGTCACCCTGACGACTTTAACTGCCCACTCGCCGGTCTGGTAGGGTTAAAATTGCTCCTTTTCACCCTGTCTCCCAGGTGTTAGAAATTAGGATCTGTGTCTCACAACTTCAACAATTAGCATGAACCTTTTCTAACCGTCAACAAAATATAGGTGAATCACTCATTTGGCTTCAAAACTTAACTGTTTTTTTTAATTGAAGCAACACTAATTCAAGAAAGACAAGCTATATATTTTTTCTCTCTGACTCCTCTCTCACATGCTCACTCTTTTTCTCGGCCAGTTAAATAACCCTTTGAATGTTTATAGAACATAAAACAAAAGCTACAAAGGTGCATTGTCAGAACACAACGATTGTCTCTGTCTCTCACACACACATTCACACAGTAAAGCTTTTGAAAATTATTTGAAAAGCTGAGTAGAAAGTGCTTGAAACTAAAACAAGTTACATCTTTAGAGTTAACTAAAAAGATCTAATGTATCTTGGGAAATTAGGCTCAGTGCACGTGCTCAGATTGCGCAATCCAAATTCAAATCACAGCTTTAGAGAGAGGATTAGGTCTTCAAGTAAAGCTTCAATTAAAACATTAAAAGACATAGTTAAACAATTCAATGGATAAAGTAATCATGTTATTGTGAAATATGTAACTTTTGAATTTTTCCATTCTGTTTATTTTTGGATACAGTATTAGAAATTTTAATTGCGGAGAAAGGAAATCATGGATGAGAAAACATTTCTGAAAGTATTTTGAACTGTTCTGTGGGGACCCATTGGCCTGATTATCACCCTGTGATTGCAGGAACTCTAACAGTGAAATAGCAACTATTGTGTGTCACACAGTGTGACATTTTTATCATTGAAAATACACATCTCAGCACCACTATTAACAGGTACTGCAGGTACTTTCAATGAGTTTCAAAAGAAGTTTATACCCAACAGAGCAAATTTAATATTTAGTAGCTGTAGCACCTCACAGCAAGGTATCCCTTCATAATTAAAAGTCTGCATAATTATGCAGATGAACTAGTCAGTTATGAAATTGCGACGAGTAACTGATGTAATGGACAAGTACATTTTGTGACATGTAATCATCAACAAAGATACAGTTAAATTTTTTTGCCATGTGTTAGATAACAGCTTCACTTTCTTTGTGCTCAATCCCGTGAGAGCAGCAGCTTATCCGATTTCTATCGCTTTGTGCACAATTGTTAGTGAAAGCTGGAAACCTATGCAAGATCAGCCATGGGATAGCAACCACACGAGCACTTAAGGCTGCCTATGTGCTCCTTCTATTGGAGCAGTCAACCTCATCAAATGCTTGACAACTGCCAGCAAAGAAGAGGGTATTGACTTTGAGACAAGCTCCAGTAAGGTGATCATTGAGTCGATGCCAAGGTAAGCTGTTCAAGGGGTAGATTTTCTCCACCTCACACACAGTAATTAAATCTGAGCTTGAAGCTGGTTTCGCTGTAGTTAGACTGTACACTTGAAAAGTTGAAA
The DNA here is from genome assembly GCF_044704955.1 of Pristiophorus japonicus. Classification (NCBI taxonomy): domain Eukaryota; kingdom Metazoa; phylum Chordata; class Chondrichthyes; family Pristiophoridae; genus Pristiophorus; species Pristiophorus japonicus. Next base: position 33,762,135 of record NC_091983.1, read on the forward strand.
CTCTTTGGAGTACTCCAAAAGATGCAATGATGACTGATCTATTTCTGACATTTCAACAGTGAAGCACTTTAGGACTTCCTTATGTCATGAAGGGTGCTATATAAATGCAAGTTATCTCTTTCTTTCTGTTAAATCCTCCCTACTGTCAGTTTTTCATCTTGTTTTTAAATCCTTACTTTAGTGCGATGGTGCAGAATTTTAGTTAGCCTGGTAGAAGTAGTTTTATGATGATTTGTGTTTAAATCATTGCAGTCAATATGTAAAATTGTCTCTGGATGACTATAATTATGAATTTTTGTTTTACCTTCTATTTTATGACAAAAATTACAAAATCAATAGCCATTAAAAATGTGTTGGCGTAGTCTAGAAGTGCTTCCTGTCTCTGCTTAATCAACCTCATAATTCATCTTTATACCACGATTAAGCAGTGACAACCAACTTGCACATGACCTGCATAAACTACCCATAATGACCACCCAGCATCACTTTGAATAACAAGTTTATAATTCAGACTTGAATCTATATTAGAAGACTAGCCGTCAAAGGCCTTCTAAAGTCAGTCCTAAAGCTGGTCATTATACATCAATTGCCTCGCAAGTGAATAGGTGTAAGAAGCTCATGAATATTAATAAAAAAAGGTGTGTGTGAGAAAGGGCGTCATTAATATTAACTTATTGGTGCATCTGATACTATATTGTATGAATATCAATAAGTTGGGAATGTCTCCGAGACTGAGTTTCATAAATATCTAAATACGAATAATTCTGAGAAATTAACTAAATTCAAATGTGAATGGGTGTGGCTCTCAGAATAGACTCATAAATATGAGCAGGTTCATGAATACAATTAGTGGATATAACAAAGGAGAGCATCAACTAATAAATTCAGCAACATTGGCCTCTGTCTGTGAACAAGGTTCATGAATATTTAAGAGAAGGCCACAGAGAAAACTAACGTCATGAATACGGATCATTGAAGGTCGACACTCAAAATCAGGAATGTATAAACGAAAGCAGAGTTGTTTCAAAAATGAATTTCATGGACATTAGGGAATAGGAGATAGTAAGATCACATAAGAAAACGTAACTTAATTTCCCAAAACATGACTGAACTGAGAATAAAAATCTATTCAGCAAAATCATACAATTGCAAATACAAATCTGATTTTGTTTACTTTTTTTCCCTCCCCTCCAGTTTTCTGTGCTCCTTCTCTGAAAGCAATGACTCATGCTGAGGCATGGGTTCACCAGCATGACTACATAGAATCATAGAATCATTGAAATTTATGGCACGGAAGGAGGCATTTCGGCCCAGCGTATCCATGACGGCCAACAAGAGGCTGTCCAGCCTAATCCCACTTTCCAGCTCTAGGTCCGTAACCCTGCATCTAAGTGTTTTTTAAATGTAGTGAGGATTTCTGCCTCTACCAACCTTTCAGGTAGTGAGTTCAAGACCCCCACAACGCTCTGTGTGAAGAAATTTCCCCTCAAATCCCCTCTAAACCTTCTACCAATTACTTTATATTTATTCCCCCTGGTTGTTGACCCCTCTGCTAAGGGAAATAAGCCCTTTCTAGATCTAGGCCTGTCATAATTTTATGCACTTCAATGAGGTCTCCCCTCAGCCTCCTTTGTTCCAAGGACAACAAATCCAGCCTATCCAATCTATCCTCATAGCTAAGATTCTCCACTCCCAGCAACATCCTCGTAAATCTCCTCTGTACCCTCTCCAGTACAATCACGTCCTTCCTGTAATGCAGTGTCCAGAACTCCACGTAGTACTCCAGCTGTGGCCTAACCAGTGTTTTATACAGTTCAGCATAACCTCCCTGCTCTTATTATCTATGCCTTGGCTAATAAAGACAAGCATTCCGTATGCCTTCTTAACCACCATATCCACCTGGCCTGCAACTTTCAGGGATCTGTGGACATGCACTCCAAGGTCCTTTTGTTCCTCTACACTTCTCAGTATCCAATCATTTAATGTGTATTCCCTTTCCTTGTTTGCCCTCCCCAAATGCATGACCTCACACTTCGCTGGATTAAATTCCATTTGCCACTGCTCTGCCCACCTGACCAGCTGATTGATATCTTCCTGCAGTCCGCAGCTTTCTTCTTCATTATCAACGATACAGCTGATTTTAGTATCATATGCAAACTTCGTAATCATAGCCCCTATATTCAAGCCTAGACCATTGATATCACAAAATGCAAGGGACCTAGTACTGAGCCCTGCGGAACCCACTGGAAACATCCTTCCAGTCACAAAAACACTCATCAAACATTACCCTTTGCTTCCTGCCTCTGAGCCAATTTTGGATCCAACTTGCCACTTTGCCCTGGATCCCATGGGCTTTTACTTTTGTGACCAGTCTGCCATGTGGGACTTTATCAAAAGCTTTGCTAAAATCCATATAAACTACATCATACTCTTTGCCGTCATCGACTTGCCTGGTTACCTGCTCAAAAAATTTAATCAAGTTAGTCAGACATGACCTTCCCTTAACAAATCCATGCTGACTGTCCTTGATTAATCCATGTCTTTCTAAATGAAGATTTATCCTGTCCTTCAGGATGTTTTCCAATAATTTTCCCACCACTGAGGTTAGGCTGACTGGCCTGTAATTACTCAGTCTATTCCTTTCTCCCTTCTTAAACAAAGGTACCACATTAGCAGTCCTCCAGTCCTCTGGCACTACACTTGAAGCTAGAGAGGATTGGAAAATGATGGTCAAAGCCTCTGCTATTTCCTCTTTTGATTCGCTTAACAACCTGGGATACATTTTATCTGGGCCTAGGGACCTATTCACTTTCAAAGCTGATAAACCCCTCAATACATGCTCTCGCACTATGTTTATTTCATTTAATATTTCACACTCCTCCTCCTCAATAGCAGTGTCTGCATCCCCCCTCTTTTTTGTGAAAACAGATGCAAAGTATTCATTAAGAACCATACCCACATCTTCCGCCTCCAAACACAGATTACCCTCATGGTCTCTAATAGGCCCTACCATTTCTTTAGTAATCCTCTTGCTCTTAATATATTTTTAAAACATCTTTGAGTTTTCCTTGATTTTACTTGCCAAGAATTTTTCATGCTCTCTCTTGGCTTTCCCAATATTCTTTTTAATTTCACCTCTGGACTTTCTATACTCCTCTAGAGATTCTGCAGTATTGAGCCCTCGGTATCTGTCATAAGCCTCTCTTTTTTTCTTTATCCTACCCTGTATGTCCCTAGACATTCAGGGGGCTCTAGATTTGTTAGTTCCACCCTTTTTCTTTAAGGGCACGTATTTGGTCTAAACCCTCAGGATCTCCTCCTTGAATGCCTCCCACTGCTCTGACACTGATTTACCTTCAAGTGCATTATGGCCAAATCCCCTCTTAGCTTAGCAAAATTGGCTTTTCTCCAATTTAGAACTTTTATTCCTGGTCTATCCTTGTCCTTTTCCGCAACTACCTTAAATCTAACTGAATTATGGTCACTAGCACTTAAATGCTCTCCCACTGATACCCCTTCCACCTGCCCAGCTTCATTCCCTAAAACTAAATCCAGAACCACCCCCTCCCGTGTTGGGCTTGATACATATGGACTAAAAAAGTTCTCTTGAATGCATTTTAGGAATTCTGTACCCTCTATACCCTTCACACTAATTTAATCCCAATTAATATTAGGATAGCTAATCCCCTACTATTACTGCCTTATAGTTTTTGCACTTCTCAGAAATTTGCCTACATATTTGCTCTTCTATCTCCCTCTCACTGTTTGGGGGTCTATAGTACACTCCCAGCAGTGTGATCACCCCTTTTTTGTTTTTCAGTTCAACCCATATGGCCTCGTTTGATGATCCCTTGAACATATCATCCCTCCTCACAGCTGTGATAGTTTCTTTAATCAATACCGCGACCCCCTCCCTTTTAACCCCGCTCTCTATCCCGTCTGAAGATCCTGTAATCAGGAATGTTCAGCTGCCATACCTGCCCCTCTTTTAGCCATGTCTCTGTAATAGCTATATCATACTCCCAAGTGTCTACCTGTGCTCTCAGCTCATCTGCCTTATTCGCTATACTCCTTGCATTGAAGTATATACCATTTAGTACAGCCAGACCCCCCTGTTGACTACTTTCTAGCCCTTGTTTCCTCTGTCCTTCTAATTCCCTTTCTGTATTTTTGTTTTCCAATTCCAGATTTACCCGCCTCCCTATTGAATCTATTTTCAGGTTCCCATCCCCCTGCCAAGCTAATTTAAACCCTCCCCAACAGCACTAGCAACCCCTCCCCGCGAGGATATTGGTCCCGGCTCTGTTGAGGTGCAACCCGTCCGGCTTGTACAGGTTCCACCTCCCCCAGAAGTGGTCCCAATGCCTTAGGAATCTAAAGTCCTCTCTCCTGGACCATCTCTCCAGCCACGCATTCATCTGCTCTATCGTCCTATTTTTGTACTCACTAGCACATGGCACCAGCAGTAATCCGGAGATTGCTACTTTTGAGGTCCCTATTTCTACCTATGTCATTAGTATCGATATGGACTATGACCTCTGGCTGTTCACCTTCTCCCCCAGAATGCCCTGCAGCCGCTCGGTGACATCCTTGACCCTGGCGCCAGGGAGGCAAGATACCATCCTGGAGTCATGTCTGCAGCTGCAGAAACGCTTGTCTGCTCCCCGACTATTGAATTCCCTACCACTATAGCTCTTCCATTCTTCTTCATCCCACCCCCCCCCCACCCGTGCAGCTGAGCTACCCATGGTGCCGTGGACTTGGCTCTGGCTGCACTCCCCAGATGCACCATCGTCCCCCACCAGTTCTCAGAGAGAATACTGGTTGGTGAGCGAGATGGACTCAGGGGACACCTGCGCTACCTGCCTCGTCCTCCTCTTCTGTCCGGTGGTCACCCACTCCCTCTTTGCCTGCACACTCTTAAGCTGCAGGGTGACCACCTCTAGAAACGTGCTATCCACGTAGCTCTCAGTCTCGTGGATGAACCGCAGTGACTCCAGTCGCCACTCAAACTCCAAAACGCAGAGCTCAACTTGATGCAGCTGGAGACACCTCCTGCACACTAGGTCGTCCAGGCTGCACGAAGCGTTCAGGACTTCCCACATGCCACAGGATGTGCGGTCCACAGGAATGAGCTGTCCTGCCATGCCTCTAGTTAGACTTGGAACGATCAAGCAAAAATAAACTCTTAACCTTAGCAAAACACGTCCAGCAGCTATTCAGCAATCAGCTGTTTTAATTAATTAGGTTTTTTAATTTAGAAATATCACTTATCAATTTAATCGCGGCTCCTTTATGTAAAGACTAAGAACTAATCTTTATTTAAAGACTAAGTGCTAACTTATCAGAAAAAAAACACTCACCCGCTACTCACCAATCAGCTACTTCCGAGCGTGGCGGCCCCGACCTGCGTGAAAACACCAGTGGCAGGTCGGGCCATAAAAGGCGAGTGGCGAGGGGCCCCTGGACAGTGTGGCGGCATACCACTACAGGAAGCAGTGTGAGTTGGTGCAGGAGAGCGATGTCTTGGAGGAGGGTGACTGGATTGGATGTCACCATAACCCAGGTCGGTGATTGGAGCATGGGCAGGTACAGCAGGAGCAGCGAGTTCGGGGCGAAGGAGCGGCGAGAGATTGCAGAGCGACGTGATCAGGGCCTTGGAGTGGTGTGAGTTCGGGGGCCAGCTGAGGCGAGGGCCCTGGGGCAGCATGGGCCAGCCCACATTGCGATATGTGTGCGCACTAGGTCTGTGCAGCAGAGCTGGTCTTCAGTCGTCTTGATTAATCCTTGTCACTGGACCAAGGCCTAGCTCTGTCAATTCCGTGTGGTGGCTGGTGTGTAACGGCCACCACACGTTAAAAAACTCCACACACAGGTATCTTCCACCCTTCAACATGTTGTTCAGGACTGGAATATTAGGCCCTTCATTGAAACACCTGCCAACTCATCCCTTTTTAGTCTGGAATCAAGTCATCCTCGGTACGAGGGATCACCTAAGAGAGGGCTTCCCTTGTGCCGATGTTACTTTTAAACTCTGACGTCCCTTTCGAATGTTGTCTGTTCAGCCTTGCTTTTAAGCGCTCCACCTTGCCTCAGCTCCCACTGCTGCTCCCACGCAGGTCCACTACCTCCCAGTGCTTCAATCAAGTGATCAGTCTTCATGCGTAAGCCCAGTCAATTTTAACTCCAGGTGGATTCCCTGCTCAGGCCTGAGTTAAGCTTACAGTCGGGTCTCAATGATGGTCTCGGGCTGCAGCATGTAAATGTAAAGAAGGACCCTGTTGGCCCCCGGCACGTGTCTTTGCTGCCTGCTCAGGAGAGCAGGTTGAAATTGCAACCATGGTGGCTTTCGGACAGGTAAGTGCCAGGGCTATTTTAACTGCCACACGCCAGGGTTCTGTTGAGCGAGTAGGGTTAAAATCGGGCCCTCATGTCAATCGACTATTTGGCTATGGAAGTTAGCTTAGTCTAGCCTTATCCCTTCCTAATCCATCATCTACCTAGGTACCACTTCCTAACTGCTTTTAGGAGCTGGACAGACCCTAAACCAGCATGTCCAGGTCAACTGTCGAGTCCCCACCCAAGTCTTGGCTGAGGTCAGATAACTCAACGTAGATCAGGATACAAATCTGCAACTTTCCTGACATGTGTGCCTCAGTTCCACACTGGGCTGTGCACCTACCAACTAAGACACCAGGCGAGCTGTGAACTGCTGCTTTTTTACAGAGTGATTAGTGACACTGGGCTGGATTTTGCCGGCGCTCAAAGAATGGGTTCGAAATCTAAAAGTCTAAAAGGTATCCCGCACGGAAGCCGCCTCGTTGTAAGTTTCCCAAGTGCCAGCTCTGATTCAAAGAGGGCGTTCAAAGGTCTTTAAGCAGGATTTTACCAGCTATTAACCATTTTCCCCAACTTTTTCACAAGGTTTCATCTCTCAGGTATCACATCAGGGAAGTATGTTGGGTTTTCAATGACTCTCCATTGCTTTGAATAGGTGACAGCTGCAAAACTGGTATGAAAGCTATCATTTCACTGTTCACTTTCCAATGTTAGAAACTGGAACCTTCAGGATTTGGAATACATTTTTAAGCTTTATTCAGGTAAACTCTCTATCCACTGTCACCTCCTTGGAACAACCTATCTCACCATTGACATCTCAGCTTCAGCTGCCATCTATTCCATCAGCATCGGTGCCCTTGAAAAAATTTCCCCTTGCTTCTCAGAAGCCCACCACAATCATCCCCAACACCAGCATCATCAGGCACACCAGCAGCACCAACAACAACACCAACCTTCTCTGCAATCACCTGATGATGGACAGAACACAGGGATGGCCTCGTCATGGCCAGATTTACTTCACTTGATGCTGCCACATGACGCACCAACACCAGAAAGCATCCCCACAATGCCCAAGCATTCCTTTCACACTCATCACCATTGCGGGGGGTACCGTTATGTCTCGCTGTAGCACAGTGGGTAGTACACCCGCCTCTGAGGCAGATGATTGTGGGTTCACGTCCCACCCCAGGGACTTCAGCATATAATTCTCGGCTGGCACTCCAGTGCAGTGCTGAAGGAGTGCTGCATTGTCGGAGGTGCCATTTTTTGGATGAGACTTTAAACGGAGGCTCCATCTGCTCTCTCAGGTGGAGGTAAAAGATCCCATGGCACTATTTTGAAGAAGTAACAAAACAGATTATCTGGTCATTATCACATTGCTAGTTGTGGGAGTTTGCTGTGTGCAAATCGGCTGCTGTGTTTCCTACATTACAATAGTGACTCCACTCCAAAAGTATTTCATTGGCTGTAAAATGCTTTGCGATGTCCGGTGGTCATAAAACATAAGAACATAAGAATTAGGAACAGGAGTAGGCCATCTAGCCCCTCGAGCCTGCTTCGCCATTCAATAAGATCATGGCTGATCTGGCCGTGGACTCAGCTCCACTTACCCGCCCACTCCCCGTAACCCTTAATTCCCTTATTGGTTAAAAATCTATCTATCTGTGACTTGAATACATTCAATGAGCTAGCGTCAACTGCTTCTTTGGGCAGAGAATTCCACAGGTTCACAACCCTCTGGGAGAAGAAATTCCTTCTCAACTCGGTTTTAAACTGGCTCCCCGTTTTTTGAGGCTGTGCCCCCTAGTTCTAGTCTCCCCTACCAGTGGAAACAACCTCTCTGCCTCTATCTTGTCTATCCCTTTCATGATTTTAAATGTTTCTATAAGATCACCCTTCATTCTTCTGAACTCCAACGAGTAAAGACCCAGTCTACTCAATCTATCATCATAAGGTAACCCCCCTCATCTCCGGAATCAGCCTAGTGAATCGTCTCTGTACCCCTTCCAAAGCCAGTATATCCTTCCTTAAGTAAGGTGACCAAAACTGCACGCAGTACTCCAGGTGCGGCCTCACAAATACCCTATACAATTGCAGCAGGATCTCCCTGCTTTTGTACTCCAACCCTCTCGCAATGAAGGCCAACATTCCATTCGCCTTCCTGATTACCTGCTGCACCTGCAAACTAACTTTTTGGGATTCATGTACAAGGACCCCCAGGTCCCTCTACACCTTAGCATGTTGTAATTTCTCCCCATTCAAATAATATTCCCTTTTACTGTTTTTTTTCCCAAGGTGGATGACCTCACACTTTCCAACATTGTATTCCATCTGCCAAACCTTAGCCCATTTGCTTAACCTATCCAAATCTCTTTGCAGCCTCTCTGTGTCCTCTACACAACCCGCTTTCCCACTAATCTTTGTGTCATCTGCAAATTTTGTTACATTACACTCTGTTCCCTCTTCCAGGTCATTTATGTATATTGTAAACAGTTGTGGTCCCAGCACCGATCCCTGTGGCACACCACTAACCCCCGATTTCCAACCCGAAAAGGACCCATTTATCCCGACTCTCTGCTTTCTGTTAGCCAGCCAATTCTCTATCCATGCTAATACATTTCCTCTGACTCCGCGTACCTCTATCTTCTGCAGTAACCTTTTGTGTGGTACCTTATCGAATGCCTTTTGGAAATCTAAATACACCACATCCATCAGTACACCTCTATCCATGCTCGTTATATCCTCAAAGAATTCCAATAAATTAGTTAAACATGATTTCCCCTTCATGAATCCATGTTGCGTCTGCTTGATTGCACTATTCCTATCTAGATGTCCCGCTATTTCTTCCTTAATGATAGTTTCAAGCATTTTCCCCACTACAGATGTTAAACTAACCAGCCTATAATTACCTGCCTTTTGTCTGCCCCCTTTTTTAAACAGAGGCGTTACATTAGCTGCTTTCCAATCCGCTGGTACTTCCCCAGAGTCCAGAGAATTTTGGTAGATTATAACGAATGCATCTGCTATAACTTCCACCATCTCTTTTAATACCCTGGGATGCATTTCATCAGGACCAAGGGACTTGTCTACCTTGAGTCCCATTAGCCTGTCCAGCACTACCCCCCGAGTGATAGTGATTGTCTCAAGGTCCTCCCTTCCCACATTCCTGTGACCTGCAATTTGGATATAAATCCAAATCTGTCTTTCTTTTTTACCATTCACTACAGCTCATTAAGCCACTTCTAAAGGAGCACACCAATCTGTCCAAGAATGCAAAGTGTTGAAAATAAAGATTTCAATGTTTGATACCACATTAACAGAAACTTGACATGAACATTGGCTAAAACCTACCCTACACAAGTACCTACCCTTGTGTGTTGTTAGCTGGTATAATTGCACAAGGGTGAGTGTGAGGTGTGGCTAGTGAGATGGGGATGTGATAATGTAGATAGAGAGGGATGGGTGGAGGTGCAAAGTAAGTTGGTGTGAGTAAGGATGTGCAGGAGTAGGGTAGGGAAGGCAGAGTGATGGGGATGTGATGAGTGGCACATCCCCATCATGAGGTTGAGTGTGGCTTTGCAGTAACATTTCGTGATCTACTGAGATCGTTGAAAGGATTGTGGCACTGCAGCCTGGTCCTCTTCATGACATCCCTGCTTGTGCTCTCCTGTGCAATGTGCAACCAGGCTGTGTGGTCTCCTGGTGAGGTATCTTCCGCCAATTGGAAGGGAAGAGAACCTCCCTGTGTGCTGTGACTCCCTCCATAAGCATCTGGAGGGAGTAATGGGAGAGCCTGGGTGCAGCCGTGCACCTTTGTGCAGTGTTTGTCAGTGTTTGCAGCAGCTCAATGCTGCAAAACACTGACAGCACAACTGTCAAAATGTACATGGCCATGATCGCTTTAAGGAAACCGGCTGATGACATTATCAGACCCGCTTCCCCTAATTGGCTGGGAAACGCGCTGGGCGGGCTTAACAACCCCAATCAGGGCAAAATCACTTCAACAGAGTGGGATGGAAGTGGGAGCGGCGTTGCAGACCACCACTTACCTCGGCCGCACCTATCCCATCTTCGTAAGCAAAATCGCGGCCACTGTGTGGCAACTTCTGGTTTTCGGGCAACTCGGTGTCATCTTACAGTTGTACACTAGTGAACACAATGTTGCCAACAAACACGGCTGCTTTTGTAAAGAACAGCATTAGATGTTATCTATCACTGCACACTTATAATTACCGGACGTGCTGTCTCAATCAGACAAATGTGAATAAATATGAGCTTACCCCAGTCCAAATGGATTTAGAAACATGTTGGAAATTACCCTTTTAAGTGATCATGGTAACTTCAAAGACAAATTTCAGATTGAAGGAGAAGCTTTGATTCCAAGACAGAATTTCATGAATAAATCCAGCTCAGATCAAAGATAAATCTCATGAAGTACATAAGTGATGAGACATGTAAATAAATATGAATTATTCGTATGCAAAAAGCAGCCTGAAAAATATATTCTCAACAAATGGAGCAGGTTCCACATTTTGCAAAAAGTGTTTCTGGAATTTCAATGAATGGTGATAATAGGCGTTCGGATCATATGGTTGACGAATACGGGTATGTGAGAACAGATTTTCTGAATGCTTCTGTGAGTGAACCTGAGATTTCATTTTATGAATATAAGTGAAAGATTAATTACATGAATACATGAATAAGTCTAATAATGTATTTCATAACTATATGTAAGTAAGGGGAGTGGGTCTAAGTGAAGTAAATTGCCTATTCATGTAGTTTCAAAATTGCATAGAAAATTGGATCTTGTCTGGTTTAAAGATGGCTGTGAGCTGCTCTAGTGCTTCTGTCTGGTTGCCGAACTGAACTTTGGGAAATTGGAAAAAAAATGGTAACAGAAAGGGGACAAAAATAAGGGCAACAGTTGTTAAACAATCCTTCCATTTCTGAGCTCCAGGCTTGAATCACAGATGAACAGAATGAACCTGCTATCTTTGACAGCTGTGAAAAATACTAAGTGAAAGAAGTTTGAGTCTCACGATAATTTCCAATGGATATGATGTTACTGCATGACAGTGCCCTGAAATTCGGCTCTAATTGTCTTTAATTTAGTAAGCTCACTGAAAAAGGGCGATTTTAACCCTACTCACTCAGCAGAAACCTGGCTCTTATTTGTCCTAAAGCTGCCACGATCACAACTTCTGCAATTTTAACATGCTCTCCTGAGCAGGTAGTAAGGACACGTGCCTGCAGCTAAGAAGGTTCTTCTTTCTAGAGGCATAATGTGGCCAAATGACATAGTTGCGACCCGACAGTAATATTAACTCAGGCCTGAGCAGGGAACCCACCGGGAATTAAAATCGGGCCCATATAGCAAACAGAAATTACACACTGATGTGTTACAAGGTATGGAAATCTTGTCAGAACATTATTCTGAGTCAATTTGTTTCCCTTGTCTCATCAAATTTTTTACTGAAAACTGGCTGAGCCCCCTCAGGGGAGCTGATTGAGCAATTTATGCCTGATAACGGAATTCCTGGTGCTTTTTAATAGACAGGGGAGGGGAAGTATGTTTTGTTTCAAAGTACTACAATCCCTCACCTTGATAAATAAAAATAAAAACTGCACTCAATGCCCACCTATCGGTCTCTTCCAATAAGTACTTGTAAGTACAGCACTCAAGGGGCTGATGTGGCTGAGAAACATGAAAACGTGTTGTTATTTTAAAAAGCGATGGTCATGGCTAAATAATGTATTGATTAATATTTAATAAAAGGAATAATACATAAATGGAAGCCCTGCCTTGCTAATGTGAGAACAAGCTGAAAATTACAGGCCAAACATTGCCATTTGATTAGCCTGCCCTCAATTTAACACAAAGGCACCTAATATTGTTCAGTTACATCTTAAAGAGCTTTTCCTCTTCTTCCCCCCTTTTTATTTATGTGCTAATAAAATATTAGAGAGTGTGTATGCACCTGATCCATCTTGAGTTACCGAATCTCAGCCAGGACAGAGATGTGGTGATTCCATAAATGTTGATGATCTCATGATGACACTATGTAATCTTCACCTTATCCTAAGCTAATAATGAATACGCAGCACACAGGTAGGAAAGCTACCTATGCAGAATAACAAATACCAAATGTGCAATCATTAAATATTTGACAAGCAGGGAGACGAGAACCAATAAAAATGCTCAAAATGTATTTTTGAAAAAGCTTTAAGCCATCATCCTATTTTCTCAGTTAGCTGATGATATAGCCCTAAAAATAAAATTTCTAACATATTAAACAGTTACAAGAAAATCATTTAACTCACACACTGTTATCAGAGTAGATTTTCATCTTTACTGCCTGGGCATTAAATATTTCTAGCTGGAGCACAGAAAGGAAAATCTAACGGGAAGGTTTGCATGTCCCGTATATGACCTCTTGGAAAATCCACCTGTTGAAATTATCTGACATCTGCAGCTAATATGCAATATAGGGCTAGCATTGGCAGTGGTAGTAATAGTCAGTTATGTCCTCAGGGCCTCTTGTTTTAATTCCTTCCAGACATACTGTAATGCTGTCCTTTGGCGAAAGATACATCATTCTGCACCACCTCCACTTTGCCAGCAATTGCATCCTTCATCATTGGCCACAGACTCTGTCTCCTGCCTCCACATTTACTGCACCAATGATTGGCTTTTTCCAGGCACCTTTGTTACTCAAACAACCCTTGCAAAAGCTGTAGAATCAGAGAAGCACAGAAGGAGGCTATTTGGCCCGTCGAGCCCATGCCGGCTCTCTGCAAGAGCACCTCTGCTAGTCCCACTCCCCCGCCCTTTCCTGTAGCCTTGAAAATTGTTTTCCTTCAGGTACTTATCCAATTCGCTTTTGAAAGCAATGGTTGAATCTGCCTTCACCACCCTTTTAGGCAGTGCATTCCAGATTCTATCCACTCGCTGCATAAAAAGGTTTTTTCCCATGTCGCCTTTGGTTCTATATTACACCTTAAAGTTAATAATTAACTAACCTTCAAAGACCTGCTGGAAAAGTGTCCTCTATAGTATCAATTTCTCATCAAGCCCTCCACAAGCTCTCCGTTCCTCCAATTCTGGCCTCTTATACTATCCCCCTCCATTCATTGGCAGCCCCGCCTTCAGATGTCCAAGAGCCAAGCACTGGAATTTCCTCCCCAAACCCCTGCAGCTTGGTCAACTCCTTCAAGACCATCTTTAAAACCACCTATTTGAACAAGCTTTTGGTCACCCATCCCAATATCTCCTTCTTTGGCTCGGCATCCATTTTATTCTCTAATTATTGCCTCTGTGACATGCCTTGGCATGTTTTCCTCTGTGATAGGTGCTATATATACATATGGGCCTAGCAATTGGTTGAGGCTACACCCATTTTACAGGTGAAAAATGGGCATCTAAGCATCCCATATGGTATGCTTGGAGGTATGCCTCCCGACACATTGTTGAAGGCAGAAAAAGAGGCATCCAGGGCCCACACCTGCTTATTTGCACATGCAAAGGCCCTAAAGCCTGTTTCACGTCCCCTTCCTTGGTTTCACCTGAAAGTAACCAGGTTGTCTGTGTTCATGTAAACCAGGTCTGCATGCAGCCGAACCATGGGCCCTTGAATGGGCCACGGGACCATTGGAAGCCAGCAAAAAGATTTGAAAAAAAATAATTGGCTGAATGTAGAGCTGGGAGAAGCAGAAGTGCAGAAAACTATTGGCGGCCCTCGCTTGGCTGCCTCCTAATTACTTCCCCTCACCTCCCGCTTGCCCCGCCCCCCGCCCCCCACCCCCAGTACCTTCTGTCATCGATGCAGCGGTGCAAAATTCAAATCCGATTTGCTGGCAAGCTGCCTGGGGAATCCCAACAGGTGTCAGCAGCTCACTCGTCTCATCTAAATGAGGCCCGAGGCCCAATATCAGGTGTGCCTCGGGCCTACCCATTCTGCAGCAGAGAGCGTTACCTGTGTCTAGTTTGCACCTATGCAATTTCTAGGCCAAGTCCTTGTTGTAGTATGCATTCTATGAATAATTACAGTGGTTAGACTAGGAGACCTTACTATGCTACCCAAATAACCGTGAGTAGTCTGAACATACATTAGATACTAACCTCAATATGAAATTCAATTTGAGAAATACTTTTGCTGCCACAGTTTATTGACAGATAGATAATCCATAGATGCAGTCAGCACACAAACCTTCACCCTCAGTAATAGGATGTCCAATGGATGTTGTTTCAAAAAGATTTCGCTGCCCGTCAAGCTAACAAGTCGATGAATAAAAACATTTAGTTCATCTTTTATCACAACTTCAAATAAGTAGAAATGTTATCCATCAGAATGTATCCTGAGATTGTGAATAATTACTGTTTGCATTGTTGGAGGTGCAAAGATGCTAATGAGACCTTTTTATAGTTGCTTAAATTGCATCGACTATTCAGTTCAGTTCCAACTCTTCAATTTGAAAGTCGAGACATCTGATTGAACATTTGTGTCAGTTTCTTTTAGTCATGTAAAGCTAAGCTTTGTTCCCTACCTTTTTAGTAAATAGACAGCACCTGAAAATCCAAAATACTTTTTGCTTGAACAGTTCACTCTAGCAAGATTGTGCATTTAATCAATAGGCAATTATAGTAAATTGTTGTCATTTTAGAAAACTGCCAATTTCAACAGGATTTGTCAAGTCACTGTTAAGTAACTTTGTTTTTTCCTAGATGCAAGATTTTATTCAATCATATAATTTAGCTATTTTATAGAATCATAGAATCATAGAAATTTACAGCATGGAAGGAGGCCAATCGACCTATCATGACCACTCTGGCCGACAAGGAGCTATCCAGCCTAATCCCACTTTCCAGCTCTTGGTCTGTAAACTTGTAGATTACGGCACTTCAAGTGCATATTCAAGTATTTATTTAAAATGTGGTGAGGGTTTCTGCCTCCACCACCCTTTTAGGCAGTGAATTGAAGACCCCCACTGCCTGCTGGGTGAAAAAAGTTCCCCTCAAATCCCCTCTAAACCTCCTACCAATTACTTTAAGTCTATGTATTATGTCTGTGATGTACTTATAAATGACTCCACGAGGCAATGTGTTGTACTCAAACTGTCAGCAGTACCACGGATTACAGAAGAGTTGTATTGGAAAGGACAAAATGGTCAATGGTGTTGAAGACGCTGAAGTAAAGGGGGCAGACAAACCATATATCTGTATTTTCATTAACGATTTAGATGAAGGAATTGAATGTAATATCTCCAAGTTTGCGGATGACACTAAACTGGGTGGCGGTGTGAGCTGTGAGGAGCACGCTAGGAGGTTGCAGGGTGACTTGGACAGGTTAGATGAGTGGGCAAATGCATGGCAGATGCAGTATAATGTGGATAAATGTGAGGTTATCCATTTTGGGGGCAAAAACTCAAAGGCAGAATATTATCTGAATGGCGGCAGATTAGGAAAAGGGGAGGTGCAATGAGACCTGGGTGTCATGGTTCATCAGTCACTGAAAGTGGGCATGCAGGTACAGCAGGCGGTGAAGAAGGCAAATGGGTATGTTGGCCTTCATAGCTAGGGGATTTGAGTATAGGAGCAGGGATGTCTTATTGCAGCTGTACAGGGCCTTAGTGAGGCCTCACCTGGAATATTGTGTTCATTTTGGTCTCCTAATCTGAGGAAGGACATTCTTGCTATTGAGGGAGTGCAGCGAAGGTTCACCAGACTGATTCCAGGGATGGCTGGACTGTCATATGAGGAGAGACTGGATCAACTAGACCTTTATTCACTGGCGTTTAGAAGGATGAGAGAGGATCTCATAGAAACGTATAAGATTCTGACGGGACTGGACAGGTTAGATGTGGGAAGAATGTTCCCAATGTTGGGGAAGTCCAGAACCAGGGGACTTAGGCTTAGGATAAGGGGTAGGCCATTTAGGACTGATGAGGAGAAACTTCTTCACTCAGAGTTGTTAACCTATGGAATTCCCTGCCGCAGAGAGTTGTTGATGCCAGTACATTGGATATATTCAAGAGGGAGTTAGATATGGCCCTTATGGCTAAGGGGATCAAAGGGTATGGAGAGAAAGCAGGAAAGGGGTACTGAGTGAATGATCAGTCATGATCTTATTGAATGGCGGTGCAGGCTCGAAGGGCCGAATGGCCTACTCCTGCACCTATTTTCTATGTTTCAATGTTTCTGTGTAGTGACCTTGGTCCTTTATTCCAAACTTCAGAGTGAGACACAAGCATGGCAGGAAACCCCCAGTCTCCACCAGTTGCACCCTCTAATGGTGCCAGCATGTATGTACACAGTGTAAACCTTATTGATAGTACATCAGGTAAACAAGTCTCCATCTTATGCAACCACACAGTGACTACACAGAGAGTACGTCCATAGTCTGCATATACAACACGATGCCCCTTGGTTGTTGGCTCCTCTGCTAAGGGAAATAGGTCCTTCCTATCCACTCGATCTAGGCCCCTCATAATTTTATACATTTCAATCAGGTCTCCCTTCAGCCTCCTCTGTTCCAGAGAAAACAACCCCAGCCTAGCCAATCGTTCGTCATAGCTAAAATTCTCCAGTCCAGGCAACATCCTCGTAAATCTCCTCTGTACCAAGGGCCAGATGGGCCTGGAGCAATCTGATCCAACTGGGCCGAAAGTTATGTTTGTTCATGTTCATTACATTATGTATATAATTGTGATTCTGAGTATGGAAACATAGGCCAGTATATTCAACAATGAAAGCATATATTCTTATCGAGTCGGTCTATATTCTAGTTCTGCAATAGTAGATTCCTATACATATATGCAAATTTCTCTCAATAACATGTGAAATAAAACAGGCTAGTGTATATAGGACTTGCTTTTCCTCTCTTATTTTCTATTCTATTCAGCCTATTTGGGAGGCCTTATATTTTTTTCCTACTTTTATTTGGTGAGCCTATGTTCTTTTGTGGTCCTAGAGCCGCTGCCCCAACCGCTCCATAGTTAATCTGCCCCTGTCTGTACCCTCTGTATCACATCTTTCCTATAATCTGGTGACCAGAACTGCATGCAGTACTCTAGCTGTGGTGTAACTAGTGCTTCATACAGTTCAAGCATGACCTCCCTGCTTTTATAATCTATGCCTTGGCTAATAAAAGCAAGCATTCCGTATGCCTCCTTAACCACCTTATCTATTTGTCCTGCTACCTTCAGGGATCTGTGGACATGCACTGTTTCTCTACACTTCTCAATGTCCTACCCTTTAATATGTATTCCCTTGCCTTGTTAGATCTCCCCAAATGCATTACCTCACACTTCTCTGGATTGAATTCCATTTGCCACTGTTCCGGCCACCTGACCAGTTCACTGATATCTTCCTGCAGTCTACAGCTGTCTTCTTCATTATCAACCACACGACCAATTTTTGTATCATCTGCAAATTTCTTAATCATACCCCCTACATTCTAAATCATTGATATATACCACAAAAAGCAAGGGACTTAGTACTGAGCCCTGCAGAACCCCACTGGAAACAGCCTACCAGTCACAAAAAACACCCATCGATCATTACCCTTTGCTTCTTGCCTCTGAGCCAATTTTGGATCCAACTTCCCACTTTGCCCTGGATCCAATGTGCTTTTACTTTTGTGACCAGTCTATCACGTGGGCCCTTATCAAAAGCTTTGCTAAAATCCATACACTACATTAATTGACCCTTCTTGTTACCTCCTCAAAAATTTGAATTAAGTTAGTCAGGCACGACCTTCCCTTAACAAATCCATGCTGACTGTCCTTGATTAATCCGTGTCTTTCTAAATGAAGATTTATCATGTCCTTTAGAATTTTTTCCAATAATTGTTAAACAATGGTTACAAGGTTATCTTTTACAAGCATACTTATATATATTCTGAGAGGAAACTATTGCTGCAGGTCCTCTCCTGTTCCCCTCCTGTTAGTCAACATTCATTAAACATGGCCATATTTGTCACTATCCATGCCACACATTCTGTTATGTGTCAGTCTCAATGATAACACGCTCACCTCTGAGTTAGAAGGTCATGGGTTCAAGTCTCACTCCAAAGATGTGCACATAATCCAGGCTGACACTTCAGTGCAGTACTGAGGTAGTGTGGTCATGTTGGAAGTGCCATCTTTCAGATGAGATGTTAAACTGAGGCTTCATCACCCTCTCAGGTGGATGTAAAAGTTCCCATGGCACTAGTTTTAGAAGTGCCAGGGACTTCTCCCATATTCTTGCCAATATTTATTCCTCAAACCACGGCACTAAAACAGATTATCTTATTGCTGTTTGTGTGACCTTGTTATATGCAAATTTGCTGCTACATTTCTCTATATTGCAACAGTGACTACACTTCAAAAAAAGGAATGCGTTGTCTGTAAAGTGCTTTGGAAGTCCAGAAGGAGTTCACAAGCCGTTTCCATTTCCTTTATCATGGTAGACAAGCAACGCCATTATGCTTTTCTTTGCTTGCAATATATTAATGTACGATTACCTGGCACCCAGCATTTTTCTGCTAATGAGCTGCTTGCTTCAATTATTAACGTGAGACAGGCAACATTGTCCATTTCTTCACAAGTGCTCTTAAGATCATTCCAAAATTCACTGAAGAAGAGGTAGCTGTGATGACGTGGGTCACTAATGTTAGTTTAACTTTCTCCTAAGATTGAGATTCCTGCCATTGAATGGGGTTCCATTTAGCGGCCTGGCCAAGGGATCTAAAAATTCTTCCAGTCCTGTTATTTAAAAATGGTGGGACCAGACGTTTCTCCTGCTGTTATAAAGAAAGATTTGCACTTCATATAGTGCCTTTCACAACCTCAGGTAGAAGCTTGTTACATGTTACATTCATCAAGTGAAAACAGCAGTTGTGAAAAGCGTAGGAGCTGTTTTAGGAATTTAGGGCTAGAAATTGTGCAGATCCCGTTTGGGGCGCTAACTTTTGCGGGAGCGCAAAAGTATCGCCGGGCGAAAAAGATTTGCAGCTGACGGGAACTTCTGCTTTAGCGCTCCAAGAGGGAAGTGGAGCGCTAAATAAAACACTACCAATTCCCTTAGAGTACTAAAGGGAGTGTGAGGGGCGGTAGCGGCAGAGCGCTGCACAATGTTCGGTGCAATGCTGCCATCTTTGGAGGCTCCTTCCCTCACTTAAAAGTTGAATTCAATCTTCATCATATCGATTGTGTTCCTAACACAGATGAGACTGCACACAGGGAGGTTAAAGTAACAGTGACCTCAGTCTTTAATAAGACACTTCAGAGTGAGGAACAGGCCTTAGGGGCCGGCATATATACAGTGCTCCCAAGGGATGCTGGGATCCCTTGGGACTTCAGGGGATGAGCTCCCTGGTGGCGGAACATGGGAGTGCATGCTTTAAAGATACACAACATCACTCCCCCTTTAAGTTAAATTGAAAACTATTTACAAGGTGAGGCGGTCGGGAGCCTTTCTTTCCCTGGTGGACCGCCTCGGTACAAATGTCTGTTCTGGTGTGTTGGCTGTGCCCTCGCTGGGCTGGTGTGTTGTTGGCCCTGCAGGGCTGCTTGGTGAGCCTGCCTTGCTGGGCTGTTGGGCGTGATGGGTTTGATTTCCTGGTCCGGCTTGGTATCCTTTGGGTGTGAGTTGTGTGCTCGAAAAAGGTGGTGTCTGCTGTGGGTTGTTCAGGGCAGTCTGTGAACCGCAGCCTCATTTGGTCCAGCTGCTTTCTGCAAATTTGTCCATTGTCTAGTTTGACTACAAACACCCTATTCCCTTCTTTAGCTATCACCGTGCCCGCAATCCACTTGAGACCATGTCTATAATTTAGCACATACACAGGGTCATTCAGATCAATTTCCCATGACACAGTGGCGCGACCATCTTTTACATTTTGTTGCTGCCGCCTGCTCTCGACCTGATCATGTAGGTTGGGGTGAACCATCGAGAGTCTGGTTTTAAGTGTCCTTTTCATGAGTAGCTCAGCCGGGGACACCCCTGTGAGCGAGTGGGGTCTCGTGCGGTAGCTGAGCAGCACTCGGGATAGGTGGGTTCGGAGTATGCCTTCTGTGACTCGTTTGAGGCTCTGTTTGATGGTTTGTACTGCCCGTTCTGCCTGCCCATTGGAGGCTGGTTTAAACGGGGCCGAGGTGACATGTTTGATCCCATTGCGGGTCATTAATTCTTTAAATTCGGCACTGATGAAACATGGTCTGTTGTCACTGACCAGTATGTCAGGCAGGCCGTGGGTGGCAAACATGGCCCTCAGGCTTTCAATGGTGGCGGTGGCGGTGCTTCCCGGAATTATTTCACATTTAATCCATTTTGAAAAAGCATCCACCACCACCAGGAACATTTTACCGCGAAATGGGCCTGCATAGTCGACATGGATCCTCAACCATGGTCTGGAGGGCCAGGACCACAAACTTAGTGGTGCCTCTCTGGGCGCGTTGCTCAACTGAGCTCATACGCTGCATTGCCGTACACAGGACACAAAGTCAGAGTCGATACCGGGCCACCACACGTGGGATATGGCTATTGCTTTCATCATTACTCTACCCGGGTGTGTGCTGTGGAGATCTGAGATGAACGTCTCCCTGCCCTTTTTGGGTAGCACTACGCGGTAACCCCACAACAGGCAATCTGCCTGAATGGACAGCTCGTCCTTTCGTCGCTGGAACGGCTTGATTGGCTCTTGCATTTCAACGGGGATGCTGGCCCAGCTCCCATGCAGTACACAGTTTTTTTTACTAGGGACAGCAGAGGATCTTGGCTGGTCCAAGTCCTAATCTGGCGGGCCGTGACAGGTGATTTATCATTTAACGCTTCCATGACCATCAACAAGTTTGCAGTCTGCGCCATTTCTACACCCGTGGTGGGCAATGATAGTCGACTGAGAGCATCCGCACAGTTCTCGGTGCCTGGCCTGTGGCGGATGGTATAGTTATATGCTGATAGCGCGAGTGCCCACCTTTGTATGCGGGCTGAGGCATTAGGATTTATCCCCTTGTTTTCAGCGAATAGGGATGTGAGGGGCTTGTGATCAGCTGCCAGCTCAAATTTGAGGCCAAACAGGTAGTGATGCATTTTCTTTACCCCGAACACACACGCTAATGCCTCTTTCTCAATCATGCTGTAGGCCCTCTCGGCCTTAGACAAACTCCTGGAGGCATAGGCGACAAGTTGCAACTTCCCCGTAACGTTAGCTTGTTGTAATACACACCAGACTCCGTACGACGACACGTCACATGCTGGCACAAGTCTTTTACACGGGTTATACAATACAAGCAGCTTGTTGGAGCACAAAATGTTTCAGGCTTTCTCAAAAACAATTATTTGTTTTTTTTCTTCATTCCCAGTTCTCACCTTTACGCAATAACACATGTAGGGGCTCTAAGAGGGTGCTTAACCCCGGTAGGAAGTTACCAAATAGTTGAGGAGTCCCAGGAACGACCGTAGCTCCGTGGCGTTCTGTGGCCTGGGCGCGTTCCTGATGGCCTCTGTCTTGGCGTCTGTGGGCCGAATACCGTCCGCCGCGATCTTTCTCCCCAAAAACTCCACTTCTGTTGCCATGAAGACGCATTTCGACCTCTTCAACCGCAGCCCTACGCGATCCAGTCGCTGGAGGACCTCCTCCAGGTTGTGTAGGTGCCGGCGATGCCCGACCCGTGACCAATATGTTGTCCTGAAAGACCACTGTGTGTGGTACTGACTTGAGTAAGCTCTCCATGTTTCTCTGGAAGATCGCTGCAGCCGACCGAATTCCAAACGGGCATCTGTTGTAGATGAACAGTCCCTTGTGCATGTTGATGCAGGTGAGGCCCTTCGAAGACTCCTCCAGTTCCTGTGTCATGTAGGCCGAACTTGGTGAACGTCTTGCCTCCTGCCAGCATCACAAATAGGTCATCTGTCTTAGGTAGCGGGTATTGGTCCTGTAGCG